>NC_057740.1:4662838-4758882 GCF_004010195.1 Chiloscyllium plagiosum
AGGGGGCATAGCTTTAAATTAAGGGGGGGGTAGGTATAGGACAGATGTTAGGGGTAGGTTCTTTACTCAGCGAGTCGTGAGTTCACAGAATGCCCTGCCAGTAGCAGTGGTGGACACTCCCTCTTTATGGGCATTTAAGCGGGCATTGGATAGGCATATGGAGGATAGTGGGCAAGTGTAGGTTAGGTGGGCTTGGATCGGCGCAACATCGAGGGCCAAAGGGCCTGTACTGCACTGTATTCTTCTATGTTCTATGTTCTATTAATTTCCTCAAAGCCTCTCCCACTGCCATACCATAATGTTGGTTGTTCTACTGAGAGAAATCCCAATAGGTTTCTTCAATGAAGAACTGACAGAAATTGTAACAATTACAGAAAGATCATGGGTAGTACGGTGGCTCAGTGATCAACACTGCTATTCACAGTGCCAGGGACCCAGGTTCGATTCGCACTTCTGGCAACTGTTTGTGTAGAGTTTCTTCCCACAGTCCAAATATGTGCCAGTTAGGTGAATTGGGCATGCTAAATTGCCCATATTGTTAGGTGCTTTAGTTAGGAGGACTGGGTCTGGTTGGGTTACTCTTTAGAAGGTCAATGAGGAACTTGTTGGGCCAAAGCGCCTGTTTCCAAACTGTAGGTAATCTAATTTAATCAGACCAGTACCATAAGAGAACAGGCAATAAACATGGACCATATTTGGAAATTGTGGCTGGAGATTCTAACGAACTAAATTAACGAACGTTAAGAATATTGGGAAGTTGCCTGAATTGTAACACTTCACTTCCCCAGTTCTTGCAGCAGCAGTGCTATTGCCAAATCAGAGATCCCTCAGACACTGTCATCTTGTGGCTCCTACTTCAGTTTGTAGGGAGCAAACAAGTTATTAGATTTTCTTCACAATGTTCACCTGGAAATTAGACCTCAGTTTTCGTCATAGAGTCATAAAGATGTACAGAACAGAAAGAGAACTTTTGGTCCATCTTGTCCATACAACCAGATATCCTAAACTAAGCTAGTCCTATTTGCCAGCACTTGGCCCATATCCCTCTAAACCATTCCGATTCATATACCCATCCAGATGCCTTTTAAATGCTGTATTTGTATCAGCTTCCAGCACTTTCTCTGGCAGCTCGTTCCATACACACACCACTCTCTGTGTGAAAAAATTGCTCTTTAGGTCCCTTTTATATCTTTCCCCCTCACCTTAAACCTATGCCCTCTAGTTCTAGACTCCACCAACCCAGGGAAAAGACTTTTTTTTTATCCTATCCATGCCCCTCATGATTTTGTAAATTTCTATAAGGTCACCCCTCAGCCTCCAACACTCCAGGGAAAACAGTCCCAGTCTATTCAGCCTCTCCCATAGCTCAAATCTTCCAACCCTGGCAACATCCTTGTAAATCTTTTCTGAACCCTTTCAAGATTCACAACATCCTTCTGACAGGAAGAAGACCAGAATTGCACACAATATTCCAACAGTGGCCTCACCAACGTCCTGTACAGCTGCAACATGACCTTCCAAATCCTATAGTCAATGACCTGACCAATAAAGGAAAGCATACCAAACATCTTCTTCACTATCCTATCTACCTGCAACTCTACTTTCAAAGAATTATGAACCTGCAATGCAATGTCACTTTGTTCAGCAACACTTCCCTCACCATTAAGAGTGTAAGTCCTGCTCTGATTTGTTTTTCCAAAATGCAGCGCTTCACATTTATCTAAATTAAACTCCATCTGCCTCTCCTCAGCTCATTGGCTCATCTGACCAAGATCCCATTGTACTCAATTAAACAGTTGCAACTAAATCAGGAAATAACACTCTTACACTCAGTTTTTACTGAAAAAAGGCCTGATATTTAAATATTTATAACAATCTATTAAATGGCTGTATCCAAAATATTACCGCAAATTTGGAAGATTCTCACACTAGTGAGTTATAGTTTGGAGCCTGCACGGAAAACATAATTAGATCTGATCTGAAAATGTTATTCTGTTTGCAATTTACTGGGGAAGCCACAAAGACTATACCACAACAATAAAAAACGATCATCACAATAAATTTACCTTCCCTTTAATATCTTTCTCACATTTTTCTCCTCCTTGTTTCCTCTTTTTCTCCCTACCACTGAGTTTCTCAATGAGAAATGCAAGGTTATATTAATATCTTATCTCTCTTATTCCAATCACAGCAGAATTAACCTTGTTGTCTCCCAGTTGCCCTCCAGTGCCTTGGAAACTATTCTCCTCAAAATGTAACCTAACTCTAACCCAAATCATGATCATTGAAAAGAAAGGAAATTTGGAAATTCAACAAAGGCCAATTGTGAGAAAATTTAACTCCAGTTCAGTATGGAGATATTACAGTGCTGGTCAACTTGCTGAACCAATGTTTTGACTGTTGGAAATTGAGCCAATGTGTAATAATTAATTGAACAAGAAGAGTTGTCTTTCTTATAAGGAGTGATTAAGAAGTTTAGACTTATACTGACTAGAGTTTAGAAGAATGAAAGGATATCTAGATATATAAGATGCTAAAGGGGATTGACAGAGTAGATGTAGAGAGGATGTTTCCTCTTGTGAGCAATCTAAAAGGAGAGGTCATAGTTTTAGAATAAGGGGTAGCAGATTTAAAATAGAGGTGAGAAGAAATTAATTCTCTCAAAGGGTCATGAGTCTGTGGCATTCACTGCCCCAGAGCATGGTGGACATCAGGGCACTGAATAGATTTAAGAAGATGGATAGATTTTTAATTAGGAATGAGTTAAAGGGCCATGGATCGAGGCAGGATAGTGGAGTGGAGACTGAGATAAGATCAGTCATGATTGCATCAAACGGAGGAACTGACTTGTATGACTGAATTGCCTACTGCTGCTCCTATGTCTTACACAGCTCTATTTGATCAGGATTCAGCAGAGAAATACTCAGTTCTTAAGTACCAGGGGTTCAAGTTCAATTCCAGCCTTGGGTGACTGTCTGTGTGGAGTTTGCACAGCCTGCCGTGTCTGCGTGCGCTTCCTCCCACAGTCACAAAGATGCACAGGTCAGGTGAATTGGCCATGCCCATACTGTTCGGGAATGTGTAGGTTCGGTGAATTTATCGGGAATAGGTGTAGAGTAATAGGGTGGGGGAATGGGTGTGGATGGGCTGCTCTTCAGAGGGTCGGTGTGGCCTGTTTCCACACTGTAAGGATTCTATGGTAGAATTCCCATAATATCCATAATTCCATAAAACAGTGAATGGACTGCAGTGTTGTAGGGTTTACTGAAATTTGAATGGAAATACCTGCACATCTTTGACAATCCTAAATGTTATTCAGCCAATGATTATTTGTGAAATATAGTCACTGCTGTTTTGTGAGTGAAGACAGCAATGAGCGAATCTATTTCCTGTGCTGTTGGTTAAGCGATAAATGTTGGTCGGGACACCTGGATATATCCATTGCTTTCCATCAGATTACACAGTGGGATTGTTCTGAGCTATCTGAGAGAACACAGAGAAACTGAAATTCAACAATTCATTCCAAAAACTATTCCCTGACAGTGCAGCATTTCCTCAATACACATGAAATGTCGGCCTATGCAACGTGTTTAAGGATGGAGTACAGTTTAAATACACAAGTGTCCTGGTAGTGATATTAGAATATTAAGAATAAACCAAAACTAGACACAACAAATTCCAAGGACAGCATTTTCCTTCCCTAAAGGACTTTAGTGAACCGGATGGACGTTTTCCCCAACAATGGTTTTGTGGTACATCATCAGACTCCTAATTCCAGAATTTTATTGGATACAAATTCCACCCCCTGCCATAACAGGAGTTGGCCCTGGGTTCCAACACCATTACTTGGGCCAAACACTGTTATGGCAAGTGCAGGTGAACATGTGGATGCAGGGCTAGTGTAGGAGGGAGGGCTTCAGATATGTGGATCATTGGGATACCTTCTGGGGAAGGTGGATGTGTACAAGAAGGGTGGGTTGCACCTGAACTGGAGGGGCACCAATATCCTGGATGGGAGGTTTGCTGGAGCTCTTCAGGAGGGTTTAACCTAGATTGGCAGGGAGATGGGAACCAGAGCTACTGATCAGATGATGAAGTAAGGCGTGACCAGCCAGATACAGCATGCAGAGGGTCTGTGAGTTGGGATAGGCACTTGACAGGGCAAAAATGCAACCAGTGTGATGGGTTGAAGTGAGTCTATTTTAATGCAAGAAGCATCAAGAATAAGGGTGACAAACTCAGAGCATGGGTCAGTACTTGGAACAATGATGTTGTAGCCATTACGAAGACTTGGATATCACAGGGCCAGGAACGGTTGTTGGATGTTCCAGGGTTTAGATGTTTCCAAAGGAATAGGGGGTAAAGTGAAAGAGGTGAGGGAGCATTGCTAATCAGGGATAGTATCACAGCTGCAGAAAGGGAGATTGTTGAGAAGGGTTTGTCTACTGAGTCAGTATGGGTGGAATCCAGAAACAGGAAATGAGCAGTCACTTTATTGGGAGGCTTCTTCAGATACCACCCCACCCCCAACCCTCACCGCCCCCAATAGTAACAGAGACATGGAGGAGTAGATTGAGAGGCAGATTTTAAAAGATGCAGATGTAACAGGGTTGTTGTCATGGGTGACTTCAACTTCCCTACTATTGATTGGAATCTACGTAGTTCAAATTGTTTGACTGGAGCAGGTTTTGTCAGGTGTATCCGAGGAAGTGTTTCTGACACAATATGTAGATAGGCCGGCTGGAGGGGAGGCCATATTGGATTTGGTTCTTGGCAACGAACCAGGCCAGGTGTCAGATCTCTCGATGGGAGAGTATTACGGTGATAGTGACCACAACTCCTTGACCTTTACTATACTCATGGAGAGAGAGAGGAGCAGACATATGGAAATGTATTTAATTGGGGGAGGGGGAATTACAATGCTATTAGGCAGGAATTGGGGTATCTAACATGGGAGCAGATGTTCTCAGGGAAATGTGGAAGTTGTTTAGGAAGCACTTGCTGATAGTGCTGGACAGGTTTGTCCTATTGAGGCAAGGAAGGGTTGATAGGTTGAAAGATCCTTGGTGACAAGGGATGTGGAGCATCTAATCCAGAGGAAGAAGGAAGCTTACTTAAAGTTGAGGAGGCAAGGATCAGACAGGGCTCTAGAGGGTTACAAAGTAACCAGGAAAGAACTGAAGAATGGAATTAGGCGAGCTAGAAGCGGACATGAAAAAGCTTTAGTGGGTTGGATTAAGAAAAAACCTATGGCATTCTATATTTATGTGAGGAACAAGAGGATGGCCAGAGTGAGGGTAGGCCTGATCAGGGATAGTGGAGGGAATGTGCACCTGGAGTTGAAGGAAGTAGGGGAGGCTTTTAATGAATACTGCTTCAGTATTCACTACTGAGAAGGACCTTGATGTTTCTGAGGACAGCGTGAAACAGACTGATATGCTAGAACAGGTTGATGTTCTGAAGGAGGATGTGTTGAAAAGTTGTAGAAACGTAAGGATAGATAGATTCTCTGGGCCAGACGAGAGATACCCAAGATTGCTACAGGGTCTTTGATTCCTCACTGTCCACTGGAGTGGTACCAGATGATTGGAGGGTGGCAAATGTTATTCTGTTGTTCAAGAAAGGAAATAGAGATAACTATGGGAATTACAGACCAGTCAGTCTTACATCAGTGGTGGGCAAAGTATTGGAGTGAGTTCAGAGAGACAGGATTTATGTTTACTTGGAGAACTATAATTTGATCAGAGATAGTCAGAGATGGTCAATTACTGAATTCTTTGAAGATGTGACAATACATGTTGAAGCAGTGGATGTGGTATACGTGGATTTTAATAAGGCATTTGATACGGTTCCCCATGGTAGGTTTTTTCAGAAAGTAAGGAGGCATGGGATATAGGGAAATCTGCCTGTCTTGGTACAGAATTTGCTGGCCCATAGAAGACAGAGGGTGGTGGTAGATGGAAAGTACACAACCTGGAGCTTGGTGATCAGTGGTGTTCTGCTGGGATTGTTTTTGGGACCTCTGCTCTTTGTGATTTTTATACATGACATGGATGAGGAAGTGGAAGGGTGGTTTAGTAAGTTTGACAATGACACAAAGGTTGGTGGAGTTGTGGATAGTGTGGAGGACTGTTGTAGGTTGCAATGGGACATTGACAGGATACAGAGCTGGGCTGAGAGGTGGAGTTTAACTTGGGAAAATGTGAAATAATTCACTTTGGAAGGTCAAATTTGACTGAGATTGGAGAATTAAAGGCAGGATTCTTGGCAGTCTGGAGGAACAGAGGGATCTTAGGATTCATGTCCATAGATCCCTCAAAGTTGCCACCCAAGTTGAGAGGGTTGTTAAGGTGTATGGTGTGTTGGCTTTCACTAGCAGGGGGATTGGGTTTAAGAGCTGCAAGACTATGCTGCAGCTCTATACAGCCCTGGTTAGACCACACTGGGAATATTGTGTTCAGTTCTGGTCGCTTCATTATAGGAAGCTTGTGGAAGTTTTAGAGAGGGTACAGAGACATTTACCAGGATGCTGCCTGGACTGGAGGGCATGCCTTATGAAGAAATGTTGAAGGAGCTAGGGCTTTTCTCTTTGGAGCGAAGAATGATGAGAGGTGACTTGATAGAGGTGTATAAGATGATGAGAGGCATAAATAGAGTGGATAGCCTGATTCTTTTTCGCAGGGTAGAAGTGTCTATCACGAGGGGGCAGGATTTTTAGGTGATTGGAGGAACATTTAGGGGAGAAGTCAGAGGTAGATTCTTTACACGGAGCGTGGTGGGTGCATGGAATGCACTGCCAGCAGTGGTAACGAGTCAGATACATTAGGGACATTTAAGCGACACTTGGATAGGCACATGAATCTTAGTACAACGAAGGGTATATAGGTTAGTCTGATCTTAGAGTAGGATAACAGGTCAGCACAACATTGAGGACTGAAGGGCCTGTACTATGATGTACTATTCTATGCTCTCTGTTCTATGTTCTGTGTTCTAATATGGGCAAATGGGACTAGACTAGATAGTTATATATTTGTTGGTACAGACTCAATGGGCCAAAGAGTCTCTTCAATACTGTATTGTAGTGTGGCTTTGCTTTTTTTAAAACAAAGTCATTTGTCGTGTCAAAATTGCTCCTTTGTCCACGTTCTTAGAGGAGGGAGGGGGATCAATTGTAAAGTTTTTGGGACAGAAGCAGACATTTTATATGTACCGAGACATTTAGAATCAGAACTCTCTTCCTTTTAGACTCTACTTGTTGGTGCATCTATCTGTGGTCCACTCAGGTGAATAAATTATACAACACAATTTTCAATACTTTGAACCACTTCCACGGTCCAAGTGGATCAGTCAGCAGCTGCACTTGATAATCCAAAAGGATTCCTCAGGACAGGCTCCAGCAACAGCGAGGCTGGGGGTGTCTATTTAATCAGTTTCTGATGTAACCTCATCTGTGGGGTAAATTTCAGCCTCTCCTGCAGGTCAAAGCAAAACAAGTCACCATAGTTTTTGACATTTTCACAAATAAGTACGTGTGTAAACCCTGCTGATTTCAGCTCCTGGGTATCCACTCCAGCCCTTGATATATGCATATTTGTATCTTCCAACCACTTCCTTCCCTTCCCCCCCACTCACATATTCAAATCTACATTTTCATGGGTAGCACCTGTCAGTAAATAGCTGTAGAGTTGATATTCTCAAGGAGTAACACAAGTCTGAATTCTGGGAAATGACAATGTCATTAACACCTCAAGCAATCTGCATTTATAGTCCATTGGTGACTTTCTAAATCATTCTCTCAAAGAACAAGTAAAAGCTTTTCCTGATAATCTATTCATCGTTCAGTGCCTTTTGTGGAATATGCAAGCCATCCATGGGGAAGCCAGGGATCCCATGAAACATAATAGAACACAATTGTACCTGTTCTCAGGGGATGTCAAAGTTAATTTATTAATTGCCCTGCAGAAGATACCACTGGTTACTTGGTAAGTGCAGCCTCTTGCAGTGCTCTGAATGATCTCCTATATATCACTGTGCAAGAATGGCCCACATGCATTAAAAATACAACCAGTGCTGTGATAATCTTCATTGGCACAGATAAAGCTGGGCTAGCTTTACAGATCTTCCCATAAGATATCACACAGGCAGGTGATTATCTTCTCACTGAAATGTTGTTGCTTCAAACAACCCTCCCAACATTGTCACCAATGACATCCTCTCCTACTATTCTCTGGACTACATAATAAGGTTTTCTAATCAGTCTATGGAATTGATTCTTGACTCTTCATTATAATTCCTGGTGTTACACTTTTGTAACTGGAAGCATGGGTTGGAAAGGGCATGTGTCTTCTTCAAAGGCGGAATCTTTAATATTTTCTTCTGAGGAGCTGGAAGTAAATCTGCTGTGTACAAGTCATATGCAAGGTGAGTGTAATTTTAAACTTTGTAAAAAAGATAATTTTGATGTTGTTCTTTTAGATCAAAAGGCAGCAGATACTCAGATAAAAATAAACACTTGAATGATCTTTCAAAATATTTCTAAGGTTAAAAATAAAATTGCAAACAAGTCCGACAAATCCATGCTACATGCTACAGGTTACATGCTACTGACAAATAAAATCAACATGTAGATGCCTGAATAATGGCAAAATACTGTGGATGTTGGAAATCTGAAAAACTTGGCAGGTCTGGCATCATCTGTGGAGAGAGAGAAACAGAGTTAATGTTTCAAGTCTGGAGTAACTCTTCTTCAGAAGTCTTAGAATATTTGCACATCTGAAAGATCCCTCCTGGAGATTATGGAGCTCCTGAACATGAAGGAATAAACTGTTCTGCAGGCATTGTGAATCTGATCAAAGTTTGTGAGAAGATTCGTAGCTCGGGTGCTCGTTGTTGCAGTTCTGTTCGCCGAGCTGGGAATTTGTGTTGCAGACATATTGTCCCCTGTCTAGGTGACATCCTCAGCGCTTGGGAGCCTCCTGTGAAGCGCTTCTGTGATCTTTCCTCCGGCATTTGTTGTGGTTTGAATCTGCCGCTTCCGGTTGTCAGTTCCAGCTGTCCGCTGCAGTGGTCGGTATATTGGGTCCAGATTGATGTGCTTATTGATTGAATCTGTGGATGAGTGCCATGCCTCTGGGAATTCCCTGGCTGTTCTCTACTAGGGTACTGACAACCGGAAGCGGCAGATTCAAACCACTACAAATGCCGGAGGAAAGATCACAGAAGTGCTTCACAGGAGGCTCCCAAGCACTGAGGATGTCACCTAGACAGGGGCCGAAACGTCTGCAACACAAATTCCCAGCTCGGCGAACAGAACCACAACATTGTGAATCTGAGAATATTGGTTCTAAATAAACCCAGATCTACAATCAGTTTTAATTTTGGATATCAGCCAAAATTAAGGAGTACACATCACGGTCACTTTACAAAGCAGGTGAGTAAACAAAGCCTCCTACATGTGATTACTTCCCAGTTTCAGGGCAATAGGCTGCAGATGTACACATTGGAAAGTTACAGCACTATGGTGACCCTCAATAGCAAAAGATATTGGTGCTCATGACAAGCGAGATGACTTAACCCTGGATTGTGGGGGAGGAAGGAGGGACGTCAGCTTCAATATGTGAATCATGGCCCGCCATGTGCTGTCAGATTGTAATTACAGGCAGAGTTCTGTGATCCTACTCACCCCTTTGTGGCAGGATCTGGAAGTCAGTCACCTTCCAAATCAGGGGAAATAACGCAGAGAACACTGAGGCAAAAAGAGAGAAGAAGAAATTCTACAAATGGGAAGCAGCTAAATAAAAGGCTGCCATAATCCCCTCTACCATGGCTAAATACTTGCTCTCAAATCACAAAACTCTTTTACGGACCAGACCAAACACTCCTCAAAAAATTCAGAAGACAGTATAGACCTTAAATTTCTAATTTTATACATGAATATGAGGTACTGTGTTCCGGATGCAATTTGATTGGTCAAACTACTTAATATCAAGCAAAACACAATTTATTCAAATATTATAGTTAAAATACAACAGAAAGGAGGAACTTGGAATAACTTAACTCTATGGGAAAACTTAACAGAATAATAAATAATTTTATTACTAACCAATAACTGCTCCATTATAGTAATATCCCATAAACACACCCTTCGTGAAAGGCAAATTCAGAAAACAGATTGTCTCACATTCAGTTCACCAATCCAGGAGGAAAGGCTATCAAAAGACAATTCTGACAGAGAGAGAACACTCTTTCAGCTGAAACTGAGAGAGGGAAAAATCAGCTTTCATTTTTTCAACTTCAGAAAATAAACTTAAAATCGCTGGTTCTGTTGGCGGGAGCTTGACCATACCCATTCAGGCTGCTTTTATTTTTCCACCTTTTAAGAAAATCACCCAAGACTTCACAAGTTGTTTATCTTCTCAGGCTGCTTGCCATCCATTCCTCCAATCTCTGTCTAAAAGAAACCAGGACAAGCCACACCTCTTAAAGTCACAGTATCATCACCACTCAACAAAATTAATATGTTTAATGAAGTCCCATCCCATCTGATTCATCCATCTATCCGTCTATCCATCCGTCCGTCCATCCCTGAATTCCAAGAAGAAAATTATTCCTTGCATTCATCTTGGAGTGATCACATCCATCAAAGTATAGCTCTTCCATACACAGTGTGTGTGTAATCCTGATTTATATACACATTGCCTCCTGGAACCCAACCTTCAATTTCGTGACTACATCACTGATTGAAAAATAGAACGTTGCTAATTGTTTAATGAACAAATCAGTCAAATAGTGCAAGTCATGAAGAGAATTGCTAAACAATTTGCATCCTGTCCCTAATGGACTGCGCTTATCAACTGTGGATTGTTGATGGTTAAAAAGCAAAACTAGACGTCTGTAATAGCATCTCCAGATGAAAGAAAGAGGGAAAAAATAAAGTGTGTTTGTCATCCAAACGTATAAAAGAAAATTGAAGGTTCTTGTGGTGCACTGATAGAGCCCTTATCTTTAGGTCAGACGTCCAGATTTAAGTCCCACCTTCCCCAAACATGTGACATTATATGCTTGTACAAGTGGATTAAAAATAAGTCTATAAAAGAACTTACATCCATAAATGATAATTATCTTTCATCCACCTCTTAGTTTTAACAAGGATGGTGTTTATTACAGAGATTAACGAGCAATGGGAAGGAAATGTTTTTGCCAGTCTCAACATTAGACGGTTAACCAACCCCCTTGCCGCCGCCCCACCCCCTCTTATTCTGTAATTCTGTTCCAGCATCAAAAAATAATTCCTTCTGAATAAGAATGTTCTCTGAATCAAAGCAATACTTTTTTTTCCTGAGGAGGTTTGGATGTAATTTACAGATATTTTAAAAGAATCAATTCAAAGATGTCATTACATACTTCTGGAGTTGATGGGGCTTTATCCTATATCTTCTGACTTAGATGCAGGGTCATATCACAGGACCACATGCGCCGATTTATACTGAAGCATGACAAACTTCCCACACATAGAAATGAGCCAAGCACATATTTTGTAGCAGCCAATAAACAGAGAGAAGGCTGAGCTGGGTCTGAAACCAGATACAAGGGAGAGTGGTGTAGTCCCTCCGTGACTCCCTCGTCAGATCCACAACCCCCACCAACCCAACCTCCACTCCCGGCACCTTCCCCTGCAACCGCAGGAGGTGCAAGACTTGCGCCCACACCTCCCCCCTCACCTCCCTCCAAGGCCCCAAAAGGAAACTTCCACATCCGCCACAGATTCACCTGCACCCCCACACACATCATCTATTGCACCCTCTGCATCCGATGTGGCCTCCTCTATATTGGGGAGACAGGCCGCCTACTTGCGGAGCATTTCAGAGAACACCTCTGGGACACCAGGACCAACCAACCCAACCACCCTGTAGCTCAACATTTCAATTCCCCCTCCCACTCCACCAAGGATATGCAGGTCTTTGGACTCCTCCATCGTCAGACCACAACAAAACGACGGTTGGAGGAAGAACGCCTCATCATCCGCCTAGGAACCCTCCAACCACAAGGGATGAACTCAGACTTCTCCAGTTTCCTCATTTCCCCTCCCCCAACCCTCTCTCAGTCAAATCCATCGAATTCAGCACCGCCTTCCTAACCTGCAATCTTCTTCCCGACCTCTCCGCCCCCACCCCAGTCTGACCTATCACCCTCACCTTGACCTCTTTCCACCTATCACATTTCCGACGCCCCTCCCCCAAGTCCCTCCTCCCTACCTTTTATCTTAGCCTGCTGGACAAACTTTCCTCATTCCTGAAGAAGGGCTTATGCCCGAAACGTCGATTCTCCTGTTCCCTGGATGCTGCCTGACCTGCTGTGCTTTTCCAGCAACACATTTCCAGCTTAGAAATTAATAATCCTGATTCAGAACACCATGGATCAGGAGTATATACATCGCCCTCCATTAATCGGCTCAGAGACATTATGACATGCGTCTGGAGCAGGTGAGACTTGAACCCCAGACACTTGGTCGAGAGGTAGCAACACTATCACTGTGCCACAAGCTCCTAGGTTAGGTGATCATACTGGAAATTCATGTATAGAATCAGCACTGCTTAGCAGATTGTCCACTAACAGACCTCTCTTCACTGATCTCAGAATAAACTCTGCCCCTACAGTGCTGACAGAGGCCATTCAGCCCATTAAGTCAGTGCTGATCCTTACCATAGCTAACCCACCTAGCCTGCAATTCAGGGCAAGTGCAGGGCAATTCAATATGGTCAATCCACGTAACCTACATATCTTTGGACTGTGGGAGGAAACCGGAGCGCCCAGAGGAAACCCACACAGACACGGGGAGGATGTGCAAACTCCACATAGACTGTCACCCAAGGGTGGAATCAAACCCAGGTCCTGGACGGGAGCTACCATAACATTTGCTTTCATCATCCTAGATGATGGTGGAACAGGACTGCTGAGCTGGAGCTTGTCTGCTCTGACTTCTTTTCTTCTTTGTTTTCTTATTTTTTTAGTTATATTTTATATTTTGATTCTCTCTACGGCTTCAATGAGAAGGTCGCACCCATCTGCTAATTAAAAACCGAACACCCAGAGAAGCTCACCTCACCTCGTAATCTGCTGAAAGTGTGAGCGAGTGAAAGAGAACTCCGAATTTCCACTAATTAAAGAAAAATAACTATTTATTTTCCTAACTCTAATAGTGAACACTCTTTCCCCTAACTAACCATTATCCCTTACCTGAACACAATTCTATTAATATAATGCTCCAATAACACAATGATTAAATATTACATCAACTTAATCTCAAGTCCACACAGTCTCTTATACTACTGGTCTTCCAACTCTGCTGTCTTCTCCCTGTGTCTTCTTTCCTTTTACTGCTCTTACAGGAACAGGTACCTTTCGATAGATAGTGGTTTTGGAGATTTCTTTGAGAGCAAGATGTTATTTGGGTAGTTAGCTGCCCTGCTCAATGGCTGTTGCTTTGACCAATTTTCAAAATGTTCATGTTTTTTATACTCCCAACATCATTCTCTCTCATTAGTCTGATGTTGTCAATACAATAAATTCAAACTCAACTGGGTTTTTGTATCCTGTGCATAATTTAAATTAATTGGTTACATTTGAATTGTTGTTAAAACAGCAACCAAAACTCAGGTATCCAATAAACAGCCATTTGATACACCTAATTATTTTGGAACAGCCCATCCCTTAGCTGTTCTGTTCTGGCAGCTGTACTTTAAATTTACTTTAAAATTCAGAAACACTTCCCATTTTAAAGTGAACATACACTCCTTCGATTTTGTAACACTGCTTATTTGATGGAGTGAATTCGGTTATGGTGGCCGCAGCAGTGATGGGCGGTGGCTGGCTTTGGCAGGAACTTTGGCAGTCAGCCACGGGACGGCTGTGTGCCTGGGCAGAACCCTGTTGGTCAGTGGCATCGTGAAAGCAGCTGGGGGCCTGGAGCAGCACAGCAGCAGCACGAAGGCATGGGAACTGAGAGATTGAGCCCAGCATTGGGGAGAGAGGATGACAGTTGGCAGCAAGATGGAAGTGTGAAGGCGCAGGGATCAAGAGATCAAACCCAGCACAGGAGAGACATTGGGGCCTCGTGGGGAAAGCCCAACAGGGAGCAACTGCAGGCCCATGGCTAAAAAATGAACTTTTAACATTGCTTCTTATTAACTACCTTATACTGATTAGAACTGTGATGTTGAACTTTTAACTTATTTCTTTATTTTACAACACTTTACCTACAATTTTGTTGCTAAGTCCCTTGTACATAAGATGGCAGTATGGATCGTGACATTGTAAACTTTCCACCATATTCCTGTATCCCTGTATTTGAATACATGAGACAATAAAATCTAATTCCAATTCTAATTTCCAATCTCTGTGATGCATTGTGCCATTCAGCCCTTGAAATCATCTTGGGTTTTCTCAGATACACTACAAAACTGGAGTGATGAGTGATGGGATTTTAATTTTATTTGTTTCTTTCCAAAGCCATCAGTACGAACCTAATTCCCTTGTTCAATGTTGTGTAATTTACATTCTACTCAGCACCAGCACTCTGTGCTGCCTTTCTGAGGAGGGGGCAACTCAAACAACATTCTACACAGTTTTATTCTGTCTGAGGCAAGGCCATCATTGGTGATGCCAGCCATTATTGCCCATCCTTAATGGCTACAACAGAGGATTTGATTTCAGAGGGCAATAAGGAGTTGTTAGTGTGGATCTGAAATCACAAATAGCTAGACCAGGGAAAAATGGTTCATTTCCATTGATTCTCAGACAGACTTTCACAACAATTAATGGTAATTTTATGATCATCATGAATGAGACTTGCTTTGAATTTCATGTTTTTTTTCCAGAAATAGTCTCATAACTAATTGAATTAAAATTCCATCAGCTCTCGAAGTGGGATTTGAATCCATGTTCTGAATGACTCAGATCAGATGAACTGCAGTGGCCACTTCATGTTGTACTCTGCAGTCTGATGTATTTTGAAGTTTTCCAAACATGAAGGTATTAGCAAAATCTAACTTGTCAATGTTGGTGGTTCTAGGTGGAGTAATGACATCTCAGACACATTAGCCTTTGTCAGAAAAGCTGAGCTTCCATCCCTCCAGCTGTTAAATGAAGAGAAACTGCAATCCATACACCAGAGTCCAAGAGGACATCTAAATGAGTCAACACTAATGACCAACTCTCAGAGCAAGAGTTTGGGAAACAGAACAATGAAGTGGAGAAAGAAAATCCAATTTAGCCAGAAACAATCTGGCACATAGAATATGGATGACACTCAAAAGACATGCATGTGGAGCAGGGATATCATTTAGGGTAAGTATCAATAAAGCATGAAATTAATCTATTTGCCTTCATCCCATTCACTCATGTATTTCTCACAAGCCCATGGAAACACTGAATCAAGTAATGGAAATGCACCATGGGCAAAAACAAGCTTTATTGTCAAAGATCATTTCTTGCTGTACATGAAGAATATACAGATTAATTTGTACATTCCTAACTTTCCTCAGAACTGAAGTGTCTCAAACTTTAACACAAGTGGGATTAATTTCCTCAGATTGCCCCTCACTTCCCACCCCACCATAACATTGGTGATTCCACTGGGAGAAACCTCCAAAGAATTTCTCCCCAAGTCACAGAAATGCAGAGAGAAATTGTTACAGAAAGGTCAGAATAATGCAAATAGAAAACTGACTATAGAAATGGAGCATGTTTGGAAATTATGGTTTAACAGTTATTACAAACTAATTAATGAACATTAAGAATGTTGGGAAGGTGCCTGAACTGTGACACTTCATTTCTCTATTTCATGCAGCAGCAGTTCTACTGGAGCATCAGAAATCCCTCAGACACTGCCATCTTGAAGCTTTGTACTAAATCTGCAGAGAGCAAACAAATCTTTACATGGTCTTCACCTGGAAAAAGTGACTTATCCTTTAAATAGATAGATCCAATCCTTTAAGTATTGGGAACTACATCAGGAATGCTACCCTGAATTTGGACTATCACTATATCTAGTAAGTTACATGCCAGCAGCTTGGAGGGCAAACAGAAATAGATTGTTGGAATTGAGAGTGTGCCAAGTCAATCCTTCTACATTCAAATAAGATACACCAACATCACAGCTAATCAAGTCCTTTTTAATATCTTTGGAACACTGGCTGTTGGAGACATGTTCAACTGAGGCTCACCGAGGCCTTTGTATGATCAGAACATGGAACTGTACAGCACAGTATAGTCCCTTCGGCCCTCAATGTTATACTGACCTTATATCCTGCTCTAAGATCAAACTAACCTACATAACCTTCATTTTACTATCATCCATGTGCCTATCTAAGAGTCGCTTGAATAGAAAGAGTCTGCAGGTTTACATTGAAAAGGCATTAAATTGACACTAAGTTTTGCCCGAAACATCGGTTTTCCTGTTCCTCGGATGCTGCCTGACCTGCTGTGCTTTTCCAGCGCTACTCTGATTTTGACTCTAATCTCCAGCATCTGCAATACCAACTTCTGTCTAAAATGTTCAGGAACCTAGTGCAAATATGATGGGCAATTCTGTGGCTGAATATTATCATAATTTGATTAAGTGTCAATTTTGTTGAATTTTACTGAGAGATTTCTTACCATATCAACCCAAGTTTGACTCATTACCTCCCCCTCCCCTTTGGCAATGGTTTTACCCAATCCCACTGTTCACCATACTCAGAGGAACCTCCAAGAACTAGGATATCTGAAATAGATCCTCACCACTCTGTGCGGCATGATCTTTGAAATTCCACTGTGTACCCAGACAAGTACTGCCAGTCTTGAGCTGCCAGACACAGCTTGTGCATTTGCCCCAGATTTTCAGGACATAAAAGGAACCTTGTTGAACACCTTCTGAAAATCCAAATGCAGCATATCAACTGGCTCCCCTCTATCCACTCTGATTGAGACTTTCTCAAAGAACTCTAATAACTTAGTCAGACACCATTTCCCTTCATGAATATATGCTGACTCTGCTTAATTAGACCATGATTTTTCAAACATTCTGTGATTTTTTTCCTTCATAACCCCTAATTATGATATTTTTCCAACAGAAAATTGAGACTCATTGCTCTATAGTCTCCGTCTTTTTGCCTTCCTCCCATTTTAAGTAGGGTTGTCACATTGGCAGTTTTCCAATCCTCTGGCACTTCTCCAGAATCTAAGGATCTTTGCTATTGGTGAAACCACATCTGGAGTATTGTGAGTAATTTTGGTCCTATTTAAGGACAGATATAATGTCACTGGAGGCAGTTCAGAGAAGATGCACTAGGATGATCCTGAGTATGGAGCAGTTGTCATATGAGCAAAAGGCTAAACAGGTTGGGTCTGTACTCTTTGGAATGTAGAAGAATAAGAGGCGATCTCATTAAAATATATTGGATTTTTAAGTTGCTTGATAGGATAAATCCTGTGAGGATGCTTCCCTAATGGGAGAGTCTAGGACCAGACAGCAGTCTGAGAATTTAGAGGTACCAATTTAAGACTGAAGAGGAATTTAAGAGGAATTTCTTTTCCTAGAAGGTTGTGATTCTTTGGAACTCCTTGCCTCAGTGAGCTGCGAGGGCAGTGTCCTTGTGTCTACAACTGGGATAGGTAGATTCTTATCAGTCAGGAAATCAAGGATTATGGGGAAATGTGGGAAATTGGATGTGTGGAATATTGGATTAGCCGTGATCCTATTGAATGATGGCAGAATGGACTACTCTTGTTTCTATTTCTCATGGTCTTACTTTCCTTACTAGTCCTTACCCAGCCAAGTACTGATACTACCAATTATACAAGATCTCTGCTTTTCCCATTCACACTCACTTACTCATTCCCTCATTACAACCCACCATTTTTCCCCACCCACCAGCATTAGGTATTGTATCATCCACTCCCACCTCATTCAATCCCTCCCTTTTTGTCACTCCAAGAGTGAAGAGCCCACAATATGGCAGAAAGATCCAAGACCAGTGGTGGGCATTCTTTGAGATTAACTTATCTTGACTGCCCCAAATGGTTGATTGACCTTGTCCAGACCTCTGGACTGGTATCAGAGGCTGCCCTTGATTTACTGTACTGGGACCCCCCCCCTCATTCACTGAGGGCTACTTCCATAGTAGACTGTGGACCGCTGACAGTCAGGGTAAGCTTCCTGGCTTTGTGTTTGCACTGAAATGCAATGCAAGACAGAAGTATTGTGAGTCTTGTAATTCTGGCTGAGGGGACAAAATGCAATAAAGTAGAGGACACTGAACATCCAGATTGCCAAGAGAATAAGCAAACAGCCCTGAGATGTAGACAGGTCCAGACTGTGAGCTTGGCATGCCCTGCATCCTTGCAGTAATATTTCAATGCTGGAGAACCACAAGACACTTATGTTCAGCATAAAAACGTTCTGCAAGCGGATTGGGGAGGTGCCGAGGGAATTCGAAAAGGTTGGCAGGTGTGAAATGCTGGAGTCCATCGATGCAAATTACAGAATTGTTACAATGCAGAAAGAGGCCATTCAGTTCTATCCTCGAGTGCCAGTCTCCTGCCCTTTCTCCATACCCCATATGTCCAAATGGTTATCTAATGCCCATCTTGAATACCTCAATTGAGCCTGCCTCCACCGGATTTCCAGGCAGTGCATTCCAGACCCTAACTACTCATATCACGTTTGATTCTTTTCTACATTCTTTTAAACCTAAAGTATCTCAGTCTATTTCTATATTATGTACGGGAACAGCTTCTTGTTATCAACTGCACAAGATGTGGAAGAGCCGGTGTTGGGCTGGATGGACAAGGTTAAAAATCACACAACACCAGATTATAGTCCAACAGGTTTATTTGGAAGCACTAGCTTTCGGAGCACTGCTCCTTCATCAGGTAGCTACCTGATGAAGCTTTCGGAGTGCTTCAAAAGCTAGTGCTTCCAAATAAATCTGATGACTATAATCAGGTATTGTGTGATTTTTAACTCTATTCAAACCATTCATAGATTTAAAAAACTCTTTCAAATCTCCTCTCAATCATTTTCCCTCCAAGCAGAAGAGTCCTAACTTCTTCAATCTTCTTCATCCTAGTTCAGCTATGCTCCACATTTGAGTCTGCATTCAGGATGAAGTGAGCAACACCTAGATTCCATACAAGGAACTTGGTCCAGTGCTGGAAATGGTACAATGACCTCTCTGATCTATAAGTATCAAGGTTACATCTTACCAAAGAGTCCCCAGTAGGGTCATCAATTAATTTATATTTGCAAATGAGCGGCTACAAATTGGCCTCATTATCACATGGTCGTTAAACTACAAGATACAGGAGCAGAATGAGGCCATTTGGCCCACCAGGTCTGCTGCACCATTCGATCATGGCTGATATGATTCTCAACACTTTCGCCTGCCTTCTCCCTATAATCCTTGATCCCCTTACTAATCACATAACATACATTTCTTTGTCGTAACCACATTCAATGAATTGACCTCCACAGGCTTCTGAGGAAGTGAGTTCCACAGATTCACCGTCCTCTCCTTGAAGAAATTCCTCCCACATTTGTTCTAAAGGGTTGTTCATTCACCTTGAGGCTGTGCCCTCGGGTCCGAGTCTCTCCTACCAGCGGAAACATCTTCTCCACATCCATTCTGACTAGGCCTCTCAGTATCCTGTAAGTTTCAATCAGATCTCCTCTCATCTTTCTAAACTCCATCACCCAGAGTCTTCAAACATTCCTCATATGACAATCATTCTTGTGAATCCTCCTCTGGACCCCCTACAAGGCCAGCACATCCTTCCTTAGATACAGGACCCAAAACTGCTCATAATATTCCAAACGTATTCAGGCCAAAGACTTATACAGCTTCAGCAGTACACCCCAGCTCTTGTATTCTGGCCCTCTCAAAATGAATGCTAACATTGCATTTGCTTTTCTAACTATCAAATAAACCTGCATGTTAACCTTAAGAGAATTCTGAACTAGGACTTACAAGTCCCTTTGTTCTTTGGATTTTCATAGCCTTTCTTCATTTATAAAATCATCTGCACTTCTATTCTTCCTGCCAATGTGCATAACCTCACACCTTCCACATTGATTTCCATCTGCCACTTTTGCCCACTGTCCTAGCCAGTCCAAGTTCATCTGCAGTCTTCCTGCTTTCTGAACACTATCTGTCATTCCACTTACCTTTATGTCATCTCCAAACTTAGCAACATTGTGCTCAGTTCTTTCACCCATGTTGTACCAAGGCATAGAAAGATTTGGCTAATGCGAGCAATTGAGTGCAATGAGTGTGTGAGGGACCAGTATGGGTCTGATAGAGATGGTTGTGACTGCGTCAGACAAATGAATAAATTCCTCCCTTTTCAGTCTTGACAGTGATATAACAGTGTTTGAATTTTTAAGAAGTGTTTTTAATCTGCCTTAGACAATATGTATTTGTCCACGTGTAAAGTTATGAATGATGAAGCCAGAACATTTTGAGTTAGCAAGCAAAGTTTTTTTTAAGTGGAAAGCTCAGTCAGTCAATTATATTAACACTATTAAACCTGTTCAAGATCTATAATATACACACAAGTATGCAAGGAGAAAGTGAGGACTACAGATGCTGGAGACCAGAGTTGAAAAGTGTGGTGCTGGAAAAGCACAGCAGGCCAGGCAGCATCCGAGGAGCAGGAGAATCGACGTTTCGGGCATAAGCCCTTCTTCAGGAATGAGGCTGAGATGCCAAGCAGGCTGAGATAAAACGGAAGATGAGGCGCTCTTCCTCCAGGCGTCGTGTGGCCAAGGTCTGGTGATGGAGGAGGCCAAGGAACTGCATGTCCTTGGCAGAGTGGGAGGGGGAGTTAAAGTGTTCAGCCATGGGCAGTTGGGTTGGTTGGTATGCAACACAGGGTATGTTATGCTCTAAGTTATGAAATAAATTAAATTCTGTAACAGAATGGAATGATGTATTTCATTGAAGTCTGGACATTCGAGTGGAAATTGCGACCAATGAAAGTTGGTCATTTTTCTGAAGTGCCTTGTAAGCTACAGTCATAAATCAGAGGTTATCTCAGTGATGGTGGAACAGGCTAGGGGGCTGGATAGCATCACCCTATTCCTGTGTTGTTAGCAGGGTTTTTTTTCAATTAGATTAGATTCCCTACAGTGTGGAAACAGGCCTTTCGGCCCAACAAGTCACACCGACCCTCCGAAGAGTAACCCACCCAGTCCCATTTCTCTCTGGCTAAAGTACCTAACACTATGGGCAATTTAACATGGCCAATTCACCTGACCTGCACATTTTTGGACTGTGGGAGGAAACTGGAGCACACGGAGGAAACCCATGCAGACACGGGAAAAACGTGCAAACTCCACACAGACAGTCACCCAAGGCTGGAATCAAACCTGGGACCCTGGTGCTATGGGGCAGCAGGGTGTTTGGTGGATATTGAGACAGAGTAGAGGAAGGTTACGCAACACTGAGACACCATGAAGAACTGCTCGATGTCAACATTTACATGTAAACAGTCTACGAAACCTTCCCAGCGCTGACACTATTTCTACTGAAAATGAAAATTCAACCGAAATAGTGAACAAAGAGAGGATCTAAAGTAACAATTACATTTTGGCCTGTGTTCCTGCAAAGCTGTGTACCATCCTTACATATGGTGACATCAAGTTAAATAGAAAGCAGAAAAAAAGGAACAGGAGGTAGCAAGCTTTTCAAAGAGTTCTTTTTGTTCACCATTGCAAAAGTGAAATTGGATATTTTAGCAACATACTGAAATAATTGCTTTTAACACATTTATTAATTTCCCAATTACTGATGTTGCCATAAGTCCAAATGGGTGGGCCCACTGGAAGACTGTGTCTATATAATGTGGGAGCCCACTTGGAGTTTGGTGAAGTCGCACTCAGTGGATCACTGCAAGGTGAGTTTGCTGATATAAGGCCTCTATCTCATTCCTTCTGGTTTTTGTTGATTATTTGGATGAAATGGGATATGTTCAATGCTCCTTCTGTGCATCTGTTCAGATTGAATAGGGTATAAATGCTTTAGCATCACTATTTTGGGGAAGTGATTAAACATGTTTCAAATCACCAACACGATGAGCTTCTCCTCTTCCCTGTTCTGTTTTAGTATTTATTCTCAGGGTGTGGACGATGCTGGCAATGTCAGCATTTATCACCCATTCCTAACTGCCTTGAGGGTGTTGCAGGACCTTCTATTGAAACTGCTGCAGTGCTGGTGGTGAAGGTGCTCCCACAATGGTCTTAGGGCTTTCTGAGGCAATGACACAGACAGGAGAGCAGCAAAATATGTCCTAGTCAGGATGGTGTGTGATTGAGAGGGGAGTGTGGACATGGGGGTTGTACACTGCTGCTCTCCGCCCTTCAGTGGGAGAGCTTGTAAGGGAAGGAATAAACTTGGTGGTCTGCTACAGCTCATCCTGTAGACAGTATGTAGTGCAGCTGCAGGAGCATTAGATGCTGCATTAGAAACACAGTCTAGTAGCTAGAGCCTCAATCAAGTGAGCTGCTGTGTGCTGGATGGTGTTGTGCTGTTGTGATTGCACTTTTCAGGGGAGTGGGGATTATTCCATCACACTCCTGATTGGTTGGCTTTGGGGAAGAACTGAGGGGTCAGGAGGTGAGGCACGTGTCTCAGAATACCCAGCCTCTGCCCTGTGTCTATAACTATAGTGTTAATCTGGCTGCTCCAGTCCAGTTTCCGGGCAATGAGGAACGCTATAAGCTGGTGCCTGTGAGCATTAGGAGGGCTCTATTTTTCAATAAAACAGAACACAGTGGAAGATAAATATTCATGAAACAGAATAGTAAGTTTCTAAAAAAAAACAGGAGGAGGAGGTAACTAAATACAGGGGTTCCCTACATTCGGGAGTCATCCCTCTGGATTGGAAAATTGCAAATGTCACTCTGCCTACAAAGAAGGGTGGAAGAGGCAAAGCAGGGAATTACAGACCAATTCACTTCAAATTTGTAGTGGGGAACCTGTAGGAGTCTATAATCAAGAAATGGGTAACTGAACACCTCAAAATCTTGCAGTTAGTCAGGGAGAACCAACATGGATTCAAGACAGGCAGCTCATACCTGACAAAACTCATTGAATTCACTAAAAATCTGGAACTCAGAATCTAATGTAGGACCATGAAATGTTTGTTGGGGAAAAACACATCTGGTTCACTAAGGTCCTTTAGGGAAGGAAACTGCCATCATTCCCTGGCTAGCCTACACGTGACCCCAGACCCATAGCAATGTGATTGACTCTTAGCTGCCTTCTGGGCAATTAGGGATGGGCGATAAATGCTGTCCCAGCCAGCAATGTCCACGTCCCATGAACAAAACAGTTCTTCATTTTAATTTGAGTTAGATATGAATCAGACAAAACTATGAAGGGAAATGAGCCAAAGGCCGTTATATGGAGTTGGCAACTGGTCTCAATGAATGTTGGAAATGACTTGACAGGCTGAATGGCCTATGTCTGTTCCTTTGTTCATCTGTTACTAACTAAATGGGAGAGAATGTGGTGACATGAAAGCTGTAAATTATTACTAAGCATTCACAGCACAGAAGCAAGCGTTTACGCTTCTCAGGTCCACTCGAGTGTATATGTTAGTCAGGCAAATCGGTACAGGACTTAGATTGTTAATCACAGGGCCCTGGGGAGAGTTGCCAAACAAATAAACCTCGGGGCGCAGGTGCACAGTTTCTTGAAAGTGGAGTTGCAGGTAGACAGGGTAGTGAAAAAAAGGTGCTTGACATACCTGGGTATAGGAATTGGGATGTCATGTTGCAACTGTACAGGACGTTAGTTGGGCCACTTTTAGAATATTGCATTCAATTCTGATCTCCCCGCTTCAGAAAAGATGTTGTGAAACTTGAAAGGGTTCAGAAAAGATGTACAAGTGTTTGCCATGGTTGGAGAGTTTGAGCTATAGGGAAAGGTGAATATGCTGAGACTTTTTTCCCTAGATCATGGGAGGCTAATGGGTGACCTTGCAGAGTTTTATTGAATCATGAGGGGTGAATAGTCAAGGTCTTTTTCCCAGGGTGGGGGAGTCCAAAACTAGAGGGCAGGCGTCTTAGGTGAAAGGGGAAAGATTTAAAATGGATTTAAGGAGCAAATGTTTGATACAAAGGGTGGTGTGTGTTTGGAATGAGCTGCCAGAGGAAGTCATGGAGGCTGGTATAATTACAACATTTAAAAGGCATCTGGATGGGTATATGAATAGGAAAGATTTAGAGGGATATTGGTCAAATGGGACTAGATTAATTTAGGATATTTGGTCAGCATGGACGAGTTGGACCGAAGGGTCTGTTTCCGTGTTATGCAGCTCTAAGATTCCACAACTCTAATTACCTTCTTTCAGCTCTTGTTATCTCATTCTGTCAGCTTGTCCTTTCCTTCCTTTTGCCCTCATCTGCTTATCTAGTTTACACTTAATTGCATCTCTGCTCTTAGTGTCAACTGTTTCCTGTGGCTGCCAGTTCCATATTTTAAACACTCTCTGGGTAAAGTAGTTTCTTTTGAGTTCACTCTTCACTAACTTTTGCTAGGGATTACCTTATATTTATACTCTGGCTAACCTATCAAAAACACTTTCACAATCTTAAAGACATTGATTAGTTCACTCCTAAGTGTTCTCTTTACTGAAGTAAAAATCTTCAACATATACAATGATATTTTCATCAGGAAAACCTTTCAGTTCTGATCCCTCTACATTTCAATGAGTGAGATTAAGGGTGGGAGTGACAAGTAACAAAAGCAGCCTAACTATGAATGATTTGGAGATGCCGGTGTTGGACTGGTGTGTACAAAGTTAAAAGTCACACAGGTTATAATCCAACAGGTTTAATTGGAAGCACACTAGCTTTCAGAGCGTCGCTTCTTCATCAGGTGATAGTGGAGGGCTCAATCCAAACACACAGAATTTATAGCAGAAATTTACAGTGTGATGTAACTGAAATTATACATTGAGAAATTGATTGTTAAGTCTTTCATCTGCTTGAATATCATATAGTTTCACTTCTTTCATGTGTAAATCACAAAACGTTTTTATAAAATTAAAAATCACACAACACCAGGTTATAGTCCAACAGATTTAATTGGAAGCACACTAGCTTTCGGAGAGTCGCACCTTCATCAGGTGATAGTGGAGGGCTCAACCCTAACACACAGAATTTATAGGAAACTTGGTGGAGCATTTCTATCCTCCTCCCTCCCCTTCCTAGACCTCTCCATTTCTATCTCGGGTGACCGACTCAACACAGACATTTACTATAAACCGACCGACTCTCACAGCTACCTAGATTACACCTCCTCCAACCCTGCCCCCTGTAAAAACGCCATCCCATATTCCCAATTCCTTCGCATCTGCCTCATCTGCTCCCAGGAGGACCAATTCCAATATCGAACAAACCAGATGGCCTCCTTCTTCAAAGACCGCAATTTCCTCTCAGATGTGGTTGACGACGCTCTCCACCGCATCTCTTCCACTTCCCACTCCTCCGCCCTTGAACCCCGCCCCTCCAATCGCCACCAGGACAGAACCCCACTGGTCCTCACCTACCACCCCACCAACCTCCAGATACATCGTATCATCCTTCGTCATTTCTGCCACCTCCAAACGGACCCCACCACCAGGGATATATTTCCCTCCCACCCCTATCAGCATTCCGGAAAGACCACTCCCTCCATGACTCCCTCATCAGGTCCACACCCCCCATCAACCCAACCTCCACTCCCGGCACCTTCCCCTGCAACCGCAAGAAATGCAAAACTTGCGCCCACACCTCCCCCCTCACTTCCCTTCAAGGCCCCAAGGGACACTTCCATATCCGTCACAAATTCACCTGCACCTCCACACACATCATTTACTGCATCCGTTGCATCCGATGTGGCCTCCTCTATATTGGGGAGACAGGCCGCCTACTTGCGGAACGTTTCAGAGAACACCTCTGGGACACCCGCACCAACCAACCCAACCGCCCCGTGGCTAAACACTTTAACTCGCCCTCCCACTCCGCCAAGGACATGCAGGTCCTTGGCCTCCTCCATCGCCAGACCATGGCAACACAACACCTGGAGGAAGAGCGCCTCATCTCCCGCCGAGGAAACCTCCAACCACAAGGGATGAATGCAGATTTCTCCAGCTTCCTCATTTCCCCTCCCCCCCACCTTATCTCAGTCCCAACCCTCGGACTCAGCACCGCCTACTTGAACTGCAATCTTCTTCCCGACCTCTCCATCCCCACCTCCTCTCCGGCCTATCACCCTCACTTTAACCTCCTTTCGCCTATCGCATTCCCAACGCCCCTCCCCCAAGTCTCTCCTCTCTACCTTTTATCTCAGCCTGCTTGGCACATCTTCCTCATTCCTGAAGAAGGGCTTATGCCCAAAACGTTGATTCTCTTGCTCTTTGGATGCTGCCTGACCTGCTGCACTTTTCCAGCAACACATTTTTCAGCTCACCTTCAACATATTGTCTAGCTATCACCCATTGTTAACACCGAACCTGAGGATGCAACTTTTAAAAAAAGGTTTTGTGATTTACACATGAAAGAAGTGGACCTATATGGTATTCAAACAGATGAAAGACTTAACAATCAATTTCTCAATGTATAATTTCAGTTACATCACACTGTAAATATTTGCTATAAATTCTGTGTTAGTTCTGAGCCCTCCACTGTCACCTGATGAAGGAGCGATGCTCCGAAAGCTAGTGCGCTTCTAATTAAACCTGTTGGACTATAACCTGGTGTCGTGTGACTTTAACTTAAATGTGACTGAAACAGGAAAGAGCTGAGGAAACAATGAAGTCACGGAGGCCATTGATGGCAAGGGAGCTAGTAGAGTTACAGAAGTCTAAAATGGTGTTTGCACTAAAGTGGGAGGAAATTCTGTGAAAAATATGTTAAACTGAATGTTAAACATGGCACATGCTGACTGGAAGGAAACAGGGTAGACAATGATGCATTGGTTAATATATCATTGGGATGACTGAGACACGGGATTGATGTTGAATCGTCAGACTTGATATCAGCAAGTTATAGAAGGTAAGGCAATGAAAAACCAATGTCAAATTAGAATGGTGCTGGAAAATCACAACAGGTTCCTGCTCCTCGGATGCTGCCTGAACTGCTGTGATTTTCCAGCACCACTCTCATCTTGACTCTGATCTCCAGCATCTGCAGTCCTCACCTTCGTCTAATGAAAAACCAATGCATGGCCTTAAACCGCTTGCCCCCATTCCCACCCCCGAAATTAGTCTCTTGCAAAGTGGTCTCTCACCAGCTCTCCAGCCGATAGACGGGAGGCTCAATGCTACCTCCTGAGTTACATAAAACCAGACTTGGCAATTCAGCATTGCACAGAATAGATTTGAAAAGACAGGGAGGGGTAAATGGGAGAGTCAAGAAGCTGTAAATGTTAGAGATAGCAGAACAGATGCAGAAAAATATGACACAAAGCCAAAAGAAAATCCAGATAGATAGAGATAGGAATACAGCAAAGGATTAATCACACTAAGAGGTGCAGTTTACAGCCTACCAAATAGTGGAAGGGAGATCGACAGAGAAATAAGAAGAAGAGTTCTACTCCTTTGAGGGACAAGAGCAGCAAATATATGGGAATACCATCAACTAAACATCTCCCTCCAAACCACACAGCATTCTGACTTAGAACAGTAATATCCATTACAGTCATTGAGGCTATTCTCTAGAGCACTGTAGCTGTAGTTTAAAGAAGGTATCTTACCTTCACAGACAATTTGTGAATGGACCAAAATACTGACCCTTGGACAGAAATGCTCGCATCCTACGAATTAATGAAATGAAGTGGATTGAGTGAAAAATCTAGACTAATAATTATAGAGAGGGTTGAACAATACAAATATTAGTTGGTCAGATGAGGTAGGAAAGGGAATGTCATTGTGATAATTTACGCAGGACAGCTTTCTAACCCGATTAAAGAAACGTCATGAAAGGCAGATTTACTCTTGGAATTAGAAATAGGCCGGTGGAGGTGCGTAGGATTGTGGGAGGTGTCTTGTTTTTGGGAAAGTGTGAGATCTAACAGTGGGAGGTCCTTTTGAGAGGGACAGGTCAAGTTATTTATGAGCTTATGATCTTCCCAGCTCACCTCAGTATATGCATAAGTAAAACGCTAAACCCCATAGCTGGCTCTAGAAGCAAATTCGGCCCCTCACCGGAACTTCCCAGGCTCCAACTTCCATACCTGAAAGGTGCTAGAATTCACCCTTTACTCTGCACTCCCAGAGAATCAGTTAGCCTGTATCTGCCATACTCACACATTTTTGGAGATCCCTCAGACCAGAAATAAAGTGACTCCATTCCTCAGTGATGTCTCTATAACCAACCGGAGGATTAAGGGATATTCCGTTTCATGGAAACGTGAACAGGAGGCAATCCTAACAGAGGGTTGACCAAAGACACTGGAAAGGTCAGCACCCTTGGGTGTCTCAGCAGAGCCTCGAACCAGAGTCACAAAAAGAGGACTGAACCGCTGCACTCTGTAAGGGCATGTTCTACTCTCCATTCAATGGTAACTCACATTCACAAGGGCATGAAGCATTTGATGTTTTTCAAAGCACAGAATGGTCACACAGGAGGTTATGAGTCAGGCGCCTTCCATCAGATGCCTCAGGTGTAATCAATGTCTGTCAGTTCATTGCAAATCTATTGCAACACATAGGCCCCTGAGAGAATGAAATGAGGAAAATAATAACAGGAACTAGGAAATGGCAGAGGAGTTTACTTAAATACTTTGCAACAGTAATCATGGCAGAGGACACTGATATCATTCCAAATTACTAAATATTCAAGGACTAAAGGAAGGGAGGAAATAAATGCAGTAACTGTCACTAGAGATACAATACCAGGGAAATGAATGGGGCCGAAGATCACTAGCTTTCCTGGTCCTAATGGGATATATGCCAGAACATGAAAGGAAGTAGCTACAGAGATAATGGATGCATCGGAGTATTCTCCCAGGAATCCCAGTTACTGGATAAGTCCCAGAGATTGGGAAAGTATCAATGTACCACTTTTATTTCAAAAGTGAAGGAAACAAAAAACGGGGAACTATCAATGAGTTAGGTTGATATCTATAATTGGGCAAAACTTAGAGTTTACTATAAAAGATGGTGCAGTAGAGCATTTAGGAACACACAATAAGATCAAGCAGAGTCAGCGTGGCCTCATGAAGGGAAGTGATGCCTGACAGAATCTTTGAGAAGGTTACACGCAGGATAGCTTTAGGGGAAAGAATGTATATAATACATTTGAATTTTCAGAAGACATTTAACAAGTTACCACACATCAGGTTAGTTAATAAGATGAGCCTATGCAGTTGGTGGCAGCATATTAACATGGATGAAGGGTTGACTAACTCACAGAAGATAAAGTGTTGGGATAATTGGGGCAGATGTCAACCTGTAACAAGTCGAGTGCCACAGGGATCAGAGCTGGGGCCACAATCATTTGCAGTATAGTGAGGTGAATGCACTATAGACATCATTGACTAGATAATTGGTTTGTTGAAAATGAGTTTCTGTTATCTGAACCACTCAGGACTACTTCAGAGCTCACCAGGCAAAATCGCTAGAATAGTGATTGTTTGCTTGCTCCACAGAATTGTGCTCAATGACAGGGACAACATAGCAGAGAGGAAGACAGACCAGCCATTAATTCCTCAGACAAGAAAGACGTGGAGTCAGATGCAGATGTTAAGATAGGCAAAACAGATAGTTCCCAATTGATCCAAACAGCAACTAAATTGGAGTGTGAAATACTCTAGATTAATAAATCTGGACACTCAGAACCATGAGTCAATAATGGATTTAGAAATGCTTCTAGCCTAAGGGGAAACTTTTTCATGCAGAGTGTGGTGTATGTATGGAATGAACTGCCAGAGGAAGTGGTGGAGGTTAGTGCAATTACAAATTTAAAAGGAATCTGGATGGGCATATGAAGAGAAAAAGTTTAGAGGGATTGGGCCAAGTGCTGGCACATTGGACTAGATTAAGTTAGGATATTTGGTCAGCATGGATAAGTTGGACCAAAGGGTCTGTTTCCATTCTTATGTACATTCTTATGACCCAATGACTCTAATCATCTCCTACTTACTTTCCAGGGTTTAAAGGGATGGGGAGGAATGCGTCTCGGAGGGCCAGTGTCGACTCAATGGGCCAAATTGCCTCTTTGTGCACCGTAGGGGTTAAATCTTATGAATACTCTTCCTGTCTGCTGGCAGGAATCTTTTTCAATTCTGAAATCTCCCAAACTCTAAAATGCTTTTTCATTTTGGTTATGTCTTCTGTAAACTCTCACAACTGTGTAAACTTTTCAATACATTCATGTGACAATAAACCTAATTCTAATGCTAATTCCTGTAACATGAATGCTTCACCGGTTGGAGAACCACTCCTGCTGAGGTCATGTATTTTTCTGAATTCTAAGCTTGATTCCTTTGAATTCAAACCTTGCAATTTGTCTTCAGCTCAACAGTAGAAATGTTTATATCCATTAACATTACAGGGGTTCGCTCAGGCACTTGACGGAATCACACGCTTTTTTTCAAACTGACACCAAAGGCCACAGTTCAAATTCCTTTCCGACCAGATTTTAAAAGTATATTCACAGAACAGGCCCAAATCCATCTGCCTCTATTTTGAAAACCAAATCACAAAATCTCATGCTCATAACAATGCACCTTTCATCACAACACATTGACAGTACATTTGACACACTTTAATGATTGGACACTCAACTATATGACAATAATCTGCGTTTATGGACTTACACTTAACTGCAGTACCTAGTGGTGATTTTGCAATAAACACAATGTAAGCGTATTAAGATAAAGGGGAAGGACAAATGAAAGATGCTTGAACAGGATACTGTTTGCTTATATAGTTCACTTTACAGAATAATAACTATATAATCTCTTAATGATTTGAGTCTCTACATAATCTCTAAATGGTGTCCATTAACAACAATGGTTTTGCTCCATTAGATTGTGCATCATGAAGTTCTCTCTGTTTCTGGGCTGTGTGGCAGTGTCTATTCTGGTTGTAGCCTCAGGCCACACGTTTAATTCAACACTGGATGAAGACTGGAAGAGTTGGAAATCATGTTATGAGAAGCAGTACACCCAGGTAAAAGGAGAATTTTCTCCAGTAAGAAATCTATTTCAAGCATTCAGCTCATTCTGAAAGGGCAAGATTCCAAACATTTGTGAAATTATTGAGAATTTTTAGTCTGAGATCAGGTGGGAGAGCTGTGTTTCCTTTTGGCTGCAATAGATATGTGTAGTGAAACTGAAAGCATATTGATCCTGAAATTCCATGTGTGTTCGTCCATCCTCCATCTCCAAATGGGGACTGAACAAACTCACAGTAAAACAGCAGGGATTGAAGATATAACCGTCTGATCCCAGAGGAGGCAGGATGGGATTTGGGTGGGGATTCAAGCAAGCAGGAGGCTAACATCCAGAATTCTTTCCCCGAATTAAAAGATGGTGGACCTTCCAATTAGCAGACGTCAGGAAGCCTATTGCATGTTTTTGCCATTAACAGACACGGTCACAGGAATTAAGTTTCTTTTCCAGTTAAGTTCTCCCTAGAATAGGGCATGATGAAGTGAAGATTGGAATAAAGGAGAGGCAGTCTTTGGGTAAGGAGGACCATTGTCCAGAACTTGCTAGAACTTAGCTAGCATAAAGTAATTTTCACCCATTCAGCGCACATATTCCACTTGTTTTTGAGATTTGCATGTGATCCTCCTTTATCTTGATCCCTCTGCATTGGTATGGTTTGACTGGGCGATACCTGATGATTGTCAATTCGTAGTCACTTATCCTTCTGGTGTACAGAAGACTATTCATCCCCATCCTGTAATGCAGCCATATTCTTATTTCCAATTAATGGACAGTCACTCTTGCTGTGACAGTCCAGGCGGGTTTGGTCTGAAGGGAGGACCCGACTGTTATGATCACTGGGGAACAGACATCTTGTCCTTCCCAAGTTGCCTGGAGACGATTCTCCATTAAGTTATCAATAAACTGTCTGGCCACATTCTGTCATGTCTATTCCATCTCTGGGTATGAGCTGACTAACATATTCTGACTGACTGCCCTTGTTTGCAGGGAGTAAAAATCTGTCTGACTGCCCTTTAAGTCTGGCACTCAGGACTTCAACCTCAGAAGATCCCAACAGGGGCTAAAAGTTGCTGAAGTAATTCTAGTTCTGTGTCCACTACCAGATTGAAAGTGCCTATTGCAAGATTCTGTCTTCAAGAACTCAGTTTATTGATGTTCCATTGGATCCCTGGTGAAATGACCATGGAATCATTAACAATACTTTGAGAAAGTTCAGACCCTTTTATATAAAAAAAAGTACTTGTAGTTAACTCATTATTTCAATGTAATGGTGTTATTTTAATATATTAACATTCATTCAGTGTTTGATGAGAATGTGGAGTAATCAAATCAGCCATGTTTGTATTGACGGTGCAGAACAGGGCAAGAGAGGTCCATTGGCCTAAACTGTATGTTCACATTGATATTACCATTGCACACACCAATCAGAACATATCTGTCAAATTAATTAGCTCTTTGCAAGCTTACAATTTCAAATTAAACTGTTGGACTGTTATCTGGTGTTGTGTGACTGTTCACCCCAGTCCAACAGCAGCACCTCCACCCCATAAAATTAATGGAATCAAGGAGACAAAATCTAACCTGTGCAATGTGGCATTCATCCTCCATGATCCAATTTTCTGTTGCTGACACTCAAGTGTTTGGTTCATGATTAAAGATATTGATCTTTATCACCTCATTATTCCTCCTATACTCTCCGTGTCACTCTGTCAGACTGGAAGATCAAACAGATTTTGTTTTGTGTCTAGAGGAAAGGGGAATGTGTTCAACTTCTCTGATATGTTAGGGAAGATAAAAACCTAACTGAAAAGTGTTATTTCAGGTGTTGCACAGGAATTTGTAAGGCTATTGTATTATTTTAAGACTGAAAGATACTGGCACATCATTTACTTTATGCGTTTATTCAGGATGAAGAGAGCTACAGGAGAATGGTATGGGAAGACAATATGAGATACATCAAACAACACAATCTGGAGCACTCGATGGGGAAACACACCTTCACTGTGGGAATGAACCAGTATGGAGATCTGGTGTGTATAAAATGTATCATCTGGGATTGTTTAGATATTGGATATTGTGGTTCTGTTACTGAATGACATGTGATCTGATCAATGAGATCACAACACCTCATTTTAACAAAGAATCTGACATCCCTTACCTTTGTATGTTTCTGGAAAAATAAATCCTCCATTACATTTCACATTCCTTTTCGTTCTGTTTGCTCTTGTCAAACAGCCTGTCATGGCATGGGGCACTGCCCATATGTCTGCTGTACTTTCCAAATATAAACAGGGAATGGGATCACCTGCACCAAACCAAGAGACAATTTCAAAAAGATGGGATAGCGCTGAGAGAGCTCAGCCACCAGCTGTATGAATCGCTCCCTGGTCCTCATCTCCCACAATGAGGACTAAAACCCATCATTGGGTTCAATGGCAAGATAGACTTTAGATCATATCTAGGCAGATGCTGGAAACCAGAGTTTAGGAAGGGCTTTTGCCCGAAACATCGATTTTCCTTCTTCTCAGATGCTGCCTGACCTGCTGTGTTTTTCCAGCACCACTCTGATCTAAACTTTAGATCATATCTTGTCATTAAAATAATTGGAAAATCGAAGAGAAATAAAATGGATTGTGAAAATAGAATAAAGCCAACATGAGGAATGTTGGATTTCAGCACAAAATGGCACCTTCCCCTCCCTTCTTTCCTGCAAAAAAGACAAAAACTCATTGAAAACTAGTCCAGAAGCACTCTCCACTTTCACAGGATTTGTCATCCTCACACAGTTAATGTTGGTCGGTGATTCAAAACCAAAACTAATCCTTGTATAATCGTTGCTTCCTGGAGTGATCAGAAGTAGGAATATTGCTCAAACGTTTTCCTCTTATATCTATGGGTTCTGAGGCCAATTCCAGACCTGCTTCTTTAGCTATGACCTGGAATTTAATGTAAGGTTGGTGATGCAATGTGAGATGCTCTTTATCAAGAAGGCTTAGTAAAGCACCTTTAAACTCAACCATCATGGAGGAGGTTCAACCCATTCCGCTCATAAGGAAAGTGCTCTGTAAGATTTTAATTATAGAATTTAATAAGATATTAATTATCATCTCCTCAAGTAATTTCAAACAAAGTGAAGCACATTTATAATCTCAGCTGCCATCTTGGTCATTGCATAATAGTCCAGAGGGATATTTTATCCGCTTCAGGGCCTCTTTTCACCTTTACACTGAACTGCCAAGAAATTGATTCATCTAATTTTTCTCCATTTCTTTACTTAAGTCAAATTTTCAACATGAATAGAATAGAATAGAAATTTATCATCACATGTACTTTTACATGAAACATTCAAATGAAAAGTTTTATAAGTTACCACACCATTGCATCTATGATGCTTTGATCTCTCATCTTGCTAAACCTCGTGAATGGGTGACAATGTATGGTGAAGTTATTGATTCTCCTTCTGAACAATGCCCATTTAAAGTCATTCATTTCACAAATGACTGTCTATGTGTTTGACTTTTAGACTACTGAAGAGTTTAATGAACTCATGAATGGATTCTTCCAAGATGCAGCTGATAACTCGACTGAAGAAGATGATGATGAAGGAAATGGTTATGATGAAGATGTTGATGATCTTGAATCTGATGAAATTGAAGAAAGTGATGATGTTATGAAATATAGAAAACTTGACTGGCGTAAAAAAGGTTTGGTTACTCCAGTGAAAAAACAGGTAATAGACAGCAGGAGTTCTTCTGTTAATTATTACATGTGAAAGTTTAGTCAGCAAACAAATCTTGATGTTATCATGAGTTGTCTCAACTAATAAGGAAGGTTAGTTTACAGTTTTAGATCCTATTCCCAAGTCCAGTGGAGGCAGAGTCAAATCTGGTCTTCCATCTGATGGATGGTGCTAGCACCTTCAGATGAATTCCTAACGACAGCAATGTTAATGAATATAAAGCAAACTGAAGAATTTCTAACTTGAAATCAAATGGGACAATGATCAACGTGGAATTAAAAGAAAATGAACAATATAAATTTGGGAACATGGTACAACTTTAAGTTGAGATAGTAGTTAAAACCGAAAGTGTGGATAAAGACCAGACTGGCATTCTGAGCAGAGGTACTGGATTGTAAGGAAAGACAATCCTGGCACTTTGCAAGATTTCTTACAATTTTCAGTTACAATTTACAATTTACAATTGACTTAGCAACAATGAAGGAATGATGATACTCTTCCAAGTCAGAATAGTGTGTAGATTGGAAGGGATTTTGCAAATGTTGGTGTTCCCATGCACCTGCTGCCCTTGTCCTTCTGGGTGGTGTGTGTCATGGGCTTGGAAGTTTGGAAGACATCATTCAAAGAGTTGTAAGTTGTTGCAGAGCATTTTATAAATGGTTGACAGCTTCAGCCACTAGTGGTAGAGGGAGTGAAACTGGAAGATGTTAAATAAGACACCAATCAAGCGGGATTCATGTCCTGGTTGGGGTTGAATTTCTTGAGTGTCATAGGAACTGCAGCCATTGAAGCAAATGCAGGGTATTCCTTCACACAACAGATTTGAGCTTTGTAATTGATGATGGGCTTTGAGGAATCAGGAGATGAGTTGTTTGTCACAGAATTCCCTGCCTCTAACCTGCCTTTGTAGTCACAGTGCTTATATGGTTAGCGCAGGACAGTTTGTAGTCAATGTTACTCCCAGGATGTAAGGAAATTCATGATGAAATTGTCAAGAGACAATGGTTAGATGCTCTCCTGTTGGAGATATCTATTGGTTGACGGACGTGTGGTGTAAGTCTAATTTGCCACTTATCAGCCCAAGCCTTGGTCTTGATCAGAGCTTGATGTGTATGGAGACAGACTGCTTCAGTATCTGAAGAGCTGTGTATCAGCAATCATCAGCAAGCATCACTATTTCTGACCTGAGGGTAGAGGATGGCTAGTTCTGAGACATTATACCAAGGAGTTCCTACTGAACTTTCCTGGAACAGAGATCATTAATTTCTAACAATCAGAACCATCTTTCTTTTTGCCAGGTATGACTGATTTATACTGATTTCTCTTCACAGATGCTGCCAGACCTGCTGAAGGTTTCCAGCAACTTCTCTACTTTTTGCCTCCAGTTAATTGTTTAATGGTCCAATATCATGCAGGACCTCAGCGCTTAGATCCGATCCATTGTGGGATAGATAAGCCCTGTTGATTTTATGCTGTATTTCATGTTGTAGCTTCACCAGGTTGACACTTCTATTTGGGTGGTAGACCTGGCATGCCTTCCTGTACTCATTGAACCATCCTGATGGTAACAGCAGAGCAGAGATATGCAATGCCACGGGGTTACAAATTGTAATTGGATACAATTTTGCTGCCGATGATGGTCCATAGTGTCTCATAGTTGCCCTGTTCTACATTGTTAGGGGTGTTTGAAATCTAGAGTTGAAAAATGCAGTGTTGGAAAAACACAGCAGGTCAGGCAGCATCCGAGGAGCAGGAGAATCGACGTTTCGGGCATAAGCCCTTCTTCAGGAATGAGACTGGTGTGCCAAACGGGCTAAGATAAAAGGTAGGGGGGAGGGAATTTGGGGGAGGGGCACTGGGAATACAATAGGTGGAAGGAGGTTAAGGTGAGGGTGATAGGCCGGAGAGGGGGTGGGGGCGGAGAGGTCAGGGAGTGGGAGGGGGAGTTAAAGTGTTCAGCCACGGGGCGGTTGGGTTGGTTGGTGCGGGTGTCCCAGAGGTGTTCCCTGAAACGTTCCGCAAGTAGGCGGCCTGTCTCCCTAATGTAGAGGAGACCACATCGGGTGCAGCAGATACAGTAAATGATGTGTATGGAGGTGCAGGTGAATTTGCAATGGATATGGAAGGATCTATTGGGGCCTTGGAGGGAGGTGAGGGGGGGGAGGTGTTGGCGCAAGTTTTGCACTTCTTGCGGTTGCAGGGGATGGTGCCGGGAGTGGTCCTGATGAAGGAGTCGCGGAGGGAGTGGTCTCTCCTGAATGCTGATAGGGGTGGGGAGGGAAATATATTCCTGGTGGTAGGGTCTGTTTGGAGGTGACGGAAATGACAGAGAATGATATGATGTATCCAGAGGTTGGTGGGGTGGAAGGTGAGGATCAGTGGGGTTCTGTCCTGGTGGCGATTGGAGGGGCGGGGTTCAAGGGCGGAGTTGCGGGAAGTGGAGGAGATGCGGTGGAGAGCATCGTCGACCACGTCGGAGGGGGAATTGCGGTCTTTGAAGAAGGAGGCCGTCTGGGTTGTTCGGTAGTAGAATTGGTCCTCCTGGGAGCAGATGTGGTGGAGGCGAAGGAATTGGAAATATGGGATGGCGTTTTTACAGGGGCCAGGGTGGGAGGAGGTGTAATCTAGGTAGCTGTGGGAGTCGGTCAAATTGTAGTAAATGTCTGTGTTGAGTCGGTCGCCCGAGATAGAAATGGAGTGGTCTAGTAAGGGGAGGGAGGAATCTGAGATGGTCCAGGTAAATTTGAGGTCGGGGTGGAAGGTGTTAATAAAGCGGATGAACTGTTCAACCTCCTCATGGGAGCTCAAGGTAGCACCAATACAATCATCAATGTAGCGGAGGAAAAGGTGGGGGGTGGTGCCAGTGTAGTTGCGGAAGATGGACTGTTCCACATATCCGACGAAGAGGCAGGCATAGCTAGGGCCCATGTGGGTGCCCATGGCTACTCCTTTAGTTTGGAGGAAGTGGGAGGATTGGAAGGAGAAGTTGTTTAGAGTGAGGGCCAGTTCAGTCAGTCAAAGGACGGTGTCAGTGGAAGGGTACTGGTAGGGTCAGCGGGAGAGGAAGAAGCGGAGGGCTTGGAGGCTTTTGTGATGGGGGATGAAAGTGTATAGGGACTGGATGTCCATCGTGAAGATAAGGCGTTGGGGGCCGGGGAAGCGAAAATCATGGAGGAGGTGGAGGGCATGGGTGGTATCCCGAACCTAGGTGGGGAGTTCTTGGACTAAGGGGGACAGGACAGTGTCGAGGTATGCAGAGATGAGTTTGGTGGGGCAGGAGCAGGCTCCATTGTCTGGCCTGCTGTGCTTTTCCAACACCACATTTTTCAACTCTGGTACTCCTGCATCTGCAGTCCTCGCTTTCTCCCTGTTTAAAATCTAGTACAGCGATAATATCAAATAAAACAATGGTGGATATTTTCAGTCTGAAGATGGATTTGTGTCTCCACAAAGACAGTGTAATGGTCAATCCTATCAATGTTGTCATGGACAGATACTTCTGTAGCCAATAGATTGGTGAGGATGAGGTGAAGTAGGTTTTCCCTCTTGTTGATTTCCTCTCAACCTGACACAAATCTAGTCGTGCTGTGACAACATTCAGGACTTGTCCAGGTCTGTCACTCGTCAGAGGTGCTACTGAGCCACTCTTAATAATGGGTATTGATGTCCCCACCCTCAATGTTTCTTCCAATTTATGGTTTAGTGTGGAGGATCCCTGATTCATCAACTGAGTTTAGGCTAGTAGGTGCCAATTATAGAGTCATATACAGCATGGAAACAGACCCTTCAGCCCCAAACACAGTCCATGCCGACCAAAATGTCTGTCCACGCTAACCCCATTTCCCTGCACTTAGCCCACATCTTTTTGAACCTTTCCTATCCAAATGCCTTTTAAATGTTGTTAATGTACCTGCCTCAACCACTTCCACTGGCAGATCATTCCATATGTGTATCACCCTCTGTGTCAAAAAGTTGCCCCTTATGTTCCCTTTTATTGCTTCCCCCAACCTTAAACTGATGCCCTCTAGTCCGCGATTCCTCAACCTTGGGAAAAAGACTGTGTTCATTCACCCTATCCACGCCTCTCATGATCTTATACACCTCTGTATGAGCCCCCCTTCAGTGTCTTACGCTCGAAAGATAAATGTCCTAGCTTGTCCAACCTCTCCCTGTAACTCAGACAATTGAGTCTAGACTACATCCTTGTAATTTTCCTTCTGTACTCTTTCCAATTTAATAACATCCTTCCTATAGCAATGTGGCCAAAACTGAACACAATACTGCAAATGCGAACTCACCAACGTCCTGTACAACTGCAACATAATTTCCCAACTTCTGTACTCAATGCCTTGACTGATGAAGGCTAGGATACCAAAAGCCCTCTTCACTGCCTTGTCTACCTGTGACTCCACTTTCAGAGAACCATACACTTGAACTCTAGGTTCCTACTGTTCCGCTATGCTCCTTAAAGACCTAACATTCACCGTGAAACCCCTACCTTGATTTGACTTTCCAAAATGCAAGACCTCACACTTATCGATATTAAACTCCATTTGCCATTTCTCGACCCACTTCCCCAGCTGATCATGGTCCTGCTGTAATTTCTGATAACCTTGCTCACTGTCCCCAATATCTCCTATTTTAGTGTCATCTGCAAACTTACTAATCCTGCCTTGTACATTCTCATCCAAATCATTGATTTGGATAACAAGAGCAATGGGCCCAGCACCTTCTCCTGAGGCACTCTACTAGTCACAGGCCTCCAGTCTGACAAGCGTCCTTTCACTATTAGTCTCTGCTTCTTACCATCAAGCTAAATGTGTATCCAACTTGCCATCCCCCCCTAGATTGCATGCAGTCTAACTTTCCAGAGCAGCCTACCATATGGAACCTTATCAAAGGTCTTACTGAAATCCATACAGACCACATTCACTGTCCTGCCCTCATCAATCTTCCTGGTCACTTCATCAAAAACTCCAACAAATTTGTGAGGCATGATCTCCCACGCACGAAGCCATGCTTATTATTCCTAATCAAACCCTGTATTTCCAAATGCATATTTTATCTCTCAGAATATTCTCAAGTAACTTATCTACCTCAGATGTTAAGCTTACTGGTCTACAGTTCCCACGTTTTACTTTGCAGCTCTTCTTGAACAAGGGCACAACATTCGTTATCCTCCAGTCTTCCAGGTCCTCACCATGGCTAACAACAAGGCAAAAATATCAGCCAGAACCCCTGCAATTTTTTTCTCTGATGTACTGCAGTGTTCTTGGATATATCTGGTCAGGACCAGCAGATTTATCCACCTTCATACATTCTAATACGTCCAACACCTCCTCTATTGTGATATGGACTGTCCCCAAGATATCGCCACTAACCTCCCCAGGTTCCCAAGTCCTCATATCTTTTCCATAGAAACACAGAGGAAAAATATTTGTTGAGGACCTTGCCCATCTCCTGCAGTCCTACATGTCCACTTTGGTCCTTGAAGGATCCTATTCTCTCTGTGGTTATTCTGTTTCCTTTAATATACCTAAAGAACCTCTTTGGATTCATCCTAATCTTCTCAGCCAAGGCTATCTCATGCCACTTTTCACCATCCTGCTTTCCTTCTTCAGGAAACTCCTGCATCCACTATATACCTCCAGGGATCCCCTTGATCCCGTTGCCTATACCCAAGCCATGCCTCCTCTTTTTTGGTCAAAACTTCATTATCTCTTGTCATTCAGGGTTCCCTATTCCTGCCAACATTGCCGTTAACCCTCATGGGAACATATAGACCTTTAACTCTAGCTATCTCACTTCTAAAGGCTTCCCACTTACTGGGGGTCCCTTTGCCTGGTGTGATGATGCTACTCCTTTAACAAGGATATGCTGTCCTTGGCTTTTTTTAAAGACGTTGTAAAAGCAGTGATTCTCGAAAAGTCTAGATTTGAAGGCTTTTAGGGCCAGTTTGATTATAGCTGACAGATTATGCCTCAGGCAAAAGGCTTTCAGTTTAAAATAGAACACTTGTACAATGAAAGGGCATTGGGAGTGCCAGTTCTCTCAGCTCAGTTTTACTCCAGTTCGGTTTGGTTTTAGCAGTCTGGCTGTTCACTGAAAGTAGTCAGTCAGTTTTGAGGCTGCTGGTCCAAACAATAGCTACATGGAAGAAGGTGTTCCATGCTGAATCCCTCCACCATCTCTTTCTTCTGTAAGACCCTGTGCCAAGGGGTGTTTATGGGATTGTTGCAAGTATTTTGAACAGTGGCATTAAGTTGGGATAATCTGTTGGGTTTTCAGATATGTTAGGTTATTCTATTGTTATTGTTATATTTTATTTGTGTTTCATTTGGTAATCTTATAAATTAATTCTGTTTTGTTTGAAACTAAATGGTTGGGCCAGCTGCATCCCTCCTGGAATATCCGCAATACACCGACTTAAAGCAAGGAGCAAAGTTAGGGTCTGGACTACTTTCTTGAAATGTTTTGAGGGGGGTCTGGCTTAGTCCATAGCACTGCAAACAAACTATTCCAAACCACCCCAGCAAGCTCCTGTCTAATCACCAGGAGCTTCACTTGCTCATGTTTTATGTTTTATCATGAGATCCACATTCAATATTGAGGACCTTCAGGAAAGCTCCCACACAATTGTATACCAGTGTTCCATCATCTCTGATTCCAGCACTGCAGCATTTTTCCCAAATACCACCCCTGACACCTTGTGCTACTTGCCACATCCACCAAAAGAGACAGCCTTCAAGAAGGTTGGTGTCTGGATAGCAATGAGTACTAGTACAGGTACAGCTATACCTTGGCTCAGGTATAATTACCAACACCTTCAGAAGCAGGTGCAGATATACCTGCCCTTTCCGAAAGCTAGAATAAAACTCCTCTCCACATACCTACAGTGTGTAACATCAGTGGGAATGGGTAATGAACCAATGTAACCTAAGGAATAACTTTTTCAGTAAATTAACTTGTGCAACATCTTCCATGGCTAACAGCTATACAGTCATGTATATAATGATGTACTAGTGCCACAAATCTCTGATTTCATAACTTCAGGGGGTCTGGTGACTCTTGGGGTCCAGCCTCGGGTAACTGCCTGTGTGAAGTTTGCACATTCTCCCTGTGTCTGCGTGGGTTTCCTCCGGGTGCTCCAGTTTCCTCTCACAGTCCAAAGATGTGTAGGATAGATGGATTGGCCATGCTAAATTGCTCATTGTGTTCAGGGATGTATAAGTAAGGGGTAAATGTAGGATAGTAAGGGAATGGGTCTGGGTGAGTTACTCTTTGGAGGGTCGATGTGGACTTGTTGGGCTGAAGGGTCTGTTTCCATACTGGAGGGATTCTATGATTCTATGATTCTGGACTTCTCAAAACTCATTCAGAATGCACTTTATTTAGAATTATAAGGTCTTTCGTTTGAGTGCTGAGACCCCTGGTTTTGATCTGTGGCTCATTTCTCCATTGAAGGACCTTTTATTTTTCAGATACACTTTGCGCCATAACATTATCTGGGAGACCTTTAACCTGGTGAATGCCCCGTCAACTTCCATTTGAAAAAAAAATGCTTTCTGCCTCACCATGTGCCTTTCTGATACTTCTCATGCTCCTTTCACAGTATCCATGCTGGAGGCTTAAACCAGTCACTTTCATCTTACTAACCATGTCCTGAATCTATGGACATTGACCTTGACATGACCAGGAATCATATACACCCCATCTCCATTGGTTTGTTAATCTGGCTTTTTTTTGTTAATTTCATTCATGGGATGTAGATTTCATTGGATGGGCCAGTATACATTGCCAAATTGCACCTGGAACTGAGTGACTTGCTAGGGCATTTCAGAGGGCAGTTAAAAGCCAACCACACTGTGTGCCTGGAGTCATCTATGGGCTAGAAGAGATAAGGATGTCAGATTTCCTTCCTTAAAAGACATCAATGAAATCAATGGATTACTGAAACAGTTGACAACGTTTTCATGATCACCCAAGAGTGAGTGGCAATTTTAGAATCACAAGTGCTCTCAGGGAATGAGCAAATAACTGAACAATTCATTCATGATCAGAGACCAGCAGCACATTGAGGGAGTAAATTCCCAACAGTTTATAAAATGCTGCTGTCACTTCTCAGGAAGTTCCTAGACCTACATATATGCAGTTGCCCTGATACCTGTTGAAATCCAATGACAGCAGTGAATCACATCACTCTAGCTGCCTGGCTCTCAGGATCTGTGGGGACTTACATAAGTTCTGGAAAACACATGAAGAAAATTAATCAACATTGGTGTAAATCTGTACTCCAGATGACAAAATATGGAAAGAGGGTTTTATTTTTACATCAGGACGCTTTACTGTATTGCATTTCTGTCCTTACCAGGGAAGATGTGGTTCGTGCTGGGCTTTCAGTGTGACTGGTGCCATTGAAGGACAGTGGGCAAAGAAATGTAGAAGGCTAGTTTCTCTGAGTGAACAGAATTTGCTTGATTGTGACACACATAGCTATGGATGTATGGGTGGATTCAAACTGTCTGCCTTTGAATATGTGAAAGAAAACGGCATTCAATCAGAAAAAGCTTACCCATACATAGCAAAGGTAAATCACTTTTCAATGTATTTCAAATTAATCACGTGCAACATGTTTCCAACATTCATGGTGCTAGGTAATGGAGCCCAATGTTACATAGAACATAGAACATAGAAGAATACAGTGCAGTACAGGCCCTTCGGCCCTCGATGTTGCGCTGATCCAAGCCCATCTAACTTACACTAGCCCACTATCCTCCATATGCCTATCCAATGCCCGCTTAAATGCCCATAATGACGGAGAGTCCACCACTGCTACTGGCAGGGCATTCCATGAACTCACGACTCGCTGAGTAAAGAACCTACTCCTAACATCTGTCCTATACCTACCCCCCCTTAATTTAAAGCTATGCCCCCTTAGTCAAATGGAAGCTGGCATCCTACTCTGGATCAATTCTTCCCTGCGAATCTGCTCCCAGGTTTCTGCCAGTATCATTGTACAAGCAGCATGAGGAAGGCTGAGAGAATATCACCTTTCAGGACAGGCAGGGCCAGCACTCGCATTTCATTTCTCCCTTATCATGCAATGACCTCCCAAATCTTTACTCAATACCTCTTGGCCTTGTGTGATTGCTGGATAACAGACCCACACAGTGAATGACGGCAGGATGGAGGTCTCAGGGTGCACAATCTTTGCGATTGACAGGTAGGTGGCTGTAATTGGGCCCCTCCCCATTTCCCAATATCTGCTCCCCCTATAAAATAAGGAGCTAGGAAGCAGCATCACAGTAATTTGCTTGTTGTGCTCTCTGCATGGGTTCATGCCAACAGTAGGTGGGAGAAGACCTACAAGTGGTCAGTCATTACAGACCTAAGAGCCTCAATTGCTGTCAGATTTGGAAGACTATTAATAGACTGGCCATCATAGACTTGTTCAGGGTATGGGTAGGATTCACACTTGTTACCTTCCTGTTCAATTAGCTACTGCCTCCTCACTACAAACTCAGCACATAGGATGGTACTAAATTCTACCCTGTCTTTCTGAAAGCATACTACCTTCTGAGAAAGGCAAATGAGGGACACAATGATGAAAACATTGCTTCTATTTGGCAAGAGGGAGACTCTTTAATAGTTACCATATGGTTATGGAATAGATCCCTGACTAGACAGGCATGAAATCTTAAGGCAGATGCATGGCCACCACCAGGTATGATGTTCCAGTATAAAAGCTCTTGCTTCATCTTCAGTCACTCTCCCTATCTTAAGGAGCCAGTGGAGACAGCCAGTAATTCTGGTTAATGTATAGTAACATCAGTAAGCATGGAACCCAGATTATGCAGCATATTTTCATTGAAACATTTGATGACATCGTGAGAGTCTGAGGGCTGAAAAACTATCATAGAATTATAGAGTCATAGAGATGTACAGCACAGAAACAAACCCTTCAGTCCATGCCGACCAGATATCCTAACCCAATCTAGTTCTATTTGCCAGCACTTGGCCCTTATCTCTCTAAACCCTTCCTATTCATATACTTATCCAGATGTCTTTTAAGTGCTGTAAATTACCAGCCTCAAACACTTCCCCGGCAGCTCATTTCACACACATACCACCCTCCGCATTAAGAAGTTGCTCCTTAGGTCTTTTTTATACCTTTTCCCTCTCACCCTAAACCTATGCCCTCTAGTTCTGGACTCCTCCACCCCAAGGAAGAGACTTTGTCCATTTATCCTATCCATGCCCCTCATGATTTTATAAACTTCTACAAGGTCACCCCTCAGCCTCCGTCACTCCAAGGAAAAAAGCCCCAGCCTGTTCAGCCTCTCCCTACAGCTCAAACCCTCCAACCCTGGCAACATCCTTGTAAATCTTTTCTGAACCCTTTCAAATTTCACAACATCCTTCTGATAGGAAGGAGACCAGAATTGCACAAAATATTCCAAAAGTGGCCTAACCAACATCTTGTAGAGCCACAACATGACCTCCCAACTCCTCTACCTAATGCTTTTACCACTAAAGGAAAGCATACCAAATGCCTTCTTCACTATCCTATCTATACGTGACTCCACTTTCAAGGAACTATGAACCTGCACTCCAAGGTCTCTTTGTTCAGTAACACTCCCTAGTGCCTTACCATTAAGTGTATCACAAACTATTCATGAATGTTAATTTTTTCCTTTTTTACAATTAGCAAAGTCACTGCAAATTTCGGAAAGATAAGATTGCTGCCAGAATCAAAAAATGCAACAAAGTAAAAAAAGGTGAACAAAACTTAGCGAAGGCTTTGTGGAAACATGGACCCATCGCTGTATCCCTCAATTCGCATCCAAGGTCCTTCCACTTGTATAAACAAGGTAAGAGACAGACTGTGTTGATGAGGTAAATTGATTGGTCAGTCTACAGGTTTCCCATAAAATACTTGAAAAGTCATACGTATGCACACATTTTCTGTTAATTTGTTTGTTGCTGTTAATGCTGTCTCAATATCTATAATGAGTACGAGATATCTCATCCCCTTTTAGTGATTCCCTCTTCCCCCATATTACATGCTGCCCAGTGCTGTCAGACACCAAGGAGTTAAAATTGGATCAGACTGGTAATTGAGCTGAAGATGAGAAAATTATCCCCTCCCATTCAGAGTCATGCAGGCAGCTCAGAAACTTTGTGCTGTCACTGATGTAAATGACAGTGAGGTGCAATTCAGAGCTGATGTGCTGCTGAGTGAACACAGACCTCGTCTCTGGGTCCAAGGAAATGACAGGTTGGCATCATTTAAAGTAGTCTGCATGGCTTAAAGACAACCCTGTCCCTCTTAAAGGAGTAGGGGCTGGAACTCAGGAAGAGACTCTGAGCAGAAAGAGGAATGAAAATGGTGCATCAGGCCAGGCAGCAGCCCTGAGTTTCTCTGGGACAGCACTGAAGACCTTGGTGCAGGAGGCAAACAGGAAAAGAGACTTGCCCTTCCTCTACGGGAAAAGGAGACCCTTCAGATGGACATCAAGAAGGCAGAGGGAGCAGACAGCTGTCACGGAGAATGCCTGCAGCCTCGTCCCACAAATCAAGAAAAAGATTAAAAAATAAATTGCATGTTCAGCGAGTGGAACACTTTGTGATTCGGATCCATTTCACAATGTACTGTGAGGAGGTCCATATCTGGCAATACTATGTGCCCTCTCTACCTCCTTCTCTCTGTTCAGAGGGAGCACAATGGGCTCTCCTCTCCTGGTATAGACAGTGTCTTTTACCTCCCTGATACAACAGTGAACTGGGAAATGTCCGACATGGAGTCTATTCCAACCTGGAAAGATCCTGAGGTGAAAATAACATCAGGGCCTCAATTAGCTTCACAACCACTGGCAGTGACATCCTGACATCATATTGAGGAGGCGATGAACTAGTGATGTTATCACTGGACCGTTAGAGACCTAGATAATACTCTGGGGACCTGGGTTCGAATTCTGCCGCAACAGATGGTGGAATTTGAATTCAATAAAAATCTGGAATTAAGATTCTAACGATGACTATGACTCCACTGTCGATTATTGGTCTGACTTCCATGTGAGTCTGAACTGTCCTCTGAGCAATTAAGGATTGGCAATAAATGCTGGCCCAGCCAGTGATGTCTCATCCCATGAATGAATAAAAAAGAAATTACATCCAGAACGTACTTACGTGTTCAGTACTGGGAGATGTCCTCAGTTACTCCTTAAAATGGCTGAGTAACTTTGCCCTTGACAGCCACCAAGCTGAGATAGCCATCCGATTCCTTCTGTAGGCAAGTCGTATTCAAGCAGGTGTCAGCTTGGGGTGATTTTGGTCTGGAGCAATGCCTGCACAGTCAGGTGAGGCTTGTAGATGTGAGCTCTGCTTATTGTCCTACTCCTCACCCTCTGGAGGCTGTGCAGCAGCTGCTAGACAGGATGGGCTCACTGAAGAAGATGCAATTGCTATCTCTTTCTGCGTGGTCTTCCAATTTGAAGCAAAGTCAAGGGGTCTCCAGCCATGGTGATGTCTATGTGAGGTGAATGAGTTGATGACTATCAGAAAGAGAATACAGTTTTAGTGAAGGAACTCCACATCCATCACAATGTGTCTTCACAGAGTATGATCAAGAGGTTTCTTAAGGAAGTGAATATCATGTCACCAGAATCAGTACAGATAGATTTAATCTTATCCAAAGTTTTACTACTAAAGTGTTTAGAATCATCAAAAACAGGCCATTCGGCTCACTGGGTCCACACCGACTCTGTGAAGAGCGTCTCACCCACACCCAGACCCAGACATCCACCCTGGTAGCAGTCAAGTAAGTGCAAAAGGAGTGAGTGCAAAGAGGGATAGGATCAGAAAAGAAAGAAAAAAGCAAGTCTGTGAAAGGGAATCAAGTCTGAATCAGTGCTGCAGGGTCAGGAGAAGTGATAAATTTGGATGGCACGGTGGCTCAGTGGTTAGCACTGCTGCCTCACAGCGCCTGCATCCCAGATTCAATTCCAGCCTTGGGCAACTGTCTGTGTGGAGTTTGCACATTCTCCCTGTGTCTGCATGGGTTTCCTCCAGGTGCTTTGGTTTCCTCCCATAATCCAAAGATATGCAGGTCAGGTGAATAGGCCATGCTAAATTGCCCATTGTGTTCGGTGCATTAGTCAGTGGGGGGTGGGTTACTCTTCGGAGGGTCGGTGTGGACTTGTTGGGCTTAAGGGCCTGTTTCCACGCAGTAGGGAATCTAATCTAAAAAGCACAGTAACAGGAGATGTGTCCTTGAGGAGTTGTGAATGGCAGAGGTGAGGACACTGGGAAACTTTAATGAAAGTGAGACAGGGGAATATTAGGGCAGAAGGCTTTGTAGACCAGAAGACAATTGGAAAGCCAAACACATCAAGAAGCACAGGAAGGAAATGATTATATATTTAACAACTAAGTTACATTAAAGATAAATGTCTCCTTTCAGGAGTTTACTCTGATCCTAAGTGCACCCAACGCCGAGGCCATGCAGTGCTTGTGGTTGGATTTGGAAGAGAAAATGGAATTAATTATTGGCTGGTTAAAAACAGGTACGTACTTTATACAAACAACAGACAGCTGATCAGAGCTTGGGCAGTGACAGGAGCACTGGATTTATTCGCAGTGTTGTTGGGTTAGGGAGAAAAACATCAGCCAAAATTCCCACTGTTGCCCAAAGGCACTGGAGGAGGTGCATAAAATAATTCAGAAGGTTGACACTCAAATTGAGAGAAGATATTTACCAGAAAATGCTAAACAGAATGGAGCTCTATTCGTCAGGAAAGAAAAGGCAAGGAGGTAACTTGATAGAGGACTTTGAGATAATGAAAAGGTGTGAAACGGTGGGTGGAGAGAAAATGTTTTCATTTGTGGGGGCTTCAAAATAGCAGGTATGAATATAATGGAAAAGAAGAATACTACAGAGACCGGAAATGTAAAATAAAAACAGAAAATGTTGGCAAAACTCAGAGCATCTGTGAGGAAAGAGAAAAGGAGTTAATGTTTCAGATCCAATGTGGAGGTGCCAGTGTTTGACTGGGGTGGACAAAGTTAAAAATCACACAACTCCAGGTTATAGACAAACAGGTTCATTTGGAAGTACAGGCTTTTGGAGAACTGCTCCTTCATCAGGTAGCTTAGTGGAGTAGGATTAGAGGACACAGAACTTATGGTAAAAGATCAAAATGTCACACAACCAATGTGACATATTGAACAAACCTAGTCTTTAATCACTTAGAATAGAGTTGCAGGTTTTGATTCATTAATATGTAAATCCCAGAACTTATTTCAGTTCACATTCCTGATGTAAGGGAAGGTCTTATAAAAAAACAGGTGATATTTCATCTCAGACAATGCATTAAAGTTGGGAGGTTAGAGTCTGTCTGTTTCACAACCTTGAGTCAGATGGGTTCTATTTCCAAAGTAGGAATTTATAAAATGTCACATTTACTGACTGCCAACAGATTGTATGGTTTGTGCGTGTGTGTGCATGTGTGTGAGAGAGAGGACAGAGTTTGTGTGTGTCAGAGAGAGAGAGTATGTGAATGTTTGTGTGTGCATATGTGAATGTGTGTGTGTGCTTGATAGAGTGTGTACACGAGTGTGACAGAGTATATGCCTGTGAGAGGCTGTGTGTGTGAGTGTGAACATTTGTAAGAATGTGGGTGAATGTGTGTATGTATTATTTTGTGTGGGTGTGTGCGTGAGAGTGCATAGTGAAGTGGGGTCACCTGTAGTGTGACATCAACCCAAGATCCTGGTTGAGGCCATCCTTATGGGTACCAAACTTGGCTATCAGCCTCTGCTCAGGCACTCTGCATTGTTGCGGATCCTGGAGTCCGTCTTGGTAGACGGGCACCCAAAGATCTGAGACCGAATGACTGTCAGGTGACCGTCCTCCAAGGTGGTCTTTTGGATATGGAACAAAGCAGAGTTCTCAAGCAGAGGCCGATATCCAAGATCGGTACCCATGAGGATGGCCTCAACTGGGACCTTGGGTTTGTGTTACCCTACAGGTGACCCCACTACACTATACACTCTCATGCACACATTCAGACTCAAGCGCACACACACACTCACACAGACCCTCCCTCATACACATGCTCTCTCACAGACACACATGCACGCATGCACCCAATCACAGGCACACTCTTTCACGGGTATATACTCCATAACACTCAGGCACATACACATGCACACTCACACACTCACTCGCACACACACATATGCACACATTCTGTCTCGCTCTCTCTCTGTCTCTGTCTCTCTCTCTCTCTCTCTCTGTCTGTCTATCTCTCTCTCGCCCCCTCCCCCACCTCACATTCATGCACACACTCTGATAAGTCTATGGGGTGAATTTACATTTAAAGATTTGTATTTGCAGATGTATTCTATTTTGTTCACAAAGCACACAATCTGTCAGCAGTCAGTCAATGTGGCATTTTATACATTCCTATTTTGGAAATAGAACCCGTCTAACTCATGGTTGGGAGACAGACAGACTCTAAACTTACACCTTTAATGCATTATCTGAGCTGAGATGTCACCCTTTTTTAAACAAAACTTTAAGTTTTCTCAAGAATGTGGGTTGAAAGAAATTCTGGGATTTACATATTAATGAATCAAAACTTGCAACTGTATTCTAAGTGATTAAAGACTTAACAGCATTCTCGGTTTGTTCAAAAGTCACATCAGTTGTATGACATTTGAATCTTTTACTATAAATTCTGTGTCCTATGATCCTACCCCACTAGCAACCTGATGAAGGAGCAGTGCTCTAAAAGCTTGCCCTTCCAAATAAACCTGTTGGTCTATAACCTGGTGTTGTGTGATTTTTAACTTTGTTTCAGGTCTGACAACTTTCATCATACCTGGAAAAAATTGGACATGTAATAGTTTTGAACAAGATGTGAGTGGGACAGAACAAAAGAAAGGTTTCAGCATGTGAAAGAGGAGAGATTAAATGATCAAAGAAAATTTTGTTTTCTAAGGCCAAATGGAGCAGGAAATGAAAAAGGAACTAAAGATGTGCTTAGAATAAATACATGGCTATCTAAAAGAAATAAATGTGAAACATGGAAATAAAATGGGAATAAAGTTTATGGTTTGCAATTGTTGAATTCAAGGTTGAGTCCAGAAAGCTTGGGAAAGGCTGATCAAAAGCTGAGGTGCAGCTCCTCAAGCTTATGTTGAGCTTAGACCATAAGACATCAGACATAGGAGCAGAGCAGGAATTAAGTCATCCAGCCCATCAGGTTTGCTCTGTCATTCAATCATGGCGGATAGATTTCTCAATGCCATTCTCCTGCTCTCTCCCCCTAACTCATGATACTCAAAAAACCTATCTATCTCTGTCTTAAAAATACTCAATATCAATAATCTGGCTTCTGCAGCCTTCTTTGGCAGTGAATTCCACAGCTTCACCACTCTCTTGCTGAAGAAGTTCCGCCTTATCTCCGTTCTAAAAGTTCTTCCCTTTACTTTAAGGCTGTGCCCTTGGGTCCTAGTCTCTCCGACCACATTTCCAACATCCACTCTGTCGAGGCCATTCAGTTTTCTGTAAGTTTCAATTAGATTCCACCCGCCCCCCCCCCGGCTTTATCCTTATAAGACCAGAAACTTTTTGGGATATTATTCACATCTTCCACCATGAAGACTGACATGAAACAATTATGCAGTTCCGCAGCCATTTCCTTGTTCCCTACTATTATCTCTCCAGGATCATTTTCCAGCGGTCCAATGTCCACTTTGCCTCTCTTTTGCTCTTTATATATCTAAAGAAACTCTTACAATTTTCCTTTATATTACTGGCCATCTTACCCTCATATTTAATCTTCTCCCTCCTTATTTCTTTTTTTAGTTGCCCTCGGTTGGTCTTTGTGAGCTTCCCAATCCTTTGGTTTCTGACTGCCCTTCGCTACATTATATGCTTTCTTTTTTGCTTTTAAGCTATCCCTAACGTCCCTAGTCAGCGATGGTTGCCTCATCTTCCCTGTATCATGCTTCTTTTTCCTCAGGATGAATCTCTGCTGTGTCTCCTGAATTACTCCCAGAAGCTCCTGTCATTGCTGTTCCATGTCTTTACTGTGAGGCTCATCTCCCAGTCAATTCTGGTCAGCTCCTCCCTCATGTTGCCTTTGTTCAGCTGTAATACCATTACCTCTTCTCCCTTTCAAATTGCAGAGTAAATTCAATCACATTTTGATCACTGCCCCGTAAGGGTTCATTTACCTTAAATGCCCTTATCAAGTTTGTCTCCGTGCACAACAATATATCTAGTATTGCCTGTTCCCTAGGGGGCTCCACTACAAGCTGCTCCAAAAAGCAAGCTTGTAGACATCCACAAATTCCTTTTTATATGAACTGCTAACAACCTGATTTTCCAAGGCCATCTGCGTATCAAAATCCCCCATGATCACTGTAACTTTGCTGGAACTTTGCAGCAGGCTGAGAACAGAGATGTCAGTGTCAGAAACAGGTAGAGAAGTAAAATGTGGGACCACTGGGACCTCAGGAACTTGCAATGGACAGACTGAGCTTGTCAGAAAGCAGTCACCTGATCTGCATTTGATCTCCCCACAGTACAGGCAACCACATTGTGAAAGGTGATTATGATTCACATTAGACTGCAAGAAGTACATGTTAATCACTGCTTCACTTAGAACAGATATGATGTGGACCTCAGACAAGGAGGAGAGAGTATAAAGGGTTAGGTTTAGTACCTCTTGTATTTACAAAGAAAGGTGTTATACAAAGTTATGGAGTGTTCAGGGTGACTGAGCAGTAGACCAGGGAATCACAGAGAGAATGGCCCCTTGGGAATGCTAAAGGGAAGGAGAATGTAAATTTGGTGATGGCATCACACTGAAAGTGATGAAAATGTGTCCACATTTTCCTTCCATTTAGATTACATTAGATTACTGTTTGATTTTTTTCAGCCAGGTATATTTTTTGTTTCCATTTCTTGCTCCATCTCCATTCCCTTTGGCCTTGGAGGACTAACCTTTTCTGTCATTCAATCTCTCCTGTCTTCCACCCTATTGTTTTGTCCTTGTCCCACCCACTCCTTGCTCAAAACCAATTACATTTCCAACATTTAAATGCAATGTTGGTAAAAGCTATAGGAAATGCTTTTACCCCCTCCCCCATAAAGTAAGCAGGCAATCTCCAGGAGACCACAGTCTTTAAACTCACTCATAGAATCCCTACAGTGTAGAAGCCAGCCTTTGTCAGGTATCACAAAGATGTACTTCCTTGCTTCTAATGTAATGTTATGCTTCACAGCTTGTACCGTTGTCCTAATCCTCTGACACAAATCACCCACATACTTGTACTCAATCTAACGTATCAAAAGATCTCAATCCTCTCCAAGAGTAAACAATTCAGTTCTCCACAACTGTCTTTTGAAATAGCATTGTGATGTGATGTTAATTTCTTTTTCTTGTTTGTCAGTTGGGGAACACACTGGGGTGAAAAAGGTTACATCAAAATAGCTAAGAATCGAGGGAATTTGTGTGGAATTGCCAACTATGGAGTCTATCCAATAGTGAGAAAGTATATGTGCAAAACCCTTGCTTCATCAAATTCCACCTGAAAAAATGATGGAACCATTTCTGCTGAAGCCGACTCATTGACACCATTGCTTTCACTGTCTGCTGCAATTTGAAAGAAATGCAATACAGTACTAACAGCTTCTATACATTTCTATAGCTTCACAGAAAGGTCAATGTCATTGTGATAGATGTAACCACAGTAATGTCTGAGTGACTACATTCTCCAGCTTGTGGAGAGACAATGACCTGCATGTACTGCTGATGACGAGCAATTTAGTAAACACCGCAACAATCACTTCGAGAGTCTGTTTATTTCAAGGAAAAAGTGTCTCATGAATTGTCTTGTTTCTTTGAAATCTAACATCCTAAAATCATGTGGACAAATGCACAGAACTTTAAAAATGACTGTCTTTTCTGACACCAGTATAATTAATGAACACATGCAATGGGGTTGTCGAGGTAAATAAGGTGTACCTGGGAAGCCTCCTGTAAACAGAGATTAATCTGACCGGCCTAAGACTGCCACCCTCTGAGTGAGATTCAGTTCAGACAAAGGTTGATATGTATTTTTATCCAGTGATTGGCAGGAAACTACACTGAACAGAACAGCAGGAAAACTGAGTCATTTAACTGTGACAAAATACTATCATTTCCGAGTTAAATAATGCAGTGTAGAAATTTAACTCAGATATTCTGGTAGCCAAAGAGTTTTTGGACTGGAGTCACATATCAGGATCCTGTAGAATCCCGGTATAGCTGACTCTCCAAGAATCTGCTCATGAAATTGAAATCCTGCTGTATCTGAAATTCACTGAAAGTGTTCATTAAAACCAAAGAATTCAAAAGGATCTTATTCACTTAAGTTTAATAGATACACAGGAAAGATTAAAGGTTTAAAACTCTAGTCAAACTCCAAGTTAACTGTTAACCAGTTCATAAGACCATAAGACCATAAGATAAAGGAGCAGAATTAGACTATTCGCCCTATTACATCTACTCCACCATTTGACAATGGCTGATATTTTTCTAAACCCCATTCTCCTGCCTTCTCTCTGTAATCCTTGATTCTCTTACTAATCAAAAACATATCTCTGAGTAAAAGAAACTCAATGACTTGGCCATCATAGTCTTCTGTGGTAATGCGTTCCACAGATCCAAACCTTCTGGCTAAAGAAATGTCTTCTCATCTCAGTTCTAAAGGAGCATCCATTTGTTGCGAGGCTGTGTCCTCAAGTCACCATCTCTCCTACTAGTGGAAGTATGTTCTCCACATCCACTCTATCCAGGCCTCTCAGTATCCAGTAGTTTTCAATTACTTTCCCTCTCATTCTTCGCATCTCCATCAAGTACAGACGCAGAGTCCTCAACTGTTCCTTATATGACAACCCTTCATCTCCATGATTATTCTTGGAAACCTCTGCTGAACTCGCTCTAATGCCAGCACATCTTTCCTTAGATACAGGGCCAAAACTGCTCATAATATTTCAAATGCAATCTGTCCAGAGCCATATACAGCTTCAACAAATATATATCTGCTCCTGTATTCTGGCCCTCTTGAATTGAATGTTAACATTGTGTTTATTTTTCATCACCTTGCTATAGGAAGGTTATTAAACTGGAAAGTGTAGAAGAGATTTACAAGGATGTTGCCAGGACTCACAAGCTAGGACTCTTTTCTTTGGAGCTTACGAGACTGGGGGGTGATCTTATAGAAATGTGTTAAGATCATGAGAAGCATGGATAGGGTGAATGCACTCAGTCTTTTTCCCAAGGTTGGGGAACCAAGGACTGGAATACAAGACATAGAACATAGAACAGTACAGCACAGTACAGGTCCTTTGGCCCTTGATGTTGTGCCAGCCTTTGAGGGTATCAGTTTACAGTTAGAGGGGAAAGAATATCAGCCCTCTGAGGGACAACATTTTACACAGAGGGTGGCACACATATGGAATGAGCTTCCAGCAGAAGTGGTTGAGGTGGGTACATTAACAACATTTAAAAGGTATTTGGACAAATACATGGATAGGAAATATTTAGAAGGATATGGGCCATGTGCAGGGAAATGGGATGAGTGTTGATTTACATTTTGGTTGGCATGGATCAGTTTGGGGCAAAGGCCTGTCTCCATGCTGTCGGACTTTATGACTGTATGACTCTATAACTCTATTGCCTCTGCCTTTCTAACTACTAACTGAACCTGAGCATGTACCTGAAGAGAATCCTGAACTAAGTCTGCTAAGTCCCTTTGTGATTCACATTTCCAAAGCCTTTCCCCATTTTAAAAATGTTTATATCTCTATTCTTCCCACCAAATTGAATAACCTCACATTTTCCCACACTGCCACTTTTTTGCCTACTCTCCTTGCTTGTCCAAGTCCTTCTACAGTTTTCCTGCTCCCTCAACACTATCTGTCCCTCCAGCTAAGTTTGTGTCATTGTTGACACCCCAACTACATCTCCCTTGATTCTCTGAGACTTCCATGAAGTGATTCACCTACCGTTCTCCCCATTCTGCCAGCCTGGCTGCAGCTAGCATCCTTATATCTCTGGTCTTGCTAGAACAGATACCAGCCCTCTTGGGATACTGGGGTCAACAGTCACCTACACATCTGATGGTGCACCCCACCATCCACACACCCTCACCTGGCTCTGCAGAGACAATACCACTTCTCAACCTGATATCCCATCACCACCTGCCCCTCCCCCAACATGACAAGCTCCAAATCCCAACCTACCCTCAGAACCCATGTCTCCATCACCCATTTAGCACATTATTCCCTTACCCACACCTTCACTCAGCTTAAGAATTCATCGTTCCTCAGTCACTCTCAACGTACCTGTGGGATCTTTGACTTCTGGAGCACTGTGTGCCGTATTGGTTTCCTTTTTTAAGGAAGGACGTTAGGGAATTGAAGGATGTTTACTAAAGTAATATCTGGAATGGGCAAGTCATCTTATAAGGCAAAGTTGAACAGGCTTATCCGTGGCACAAAGATTAAGAGAAGGGAGGTTCACATTAAAGTGAGAGCATTTGCATGGCTCTACTCTATATGTAAGTCTGAACACCTGTACATTTATCTTTCTAGGCTGGATGCATTCTCCAAAATAACTCTCACTCCAAAAGTTTGTCTGCTGCCCAAGCTAAATATTCAAATTTAAAACACAAAACTTTAACATTGATATTCAGCAGACAGCAATTATGCATTTAGTTATTTGGAAAAAGATTTGTTGTGGAAACCCCTAACTGTGCATCCAGGATTACCTTATGTCAAAACATAAGGTAATGATTGGACTTTTGCTGCCAGTTGGTCAACTCCATGGTCACATCCAATCCCTAAACTGTCTACCTAACTCACTAAGAAATACAGACATATACATAGATCTACAAATAGATGTCCTGGTCAATGAAAGAAAAGACATTCTGCATATTGGCTTCATTTATTTTAGGCAATCTGAGTATTACATGTTGAGGCAGTAAATGCACAGTGATCCAACTGTGAATTACTATTACTATAATGGCAAGCATACCATCAACATTAAACTTCCATCGTCTGAATTTAGTATCTGAAACCTTCATGGAATTCAGTTCTTTAATATAAAAAGGACAAATACTGCTCTAAAATGGCTGCTGTGATTTTCCACTGTAGATGAAGAAGTCCAGAAAACCCATGTAAGCAATGCAGATGCTGGAGATCACAGTTAAAAAACGTGGCACTGATAAAGCACAGCAGGTCAGGCAGCATCTGAGAGATGCCTAACCTGCTGTGCTTTTCCAGCTCCACACTTGTGGACTCTAGTTGTTCAGGAAGTCTCATCCAAAGCCCAATAAAATCAGAGAACTCAATCAGTATCAAGAAATTCACATCTATATTGGGAGATGAATTGGTGTCCGTGAAATATACAGCTTGGAAGCATGTGGAGTAAACTGTGGCCTGTGCAACAAACTATATTTCATTAATTTGTTTGGTACAGCAGAGAGGGAGAGAGAGAAAATTAGTTTTAATTTTGGAGACTTTTGCTCTCACTCTCTCTCTCTGTCTCTCTATCTCTCCCCCCCACCACCACCCGCCCTCTGTGTTTTCATGTCATCTTGCAAAAGACTGGCCTTGTCTAAAGATACTTGGGAAAACAGCCATTCCCTGAGATCTCCAGGATTCTACAAATTTCACTACTACTCAGTTGGCAACACAACAACGATACAACTGCAGATTCGGTTCTCGCTCTTACATATCCAGGACTCCAAGATTTTTAAAATAGATGTTCTTTTATCTTCATACTCAAGCCTTCTCCGTTCTTTTAACCTTGTTACCTGTGTCTCTGTTTGATGTTGTAATTTATTACTTTTGTTCTTGGGATAGCAGGTAACAAAATTCTTCTTTCTTTCTCTCAAGAAAACATTGGAATTACCTCCTTCATTTTGATGTGGATAAATAAATCTTAGTTGAGGCATGAGAGCTGCATTTTAAAAAGAAGTAAAACTATTTGTTGCGAGCCACTTTGAGTTAAGAGAAGGGAGCTGAATCACCCTTCCTCACTTAATACAGTTTTGCAGATGACTATAACGTTTTCAGAATATTCAAAAGATGATAAGACCATTCTGGCTGAAGTCACAATATCTCAAGAAGACTGTTTTTTTAAGGGAAAGCATCATTTGAGGGTCCATGTGACCTGATACCCTTTAACAATTGCAACAAATACAGGTAAGAAATGATCAAGCTCGAAACTTGGCTGGGAAGATGGGATATTAGCCGGAAATCTGCCATGTCATAGAACAAAGCTATACAGGAATGAAGGCATGCCAAACCTTCATGCTGAACAACTTTGCCTTATCTTGCCTCACACCAAATGCACTGATCCATGGGCCATGCTCAATACTGACCTCTTCAGGTCAAGGCATGATTTCCTGGTTGTCATGGATAATGCAATGTTTTCTCATTACACATCATTACATTGAATATGACCAAACCTAACACTTTGACATTGATTTCCAGTCCATTCAGGGCACCATAGGAAGGTAATTCCATCACCATCTCCAATAGTTATCAACTGCTATCCCCAGTAACCATTGACAACCATCCCAACAATCATTCACAGCCATCCCCTTTAGACTTTGACATCCAACTCTGATAACCATAGACAGCCATCCCCCATAACCATTGACATGTATCCCTAATAACCATCAAAAACCATCCTCAATTATCATTTCTCTTCATAGCTTCTACCAGAGCTGATGAGTTTTTTCCAGCAATTTGTTTTTGTTTTTGGAGATCTGGATGATATCCAGATTTGGGCTGAAACATTACAAGTAATATTCATGCTACACAACTGCCAGGCAATGATTTTCTCCAGTAAGAGATGGTTTAACCATATCTTTTGTCATTCAGTGGTGTTACTATCACTGAATTCCACAGTATCAACATCCTGGGGATTAGCATTGACAAGAAATTGAACTGGACATGCCACACAAACACAACAGTTACAAGAGCAGAGCAGATCTTAGGAATCCTGTTGCAAGTAACTCACCTCCTGATTCCCTAAAGCCTGCCCATTGTTTACAAAGCACAAGTCAGGAGTGTAATTAAACATTCCCCATTTGCCTGGATGAATGCAGTTCCAACTGCAAGACTCAAGAAGCTTGATACCATCCAGAACGAAGCAGCTTATTTGATTGGCACCCAAATTCCACAAACAGCTACCTCCTCCGCATAGTAGCAGTAGTGTGTACAAGATGCAATGTAGCAAATGACTGAGACTTCTTCCAAAACACCCTTCAAAAAACTGAGAAGAAGGACAACAAATGATTGGGAACATCAATATCCCCTTTAAGACACAGACACCATCCTGAATTAGAAATCCATTGTTATGTGTTCACTGTCTCTAGAACAAAAATTTTGGAACCCATTCTGAACAACCCTGTGGGTTCCCCTATACCCTATAAACTGCAACAGATCAAGCAGCACACCAACTACTTCTTAAGTGTAATTTGAGGTGGACAATTAATGTTGGCCTAACCAATGATGTCCACATCCCATGGAAAAATAATAAAAATAAGATTATGTCCAATCTGTGCCTAAATTTATGAAAGCTACATACCTGTTAAAGTTACTGGTTAAAAGCAATATATCAACCTCAAATTTAAAATCACATTTAACCTAACATCAACTGCTGTTCCAGGAATTGGAGAGATCAAAAATTCCACTTCACTTTGTGTGACAAAGTGTTTCCTAACTTCACTCTGAAAAGTCTAATATAATGTACCACACATTATGCTACTTGGACAAGAAAAGAGCCCATGGAGGCAGTATGTTAGTTTTGTTGGATAACTGACTAACTAATAGGAGACAGAAAGTTGGAATAAGGGAGTGTTTTCAGGATGGTAAGCTGTAACTACTGGAGTGCTGCAGAGATTGGTACTGAGGCCACAGTTATCTACAATATGTGTCAGTGACTTGAACGAGGAAAGTGAATGTACTCTACAGCCAAGTTTGCAGATGACACAAAAATAGATCGGAAAACAAGTGGCGAGGATGTCACAAAGAGTTTGCAAATGGATATAGACGGGTTAAGTGAGTGAGCAAAAACGATATTTTGGAAAAAGCTAATGTTATTCACTTTTGGCAAGAAGAATAGATGAACTGAACATTGATGAAATGGAGAAAGACTGCAGAAAGCTCCAGAACAGAGGGATTTGGGAGGACTCATGTGTTAATCACAATGAGCCAGCATCCAAGTTCACTTGGTAATAGGGAAGGTAAATGTAACTTAGGTCTTTATTTCAAAGGGAATGGAGTCTAAAGTAAGGAGGAATTTCCAAAACTGTACAGGGCACTACTTAGATCACTCCTGGAATACTGCGAACAGTATAGAACAGGAAAGATATACTGGCACTGGAGGCCAGAGAAAGTTCACGAGGTTGATCCCAAGTATGAAACAGCTGTCTTATAAGGAGAGGGTCAATTGATTGGGCCTTTACTTATTGGAATATAGGTGAATGTGAAACAAATGTACTGAACCATGCAAGATTAGAGTTTAGATGAATGAGAGGCAATCTTTTTGAAATATTATAAATTTTTAGGAGCTTGATAGGGGCGATGTGGAGATGTTGTTTCCCCTTAACGGAAAGTCTAAGACCAGGTGGACATAATCTCAGAATAAAGGGCCGTACATTGAAGGCAGGGATGAGCAGTAATTCCTTCTCTCAGAGGGTAGTGAATCTGTACAATTCTTTATCGCAGTGAATCGTTATGTCATTAAGTGTACTGAGAAAGTACAGAAGGTTGAGATTGGGAGATGTTTCATTAGTAAGGAAATCAAGGAAGCAGGTAGGAAAATGGAATTAAGTATGAATGGATCAGTTAGGATCTCACTGAATGGCAGTGCAGACTCAATCGGCCTTACAAAGACATAACAGTGGTGAAGACTAATCTTGGAAATTCCAGGAATCAAATGATCACAGTCTCTTGAGTGAAAGGACAAGAGCTGAAAATCTCACAATCATTTCCTTCTGGTCAGCTCTCTGATCTGGGAATGAACAAGAGTGTATAGGGCTTCTTAAAGACAATTCTGATTTCTCCAAACCATTGCTTGTGTTGCTTAAATTTTCCCTGCTCTACAATGGGGCTTCTTTCTTAACTAAATTAAGAGGCAAAGACTTTAATTATGTTGTCATTCCCTGAAATTTCTTCTGCAATACCTTGACTGAGAGAATGATATTAGTATTGCCACTGATGGTGTTCAACAATATTCTAGACTGCTGCTTGTCTGTTTTCTTGTGAAGACCTGATCATTAATATGATGGCTGCGAATGATTGTGCCATTTTACCCGATACATAGCCTAATCAGGGTCTTTCACAATTTCTAGAGAGTTAGAAAGGATAAAACTTTTCCATTATTAAGGTCTTTGGAGTGTGCATTAAAGCAACAAAACTGTTCCTAGCTTTCACCCCTCCTCCAGTGTTGGGCAGATGACCTTTCTTAAATGTTTATTCATCTCTGTGGACTTCCAGTTTTCACAAGTAATGACTCACTTTGACCAATTGATCCTTTTCACTTTTTCTCTGCTGTGCACCTTCTCCCAAGTTTTTCTTATGTTTGTGCGGGCATTCCCAGTCTGGAAAGAGGCCTAGACAGACCTTGGAATCTATTGCTCACCAGTTCCAAACACTGTTTTGTGGGCGGCACAGTGGTTAGCACTGCTGCCTCACAGCACCTGAGACCCGGGTTCAATTCCTGCCTCAGGTGACTGACTGTGTGGAGTTTGCACATTCTCCCCGTGTCTGCGTGGGTTTCCTCCGGGTGCTCCGGTTTCCTCCCACAATCCAAAGATGTGCAGGTCAGGTGAATTGGTCATGCTAAATTGCCCGTAGTGTTAGGTAATGGGTAAATGTGGGGTGTGGGTGGGTTGCGCTTCGGCGGGTCGGTGTGGACTTGTTGGGCCGAAGGGCCTGTTTCCACACTGTAATGTAATCTAATCTAATCTGTTGAGTTTCCTCCATCTCTGGATCCAGATAACTGGCCTGGTGCCCTGACTGCTTCCCTTGAATGTTCTGAACTAATACTGGCTTGGATTTTGGGATCTTCCAGCCACTTGATTATGGTTCTGTGGGTTTGGCACCATTTTCATCACGTGGCAAGATGAGGTCCAAACCTATCTGAGTGAACATTAACAAGCTCCATTGAACACAACCACACACAGAGGATGGTAAAAGAGGACAACTTTCACGCCTGGAGCCTTACACGCCTGGAGCCAGTTCAATGTGACCAGGCAACACTTTGGTACAGATTGTTTTGCACTTGCTCAGTAGTTATACTCAGAATAAAAGTACAATTCCCTTCACTCAGAGAATGGTAGAGTCTCTGGAGTAGGGGGCTAAGAACCAGTTTGGCTCAACCTCTTCAATCTTGAATGAAACAAGGGATAGCGGCTTCTCCTCAGAAGAGCCAGACTTGCAGAAGCTGAAAACCAGCAAGAGGTGCAGGAGAAACAAGGCCAACGGAGGGGCCACTACGCTATGGACAAAATTTACAGACAGTGCACAAACTGCAAAATGACATAGACACAATGTAGAAGTAGATTTCATGAGTCTATGGGTGACAGTCACTCCCATTTCTGAGAACACTGGCATTAATCTTCATTGGATGTCAATGACAATTGTACTGGAGGTGACAGTCACCCTTAACTCCTACACTTCTAGGTCTGTCAGGGCTCTGTAGAGATCTTTGTGGGGTGTCCCAGTCTGCTACCACCCCTTGTATTCATTCAGGAGTTTGGATCCTTGCTGAAATGTACCACTAATAAGGAGAGCCAGATGGAGTGAGCAACTGTTTTGGGCATCATTGGCTTCCTAGGGCACCACGGATTGAACCCATGTGGCTATCAGACTGCCCACAGACTGGAACTACTCACCATTCAGTGTATATCTGCCAAAAGCTTAGTATCACTTGTCCCTTGGACCAGCTACCGTGCACCTGGATAAGTGTCAGCAATCTGGCATTGCTACCTTTCCCACCAGCACTATAATGACACACCAGCTCCCAGCATGTATCCAGTAATGTCGACACTCCTTGTACATACAACACCACTTCACCGCCGTTGCTGTTTAACCAGTAGACCACACAGTTTACCTGCCTGGAGTTACATCCCATCTGGACAATATCTAAATCTCTGCTATTCCGGCCCAGTGCTCACTGTAGACTCACTCTCCCTCATTCTACTTGCGTATGTATAAACGTACATATACACATGTGATGTTATTTCTGAGCAAGTACGACTTGATGGCACTGTCAATTACACTTTCCTTCGCTTTGCTCCTGATCAAGAGAAGATTAATGGGGTGGTATTTAGAAATGTCCTTTTTTTTTGTGGATGGAAAATCTCTCGTATTTCTGGGTAGATGTTAGTGTTATCACATCACTGGAATACCTCACCAAAGAGCTGCAGCTAGTACTGGGGCACTTATCCTCAGAAAGTGCAGTTGGAATGTTCTCTGCATTCAGTGCCTTTAGCTGATTATTCTTTTCACTTTGAGACAATGGAATCTGTTGAAGACTATCCCCTGGGGACCTCAGTAGGAGGCTGAGATATATCACCCACTCAGTACCTTTGACTGAAGATGGATACAAATACTCCAGGCTCATAGTTGGCTCTAATATGCTGGGCTCCTCTGTCATTCAGGATGAGGATAATTGTACAGCCTCCTTCCTCTGTTAGTTGTTTAATTGTTCACCACATTTACAAACTAGATGTAGATCAGCTCTATTGGAATCACTTAGCCCAGGCTATCACTCACTGCTTTTCCTGTGTGCTACACATGTAGTCTTGTGTTGTAGCTTCACCAGATTGATATCTCATTTACAGATATGACTGACTTATATTCATAATTAGAAGTTCCAGAAGTGAGTTTGGGAATTTTTTTATTGTACAAAGTGTAGTACAATTTGCAACACTCTTTAGTAAATGACAACTGATTCTCCATCTATTGTGAATTTCAAATGCTATTTCTTGTTGTCAAAAGGTGCAAACGTGTACATGGACAAAGGGTCTAATTAAGTTCAGTCAGAGATCAGCCAGGATCTCATTGAATAGTGGAGCAGACTCAATAGGTGAAATAGGCAAAATTGAGGACTGCAGATGCTGGAAACCAGAGTTTAGATCAAAGTGGAGCTGGAAAAGCACAGCAGGTCAGGCAGCATCCAAGAAGCAGGGTTTTTGCCCAAAACCTCGATTTTCCTGCTCCTTAGATGCTGCCTGACCTGCTGTGCTTTTCCAGCTCCACTCTGATCTATTCAGGGGGTAAATTCAGAACAGAAATGCAGAGACATTTCTTCAGCCAGGGAGTGGTGGGCCTGTGAAATTCATTGCCACAGAGTGCAGTGGAGGCCGGGACGCTAAATATCTTCAAGACAGAAATTGATCAATTCTTGATGTCACAATGAATTAAGGGCTACGGGGAGAATGCAGGTAAGTGGAATTGAAATGCCCATCAGCCATTATTGAATCGCGGAGTGGACTCGATGGGCCGAATGGCCTTACTTCCGCTCCTATGTCTTATGGTCTTATGGTCTTAAACTCAATAGGTGAAATACCCTCCTCCAGTTCCAATGCTCCTGCACAAAGAATGTGTGATAGATGGAATAAACTCTTGGCTAGAGAGGAGGTAAATGCACATGAATCATTGAACAGACACTAGGAGAAGTGAAGGGGCATTCTGGATGTATTACCTTCTCTTTCTTCATTTGTAGGATTTGTAAGTCAGTACCTGGGCAAGGATGTATATCACATCCTAACTGCCCTGGTGAAAGTGGTTCCGAGCTGGCTTCCTGAATTGCTGAAGATCTTGGGGTATAAATGAAACTACAGTGATGTCGGGAAGCGAGTTTAGGATTATTACCAGTGGCAGCTAGGATGATGTGCGGCTCTAAGATAAACTACTAATCGCCTTCAGCCAGTTGCGTACACACTGATTATTCCCACAGTCTGCCTTCCATTCCTTCACAAATTCTTGATTCAGACCAATAGTTTGCCTCCAATTCTCTTAACCTTCTTTGTTCTAATGAAGGTGTCAAGTCTTTCCTCATAATGAAAACTCCTCATGCTTTAACATAAGACATAGAATTGTAGAATCATTGAATCCCGACAGTGTGGAAAGAAGCCATTTGGCCCCTTAAGTCAACACCGACTCTCCAAAGGGCATCCCAGCTAGCACCAGACCCACACCTTGTCCTTGTGGAATTAATTTCCTCAGATCCTCTCCTGCTGCCACGCCATAACATTGATAATTCCCCTGGGTCAAACCCAAAGGAGTTTTACCCCCAAAGGAGAACTGACAGAAACTGTAACAATTTCAGAAACATCAGGTCAATGCAGATAGAGAACTGGCAATAGAAATGGAGTGCTTTTGGAAAGTGTGGTTGGAGATTCTAATGTTCAGAATATTGGGAAGTTGCCTGAATTATAACACTGCATTTCCCCACTTCATGCAGCAGCAGTTTTATTGCAGAATCAGAAATCTCTCAGACACTGGCATCTTGATGCTCTGATCTCAGACCATGGGGAGAAAACAAGTCATTACATCTTCTTCGCAAAGTTCACATGGGAAAAGTGGCATGTTCTTTAAATGCTTGTTACGAGCCTTTCCCTGAGTTTGGAAAATCCCCTCAAGATGTTGAATGAAGAAGAACTGCAATCCACACACAAGAGCCCGAGAGGACATCACTAACAGGCTTAACAGCATGGCCAACTCTCAGAGTAGGAGATCAGAAAACATTCTTACAATGTGGAGAAAGAAAATACAAACTCGTCCTGAATAATCTGGCACATGCAGACTCAAAAACAACACAGAGCAAGCACACAAATCATCATAATCAAACAAAGAACTTCAGATGCTGGAGATCTGAAACAAAAACAAAACAGAAATTGCTGGAGAAACTCACCACATCTAGTAGCATCTGTGGACAAAAAACACAGTTAATTTTTCAAGTCTACTAACTCTTCTTCAGTTCTGATTCAAAATGTTAACTCTGATCGATTGGCTCCCCTCTTTAAAATCTATGTGATTGACTGATCATATACTTGCAAGGTTAAAGCTTTTTCCAATTAAAATGTAGTTAATTGACGTTACTTAATTAAGTTTTTTATTCGTGCAGTGTCCATGGCTGGCTACACTAGTGTTTATTGCCCATCCCTAATTGCTCTTGAGAAGTTTGCAATGAACTGCCTTTTTGAACCTCATGGTTGCTTTTTGGAAGGAAGTTCCAGACTAGCAACAGTTAAGGAATGGCGATGGAGTTCTGAGTCAGGATGGTATGTGTCTTAGAGAGGAACTATCAGAAATGGAGTTCCCATGTTGCTACTGTCCTTGTACTTCTAGGTGATCGAGGTTATGGGTTTGGATGGTGCTGTTGAAGCAGCTTTCTTGTCTTGTTCTATTGCACTTTTAGGATCTTAAGAGTAATTTCTACTTTCAGGGGAAGAAGAGGGTCAAATAGATTTTTTTAGTGAAAAACTTCTGCTAACTCTGACAGACAAACAGTAGGCAACCTCCTCTCCGACCTATCACCATCATTCCTCATCTGCATCTACCTATCACATTCCCAGTCACCATCCCCCCAACCCCACACCCCCCATTTATCTCTCAGCCCCATTCACCCCTACCCCACCCTACATTCCTGATGAAGGGCTTGTGCCCAAAACGCCAATTCTCCTGCTCCTTGGGTGCTACCTGACCTACTGTGCTTTTCCAATGCTATGCGTTTTGACTCAGTATGCATATATCCTTCAAGCAGTTTCTCACACGCACTCACACACAAATACACACAAAGTTGAAAAGGTTCTAACATCAAAATCAAAACAAAGATAAAATAATATACAGGCATAAGTTGTTAAACTGAGGCCATTATAGTTCATTTGGTGTCCTAGATCATCAGCAATCACAAATATTTCGAGTTTGTAATTGTTACAAAGTCAAAAGAGGGTATGGTCACTTTAAGGCAGAAAGTGCTTTTCTGAGCTGAGAGATGATGACAACACATGTCTGTGAGGAGCTGACAGGTGCAGAGAGTGCTGAGAATTGATGATGTGTAACAATCAGCTTGAGATTTTGTTTTGCTTTTAAGGCAACTGGATTTGATTTTAATGAATACATTTAAATTATGCCCAGGTTATCAAAACCCAATTGAATTTGAATTTATTGTATTGTCAGCAACAGACCAATGAGAGGTTACGATGTAGGGTGTTTAAAGCAATCATAAAATCCCTATAAGTGTATCATAGGGAAACAGGCCATTTGGCCCACCAAGTCCATACTCAACCTCAAAAGAGCAACCCACCTAGACCCATTCCCCTACCCTATTACTGTACATTTCCACCTAACTAACACATATCCCTGAACACGATGGACAATTTAACATGACCAATTCACCTCACCTGCACATCTTTGGATTATGGGAGAAAGCCAGAGCATCCACTGGAAACACACACAGACACAGGGCAAATGTGCAAACTCCACACAGACACTACCCTGAGGTTGGAATTGAACCCAGGTCCCTGGTGCTGTGAGGCAGCAGTGTTAACTACTGAGCCACTGGGGCTTCAGTACAGGAGGGTATTTTGAAAATTAGTGAGAACTAACTGCATTCTGAACTGGAAAGTACATGTCTTCTGGAAGGGGCTCTCAAAAGAAATCTCTCCATAGGCATCATCTATTAAAGGTACCAAGAAATTGTATACAAAGACACTTGCAGTATATAGTAGGGAGAAGACCCAGGGAGAAGCAGCAGATTCGGAAGACCAGAAGGAAGACAGCATAAGAGACTGGATGTAGGTTTGCTCGCTGAGCTGGAAGGTTCGTAAGAGACTGCATGGACTTTGAGAGATTAAGTAGGAGAAAGTGAGGACTGCAGATGCTGGAGATCAGAGCTTAAAAATGCATTGCTGGAAAAGCGCAGCAGGTCAGGCAGCATCAAAGAAGCAGGAGAATCGACGTTTTGGGCATAAGCCCTTCTTCAGGAATGAGGAGGGTGTGCCCATTCCTGCTGCGCTTTTCCAGCAACACATTTTTAAGCTTTGAGAGATTAAGTCAATTTAATGTTTAATAATTGTGTTATTGGAGTGACATTTAAATAGAATTAGTTCAGATAGTGATTAGTGATTAAAAAGGCGCTCAGATTAATTAATAATTTCTGTTTGGTATTCAGTGTTACATTTAGGAAAATAAATCATTCCTTTCTTTTCCTTTAAACCAGGGAAATCAGGGGTTTTCTTTCATTCACTCACTCTTTTAACAGATTATGAGGCAAGGTGAGTTTTTCTGGGTGTTTTAGTTTTAATTAGCACTAGGGTTCGACTTCCACGTCATAACAGTTATGCAGTAATGGGTCCAATATAATGATACCATTGAACTGAGCTGGTGATGTCTGCCTAAAAAATGCATGCCTCATGCTAGAAGTCTCATGGCTATAGCAGACCAGAGGGACATATATTCATGATTTCATTTCAATCAAAACATCCTCCTTTCTGTACAAGGCAACTGTACACATTACTCTGTACAATTCGAGTTACCAGTTTCAGACATATACATGACTTTTCTCTCGCCTTAGCAGCTTGTTATTCCCATCGGTATATAAATTTCCATGCATATAAATTTCACAAATAATAGTCCTTAAATCTTGCTGGTCTTTTAATGGCATGTATGTGTTCTATTTACTTTTGCTGTTCATCTTGCTATGGTTTTATTTCTGTTTGATGTGTTGTTGCTGTGCTACCTGTTAGTTTGCTGTTTTAAGTTGTTGGGTTTCTGGTCACCACTGGGTCTGATAATTGATGTGTGGTGTGGGCAGACGATGCCTTCAGCCATCTGTAGTTGAGGAGCAGCTTCTCCAGTTGGGTGTATTGCCTGTGATTGTAACTGTAAAACTGTTTGTTTGCTTCCAAAGTAATTGATTTGATTTGATTTATTGTGATCACGTGTACCTAAGTGTAGTGAAAAGCTTTGTGAGCAGTGCAGGTAGATCATAGCAAAGAAGGACATACAGATCATTGGGTGCTCACACAGAGCGAGGCTACACAGGTTACACTGCACAGGAAGTTCACAAAGCAAAGTCAACATTAGCAAGATCAACATTATTTGAAGTCAGAGAGTCCATTCATCAGTCTAATAACAACAGGGAAGAAGCTGTCGTTGAACCTATTTGTGCATATTTTTAAGCTTCTGTATCTTCTGCCTGATGGAAGAGGTTGGGGGAGTGCTTTACCAGCATATTAGATGATGTTGGCAGCCTTTCCATGGTAACAAGCAGTATAAATGGAATCCATGGATAAGAGGTTGGCTTCCGTGAAGATCTGGGCTCACAACCTTCTGTGGTTTCTTCTGGTCCTGGGCAGAGCAGTTGCCATACCAAGCCGTTATGCACGTGGATAGTACGCTTCCTATGGTGCATCTGTACAGGTTGATAAAGGTTGTCATGAACATTTCAAATTTCCGAAGCTACCTGAGGAAGAAAAGGTGTTGTTGTGCCTTCTTGACCATTGCATTTACATGGAAAGTCCCAAACAAGTTGTCAGTTATCGTCACTCCTTGGAACTTGATGCTCTCAACCTCCTCTCCTTTGATGTAGATGGGGGCGTAACCTCCTCTTTTCTTCCTGAAGTTCCTGGTCAGTTCTTTAGTTTTGCCAATGTTGAGAGCAAGGTTATTCTCATTACACCATGTCACCAAGCCCTCTATCTACTTTCTGTATCCTGACTCATCATTGTTTGATATCTGTCCTACCACGGTGGTGTCATCAGCAACTTGTAGATGGCATTCATTTGGAATTTGACCATATGGTTGTGGGTGTACAGGGAAAACAGTACGGGACTGAGAACATATGCTTAGAGGGCTCCAGTGTTGAGGGTTATCATAGAGGAGGTCTGTTTTCATTGATTGGAAGCTTTCACTATGGGTCAGGAAGCTGAAGATCCAGCTGCAGAGGGGAGAGATGAGACCTAGATCTCAGAGATATGAGATTTGTCTGGGCGGCACAGTGGCTCAGTGGTTAGCACTGCTGCCTCACAGTGCCAGGAGCCAAGTTCGATTCCAGCCTCGGGCAACTGCCTGTGTGGAGTTTGCACATTTTCCCCATGTCTGCATGGGCTTCCTCTGGATTGTCTGGTCTCCTTCCATAATCCAAAGATGTGCAGGTTAGGGTGAATTGGCCATGCTAAATTGTCCATAGTCTTCAGGAATGTGAAGGTTAGGTATGTTAGTCAAGGGAAATGTAGAGTAGCAGGGGAATGGGTATGGTAGGTTACTCTTCAGAGGGCCAGTGTGGACTTCTTGGGCCTAATGACCTGTTTCCACACTGTAGGGATTCTATGAAATTCTATGAGATTATGGTGTTGAAGGTGAAGCTGTGGTGGATAAGTAAGAGTCTGACATAGGTGTCCTTGTTGTCCAGATGTTGTAAGGCTAGAGAAATGATATCCGCTGTGGACCTGTTGTGTTGGTAGGCAAATTGCAGGATCGAGACAGGTTGGGAGGCTCGAGTTAATATGGGCTGTGACTGGCCTGTCAATGCACTTCAAGATTATGGAGGTCAGAGGCATAGGGTGGTAGTCACTTAGGCATGTTACATGTACTTTCCCTGGTGCTGGATGATGGTGGTCTTCTTGACGCAGGTAGGGACTTCAGCTTCTAGGAAGCAGAGTTTGAAGATGTTGGTGAATACCTCTGCCAGTTCCTCCACACAGGATCTGAGTGCACAGTCAGGAACTCTGTCCAGGCCCATCGTTTTCCTTAGGTTGACTCTCAAAGACTAATCTGACGACTGCCTCAGTGACAGAGGGAGCAGGTCCATCCGGGGTTGTTGGGGCAGATGACACCATGCCATTGGAATTCTGCTCAAACCAAACAGAGAAAGCAATGAGTGCATCAGGGAGGGATGTAGTTTTATCTGCTGTCTTGCTCTGCTTCACTTTGTGTCCCATCATGTTGTATAATTCTTGCCACGGGCAGCAGGTATCCTTATGGTTGGTTCTCTAACTTGGTCTGGTGTTGCTTCTTGGTATCTCTGATGGCTTTGTGGAGCTCATATCTGGATTTTCTGTACAGGTCTGGATCATCTGAATTGAATGCTGCACGCCTGGTCTTCAATAGGCAATGGATTTCCCAGTTCATCCATGGTTTCCAGTTGGGAAACATCTGGATTTACTTCTTTGGCATGCAATCCTCCACACACTTGCTAATGAAGTCTGTGACAGTGTGGCATACTCGTTCAAGTTTTCTGCTGAGTTCTTGAATATTGTCCAGTCTGCCAATTCCAAGCAGTGCATCAGAGAGGTCCCAGTTTGACACTTTTTTTGTTGAAGGCATTGAATGCTTGTAACTTGAATGGCTCTCCAAAAGTCAACTCTGGCAATAGGCTAATGGTTTCTTGTCAAAATAATATTTGGTTTCTGCCGTTTCACCTTGAATTTGTCATTTGCATTCACTACTGCTTCTGGCATCAGTAGCACTTTTGCTATTGGAAGAGTACCTTGTCTTCAGCATGATATTAGTCAGATTACTGGACTCCTCTCCGTGTCTTTGGGGTAGGCATGTTCCTGATTACCTTGTACACTGCTGGTTGGAAATTACTCAGTTGTTTTATGATTCCTTTGGCGATAACCATTGCCATCTCAGTATTTTAACTGGTGTAAGATGGAAATGATGTATTGCTGGATTCCCAAACTTTTTTTTTGTCTTTCACTATGTGACCGATTCCTTCACTCAAGAAATAAGGGCCATTGTCATTTATGTTCCTGTGAGTGTTTAGAGGTCTACTCTCAGCTTAATCCATGGTCTATCGGTTAGTCATGTATCGTTGGTAGCTCACTAACTTGTTAGCCTGGTAAGTATTACAAGGGATGCACTAGCAGATGTTGTCTTTGGCATAGTTGTTCATATTTGGCCCTGGTTAGAGGATATCTTTTGCCTTTCTCAGACGCTATTGAAATCCTGATGGCTTGTATGAATGTCCTTTTTTTATTTACTTGTGGGATGTGAGTGTCGCTGGCTGACCAGCATTTTATTGCCTGTCCCTAGCTGGCCTTGATAAGGTGGTGGTGAACTGCTTTCTTGAATTGCTGCAGTTCACGTTCTGTGGGTTGACACACTGTGCCCTTAGGGAGGGCAAGCCAGGATTTTTACCCAACAACACTGAAGGAATGTGTTATACTTGTCGTGTCAGGATGGCGAGTGGCTTGGAGGGGAAGTTGAAAGCGGTATTGTGGTCCCATGTATCTGCTGCCCTTGTCCGTTTCAGGTGGAAGTGGTTGGGAGTTTAGAAGGTGCTGTGTAAGGATCTTTGATGAATTTTTGCTTCTTGTAAATACTACATGCTGCTGCTCCTGAGCATTGGTGGTGGAGGAAGTGGATGTTTGTGGATGTGGTGCCAAACAAATGGCTGCTTTTTCCTGGATGGTGTCAGGTTTTTGGAGTGTTGTTAGAGCTGTACCCATCCAGGCTAGTGGGAGTACTCCATCACACTCCTGATTGCTTCACTGGTGTTACACTGCGGGATAACTTCATTATTTGTCATTATATTTTCACATTGCTATCACTCTTGATTTTAGTGAATGTTGCTCTTTGTTCTGTATCCCAATACCACGGCACATCCTTGGCCATGAATTTGCATAATGATTCATACTCTGATGACAATTTATTGATGATTTCAACAAATGGGTGCAATATATTTATACCTTTTTTTGATTACTGTTTTACTGCAACAACTCTCATTATTTTGGGGATCCAGGCAAAGACATCTTTCAGGCGGTGCATGGCGTAAGTATTTTGACTTCAGACACCTTTTGAATACAATTTATTCCCCTTCAGTTTCAAGTTCACTAAATCATGATGTCTGTGTTGATATTCTGCTGGAGAAATGAAAATATCAAATGGCACCTGGAGTCAACTGCATTTCCCACAGGACAGTCGGAACGTAGTTAGGAAGTGCCACATTCATCCAGCTTCATTCGCCAGTGACATCTGGGGTGATGAACATGTTTTCCTTTGCAAGTTGTGACAAAATCCCTTCAATGATTGGCATGGTGCAATGAGATCTCTTCAGGACTTTATTGAGACCATTTGGGTTAAGGCATACTCTTGGCCTTCCATGTTGTTTCACTGCTCCCATGCAGCTAATCTGTTCTGTAGGATTTGTCACTTATGCGACTATTCCCTTCCTAACCAGCTCTTCTATCCTGTCTTTCAAGCTGGCCTCAAATTAGCTGCAATGATCTTTGTCAAATGCTGAATTGGTTTTGCATTCTCATCAACTTTGAGATGGTACCTGCTGGAAGACATGTTAACATTGTAAACAGATTGCTGTATTCTTTTTGGAGGAGCAGGAGAATCTAAGTTTCGGGCAAAAGTTCTTCATCAGGTTTTTGCCTGAAATGTCGATTCTCCTCCTCCTTGAACGCTGCCTGACCTGCTGTGCTTTTCCAGCGTCACACTCTTGACTCTAATCTCCAGCATCTGCAGTCCCCACTTTTGCCTAATACTCCTTTAGGATTTGGTTTGCAGTCAGTCGTTTAGTGCGCTTACCCTTTGTAAATTTCTTTTGGCATGTGGAGTGTTATCAATCCAAGGTTCAGACTTACCCTGATTCAGGCTTTCTGTCTGTAATCTGGAACTCCAGGTCCTCATTCATGTTGTGTAATGGGTTTGTAGTTAATCTATCCTTTCAGCAAGGCAATTGTTTGATTGGACTTATTCTTAATTGTAATGGTGTCATTTTTGCAATGCCACGTTGCACCAGTTCACACAGGTCTGAGAGGTCTTGATGTTGTATGATACAGCAGTGTCAATCTGAGACTTTATGTTGACCTGGTGTTCCCCTTCTGCAGTCCTCATTCCAACAGTTGCAAACCATTTCTTATAATTGGCTTGACTGACCCAATCTTTTATATGGAGTAGAGTGATTCATTGAAGTCATTATCTCTCCAGTAACTCTACTGTCTGCTTGTTGTGCTCCTTTTTAGCCAGCCACTTGTGTGCAAAGTACTTCAGCTTCTTATTTTGAGAACACTGCTTTCCTGATGCTAGATATGCCTTTTTCTTGTAACATCTTGACCTTTGTCTGTGATTGTTCTGCTCTTGTGCCTGTAGGATCTATCATCTTAACGCAAACCTTGGTCTGCTGTACTATGAATATGCTCTAGCTGCAGGTTCACAGCCTCAGCACTTCTGTTTAGGTTAACTGCTTCACAATTCCACCATCTGAACACTCTCATAAAGGTACCAATTAAAATAGGACATGGGAGTGTTTTTTCCACTATGACCAAACACCCCCACCACACCACCATCCCCCCCCGGAGGATTTGGCCAGTTTCTTTGGCTCTGTTTAAAATGTTAATTTCATATCTCTGTCTCTGGTACACTCAACACTGATTACATGAAACTTGACCATCCTATATGATCAGGTGCTTGCTGTGAAATTCCAGATTTTTCAAACTAGCAGTGAAGAAGAAAAAGTGATATGTTTTCAAAGTAGGATGGTGCATGACTTGGAGGGAGAGATGCAGAGGGTAATTTTCCCAATGAACACTATACCTATTCTTTGAGATGGTAGAGTTCACAGTTTTGGAAGTTACTTTTACAGAAGTCTAAAAGTGTTTACATGTTACAGGCACTATCCACCAGTCATAGAAGGTTGGGATGACCTACTCTCCATTTATTGATGAAGCTAAATAACGTTCAACAAGCCACTCAAAAGAAATTGATTGATTGTCGCACCATCTTAAAACATTCACTCCTTGTCATTGATGCACCGTTGCAGAAGTGTGCACCAGCTACAAGTTGCACTGTAACAGCTCACCAAGGCTCCTTCAACATCACCTTGAAAACCTGTGATCTCCACCACCTATAAGTGGTAGATGCAACAGATGCATGGGAACACCATTGTCTATATGTCCCTCACCAAGCCACGCATGACCCTGATCTGGAACTATATCACAATTTATTCACTGATGGGTCAAAACACACTACCCAACAGCACTGTAGGTGTCTCTACAGCCCAAAGGACTGCACTGGGTCATGTATTCAGCTCATCACCTTCTTCTCCAGGGTAATTATGCATGGGCAATAAACACTGGATCAGCATGCAATGCCCCAATGTCCCACAGGTACATAATACATAAGGCTGTAATCCATTGCCAGTCTCCATTAATATTTTCCAAACTATTGTCCATTTTTTTACCATGTTGCATGTACCAATTGAAACCAGATTTTCTCTAATCTATTCACTGAGGTTTGATCACACTTATGGCTACTTCTCTTGTCACCTTATTGTGTATTATATTATGCTTATTATCCTCTAAGTGTTTCCCTAATTTTATTTTTTAATCTATTTTGGCTCATTCTGGCTATTACTGGTTGTAATAGAAAAACACAACCGTTCCTTGATGGGATAATTAGATTCTGGTTTTTCTTTATCCTTTCCTGTGATGCAGGGCATCTGTGACAAGGACAGCATTTGGTGCTCATTTCTCATTATCGTCGAGAACCTGGTAGTCAGCCACATTGTTGAGCTATTGCAGTTTATCAGGTATAGGTACACGTACTTAATTTGAGACAAAAAAACTGCAGCTGCTGGAATCCAAAATAGACAAGCAGGTGGCTGGAAAAACACAGCAAGCCAGGCATCAGGAGGTGAAGAAGTCAAGGTTTTAGGGATATATACATTGACTTCTCCACTTCCTGATGCTGCCTGGCTTGCTATGTTCTTTCAGCATCCTGCTTGTTTACATAGGTACACCTGCACCAAGGGAACATCACGATTGTAATACAGCAACAGTGAAGGAAGAGTGGGTTTGGCTTAGAGAAGACCATGGAGGATGTGGTATTCCTAGACAACTAAGTGATGGAAGTAACAAGTTTGGAACCTGCTTTTGAATGAGACTCGATGAAGTAGAAAAGGTTTCTGTCAACATTGCAGGAACTCCAATCCCCTCATCCCCTTTATCTAACTCTTCTGACCAATTCATATAAAATCTATTGAATAATACAGTTATAATTCTATGTTTTTAAGTAAATTTCCTAACTTCTCTGTAGATTTCCTTCTTCACCATCAGATCACCCATGGAATGTCATGTAGCTAGGCAGGGTGATTGTGTACCTGAATCCTGCTACCTTCCTAACTCCACTAGATTTACATTCTGAGTAGGATGACTCATGGTTGACCATGCTTCCTCCCTGACCATTCAAGGTTGGAGGTGGCCAATTGATGACAACTTAAGGAACTCATTTACATAAATGATATGGAAGTGGGCACTGTTAGTATGATCAGCAAGTTTGCAGATGACATGAAGATTGGTGGAGTAGCAGAAAGCATAGGCGACTGTCAAAGAATACAGGAGAATGTAGATAGACTGAAGAGTTGGGCGGAGAAGTGGCAGATGGAGTTCAATCCAGGCAAATGTGAGGTGATGCATTTTCGGAAGTCTAATTCTGGAGCGAATTATACAGTAAACCGAAGTGCCTTGGGAAAAGTTGATGAGCTGAGATCTGGGTGTGCAGGTCCATTGTACCCTGAAGTTTGCTGCACAGGTGGATAGAGTGGTCAAGAAGGCTTGCCTTCATCAGATGGGGTATTGAGTATAAGAGCTAGCAGGTCATGTTAAAGTTATACACAACATTGGTTGGGCCGCACTTAGAGTACTGTGTACAGTTCTGGTTGCCACATTACCAAAAGGATTTGGACACTTTGGAGAGGGTGCAGAGAAGGTTTACGAGGATGTTGCCTGGTATGGAAGGTGCTAGCAATGAAGAGAGGTTGAGTACGTTAGGATTATTTTCATCAGAAAAAAGTAGATTGAGGATCGACCTGATTGAGGTTTACAAAATCATGAAGGGTATAGACAGGGTGGATGGAGATAAGCTTTTTCCCAGGATGAAGGATTCAGTGACGAGAGGTCAGGCTTTCAAGGTGAGAGGTGAAAAGTTTAAGGGGGCAAACATGCGGCAAGTACTTTACACAGAGGGTGGAAGGTGCTTTGAACCCGTTGGCAGCAGAGGTAGTAGAGGCAGGCATAATAGATTCATTCATCTGGACAGCTGCATGAGTAGGTGGGGAGCAGAGGGATACAAATGCTTAGGAATTGGGCGACAGGTTTAAACAATGGATTTGGATCGGCTCAGGCTTGCGGGCTGTAGGGCCTGCTCCTGGGCTGTAAATTTTCTTTGTTCTTTGTTCTTTGTTCATTTCATAAACTGACGGCATTAACCCAGCTCTCCAGGAAATTTTATAGACTCAGGGCCAGGAAAATCTTGTGAAGTACTTCCACAAGTTGGCAACCAGTGCAAATTGGTTTTCCTAATATTGGATCAGTCACTTGGGAATATTTCTACTGGCATCTGTGCTGCTCATCATGTCACACTATTTAGCATTTGACACAACCTTTGATATGCAGCTCTTCATCTAAACTATTTAGAAATACAATGAAAAGCTGAAGACCTCAATATAGATCTCAGAGTCACATTTTGCTTACTAGATTACATACTGATTATTCAAACTGTCTGCCTTCTACTCCCTAACAAATTCTCGGCTCAAGATTGTCACCAATTCTCTTAATCCTGTTTGTTCGAATGACGGGTCCAAGTCTTTCCTGATAACTAAAGCCCCTCATCCTTTAACACAATTGGGGTTAACTTCCTTTTATCGTCTCCCATGTCCCCAGCATAACATTGGTGACTTCACCAAAAGAACAAAGAATTTTACTCCCCTGCAGATATAACTGATCAGAACAATACAAATGCAGAACTGGTAATAGAAATCGAGCATGTTCGGAAATTGCAGTTAGTGTTTAGAATGAACAAAATTAACAAATGTTGAGAATATTAGGAAGTTGCTTGAATTGTAACACTTTATTTCCCCACTTCATGCAGTAGCAGTTCTATTGCAGAATCAGAAATCCCTCAGACACTGCCATCTTGATGCTCTGATCTCGGTCTGTAATATTATGAAGGTGTAGGTGTGTACTATACCTTTAAGATAATTGAAAAGCTAGCAAGGACTGACTGACAGCACAGAGAGTCCTGAACAAAGTACAAATGTAAAACTTGGTTGGAATAAATAGGTGGAGTTGTGTGCTATGGAACACAAACAAATTCAAATTTGGCCAATCAGTTTAAATTATGCCCTAGATACCAAAATCCAATCGAATTTGAATTTGGGATGACATCAAACCAATGAAATGTTCTGATGATTTGGAGTGTAAAACAGGACATTTTGAACAGTTAGGGGTAAAACTGCCAAGGACACCAACAAATAGACTGTTAGCTGAAGAGCTCTCTGAAAGGTACCTGTCTGTAAGAAGTTTGTGCAGCAGAACATCAAAGCTGGCCAAGAGAAAAATCTACAGAGGAAAATGTACAAAGGGGAACTGACAAAGATGACTGGTTTTGGAACGTGATTTTTATTTTGCTAAATCTTAATCAGGGTTTTATTGGACCAGTATTGTCAAGTGGGAGGTAAAAGCTAGGTTTAAGAGAAAGGAGTTACAAAGAGTTGTTGGTTTTAATATTCTCTGTTGGACTTAAAGAATAAAATTGTTAATTTTTACTTTAAGTAGTGAACTTCGGGATAGTTCTTTGCCTCTCAAAATTTAATAGATCAAACCACACTCCAAATTTACCCAGGAAGAGAAGTTGGAAATATTCCCGCCTCTAACCTCTTTCAGCAGCACTCCCCTTGGCATTCAGTACACTCTTTGGTTGGAAGATCATCCCTTTACCCAGCAGCAGTGTTTAACTGGCCTCGGTATCCCTCAGTGTCACTACAGACTTACTCACCTCTCCCTGGTGAAGTGTGGCTCCCTTCCTATAGATACAAATGTCCAGTAACTCTCAGGGATATGATTAATCTCATCTGCTCTCTCAGGAGTGGTTTTACAGTGATTTGCTGACTTCCATTTTCTGCACAGTATGTGCCTCGATAAATCCCATTGATTTTCCCAATGGACACCAGCAGATGGAGTCATAGAGTCATACAGCACAGAAACTGACCTTTTGATCCAATTTTATCGTGCCAACCAGGTATCCTAAACTGAATCGGTCCCATTTGCCTGTATTTGGCCCATACCCCACTAAAACCTTCCAATTTAAAATGCCTTTTAAATACACCCACGTCTACCACTTTCTCTAGCTGCTTGTTCTAAGCAAACACATTTGTGAAAATGTTGTCCCTCAGGTACCGTTTACTACTTTCAATTCTCACCTTAAATCTCTGCTGTCTGGTTTTTGACGCTTCAACCCTGGAGAAAAGACCTTGGCTATTCACCTTATCTATGCCCCTCATGATGTTATAAACTTCGATGAGGTCACCCTGCAACCCCTGGTGCTCCAGGGAAAAAGTCCTGGCCTATCCAGTCTTCCCCTATAACTCAAATCCTCCAGTTCCAGCAACATCTTTGTTGCTTTTTTCTGCACCTTTTCCAGTTTAACAACATCCTTCCTATAACAGGGCAACCAGAACTGTGCACGGCATTCTAAAAGAAGCCTCATCAATGTCTTGTACAGCCACAACCCTGTATTCAATGTTTTGAGCCATCAAGGCAAGCATGCCAAACGCCCTCTTTACCATCCTGTCCACCTGCAACTCCATTGTCAAGGAATAACGTACTTGCTTGCATCCCTATGTCTTTGGGTTCGACAACACTCCCCAGGACCCTGCAGTGAATGGCCTCACCAAAATGCAATGCTTCACATTTATCTATATCAAACTCAATCTCCCACTTCTCTGCCCATTGGCCCAAGACTGCGTGACACTCTTCAACTTGACGAGTTCTCTCTGGATCCCATGTGATCGAGCTTTATTAACTAGTCTACTATACAGAACCTTGTTGAAGGCCTTGATAAAGTTCTTATAGACAATGTCTACTGCTCTGCTTTCATCTACTTTGTCACATCTTCAAAAAAATTCAGTCAAGTTAGTAAGACAAGATTTTCCATGCACAAAGCCATGCTGACCATCCCTACCAGTCCTTGCCTTTCCAAATGATTCCCAATTTCTTCACAGGCCATGTATGTGTGCCTCGATAAATCCCATGGATTTTCCCAATGGACTCCAGCAGATGGGGTCATAGGGTCATACAGCACATAAACAAACCCTTCGGGCCAACTTGATCATGCCATCGGTATTCTAAAGTGAACAGGTCCCATTTGCCTGTATTTGGCCCATACTCCACTAAACCCTTCCAATCACATATACATCCAAATGCCTTTTAAATTCAAATGGTGGCACATAGCACATTCCAGCTGCTGGTATACAGGAGATGAATTTTCTTTGTATACCAATGGGTCTCATTATCAGCCTATATACAGTGACAGAAAGAATACAGTCTGGATCATAGAGACAATGCGGTCTTACTGATGTCCTTACTAGAGTGACCAGTACAATAACACAGAACCTAAGACACTTTTTTTTCCAATTTATATTACCTGTCTTCATTTTTCGTACCAAAATCCATCAACTCCTGCTTCTCTGGATTAACTTTAACCTTCCAAATTTCTATCCGTGTCACCAGTTTGTCTGTGTCTTCCTCCAGTCAGCTAGTATCCTCCCCACTGATGGCTATGTTCTACATCAGAGGTCATGGTTTGAAAATGGTAAATAAATAAGAAACTGTATAGAATTGTGTGTTCCGTACTCTTTCTAAGATGATGCTCATTTTGTTAGATGAATTTCAAACGGTCCCTACAGCATTGGGCACTCGGTAATCCAACTGCATTTGCATTAAATGGGTGAATCATATCCTCCCTGACAGGCTTCTTGGCCATACTTCATCTCACTTTCATCTCAGCATTACCCTTTCTATCCTGAGGAGGGCTCCTAGTAATTTCCCCTCTCCCACAGGTGCTTAGTTTCCTATTGCTCTCCCACCTTGATCCTTTCCAGTTGGTTGGAGGTAACTAGGGGAGGGTTTATGCAGGAACAGGGGTTTGTGGATCAACTGAGAATTCTCAGCCAGTGTGGCTGTCTGCCTGGACCCAGTCACACTTTGTTACTCAAGGTGTATTTTTATTGGAAAGGGGATAGAGTTTTTAAATTGCTCAAGGAGAATTAGTTGAAGAGGAGATGGTTCATGGTATGGACGAGGCCAGACCCCCTCAAAGTGTTTTAAGAAGGTAGCCGAGACCCTAACTTTTTTTTTAGGCAGATGTAAAGTGAATATTCCAGGAGTGATGCAGCTGGTCAAACCAATCAGCTTTAAACAAACCAGCATTTATTTAAACATTACAGATGAAACATGAATGAAATAAAACAGAATTTAGAATAACATAATTTATTTGATAACCAAAACCAACTCCATCACAACTTAATGTTCCAATCCCCATAACATCCCATAAACAGACGCTTTGGCAAAAGGTAAATTCAAACACAGGTTCTTACAGGCAAGACAGTTTTCAGAGTGGAAGTTGAGACAAGACCTCTGTTGAAGCGTGGAAAATCTTTTCACTGTAGCTGCTTCTCTAGGTTCCCAGCAGTTTTTCGGACTCCGAACTAAAAACTAAACCAACCTAGATTAAACCTGAACTGGGAGAACTGACCACTCCCCTTTCATTGTTCAAAGTAAGCCATTTCCAGTCATATCAATACCTCTGCTTTGATCACCCCTCTTGAAAGAAAACCAAGGGCAACATAACATTGTTAAAGGAGCAGCATCATCACAGTCAGTATCTCTGCATTAGCCACCTGTACCCACTGGTCCAAAGGAAGATGTTTGAACAGCTCACGTTCCATACTGACCCATTGTTTCATAGATACTTACAGTACAGCAGGAGACCATTCAGCTCATTTTCTACCAGCAGTCAACAAGAGCATGACAACACTCAATCAATTTGTCAGCTTTGGCCCATAGCTCTGACGCAATGACAATGCAAATGAACGGCTAAACAGTGCTGAAGTGTTATGAAGGTTTCCAACTCAACAATTCATTCAGTCAGTTCCAGACTCTCATGTCCCTCTGGGTGAAAAGTATGCTCCTCAAATCTCCCCTTTGTCTCCTACCTCTTACCTTTAATCTATGCCCCTTGGTTATTTACCCCTCTACCCTCAAAAAAGTAATGTTCCTATGCACCTTATTATGTTCCTTATCTGGCTTATCTCTATCAAGTCACTTTCAACCTTTGCTGCTCCAACACAAGCAACCCCAGCCTTTCCAATGACGCATTACTCAGACTCTCCAGCCGAGGCAACATCCTGGTAAATCTCTGCGCCTGGTGATCAGAACTGCACACAATACTCCATCTGTGGCCTAACTGAAATTTATACAGTTGCAATATAACTTCCCTGCTCTTGAATTCTGATGTACTGCTAAGTTTAAGATATGCCTTCACAACCACCTCAGCTATGTGCTCTGTTACCTGTGGATAAGAATTCTAAAGTCTGTTTGATCTTAGGTACTTTCTAGGGCCTTGCCATTCATAATTTAATCCCTTACATTGTAAGCCCTCCCCAAGGGCATTACTTTACACTTTTCCAGGGTGAAATCCATTTGCCACTGCTTCACCCACCTGAACAGTCCATTAATATCCTCCTGCAGTTTATGACAATTTTCCTCAATATTTACCAGAATGAGAGGGGAAAGATTCAAAAAGAATCTCAGAGGAAAATCTTTCATGCAGAGGATGGTGCGTGTATGAAATGAGCTGCCAGAGGATGTGGTGGAGACAATGAAACTGCAGATGCTGGAATCCAAGGTGGACAAGCAGGAGGCTGGAAGAACACAGCAAACCAGGCAGCATCGGGAAGTCAATATTCCGGGTGTAATCCTTCTTCAGGAATGGGGGTAAGGGGTGCTGCAGGTAAATGTGTGGGGGTGTGGGGGAGGGTTTTGGGTGGAGAGAGGGGAGAGGTGATTGGAGAGGCATAGGTGAACACAGGAAGAGTGTATGACCTGGTTGGTCGATGGGAGGAATGAATCCAGTTGGTAGCTGGAGAGAAGGGTCAGTCAGAGGAATGGAAGGGAAGAGGAGGGGCTGGGAAAGGAGTTGGGGGATGGGAAAGGAGGTTATGGAAATTGGAGAACTCAATGTTGAGTCGTCTGGGCTGTAGACTGCCCAGGCAAAAGATGAGGTGTTGTTCCTCCAATTTGCAGTTTGGTTCATTGTGGCAATGGTGGAGGCCAAAGATGTTCATGTTGAAAGGGGAGTGGGAAGGGGAATTAAGATGTCCAGTGACTGGGAAGTCAGGTCGGCCCCTGCGGACTCAGCTATGTTGAACAGTCCCTCTTCAATGCCTACGCATTCCCTTATATTGCGTTTTGTCTCCCCGATGTAGAGAAGACCACATTGGGAGCACCAGATACAGTAAACTAGGTTGGAGGAGAGGCAGGTGAACCTCTGTCTCACCTGGAACGACTGTTTGGGGCCTTGGATGGAAATGAGAGGGGTGGTGCACTGGCAGGATTTTGCATCTTTTTATAGTTGCAGGTAAAGATACCTGGATTTTCGGGGAGGATTGATGGGGAGAGTGGCACAAACCAAGGATTGGTGAAGGCAGTGGTCCTTGAGGAGAGCAGAGAGGGGTGGGGAGGGGAAGGTGTTCTTACTGGTGGTGTCTAGTTGGAGTTGGTGGAAGTGTTTAAGGATGATATGCTGGATGTGGAGACTGGTGGGGTGATAGGTGAGGACAAGAGGGTCTCTGTCTTTATTGTTTTTGAGGGGTGGGAGCAGTTAGAGCAGGGGAGTGGGCAATGGAAGAGGTGCAGTGGAGGACTCTGTGGATGACAAAAGGGGGAAAGCATGTTGTTCAAAATAGGTGGATATCTGGGATGCTTGGGAGTGGAATGTCTCCTTGCCCAAGCAGATGCAGCCGAGGCAAAGGAATTGGGAGAATGGGATGGAGTTCATGCAGGATATGGGTGGGAAGAGGTGTACTCCAGATAGTTGTGAGAGTCTGTAGGCTTATAATAAATGTCCATCTGGAAACTGTCACCGGAGATGGAAGTGGAGAGGTCAAGAAAGGGGAAGGAGATGTCCAAGATGGACCACATAAATTTGAGGGTGGGGTGGAAGTTATGAGCAAAGTCGGTGAACTGCTCCAGTCATTTATGTAATGGAGGAAGAGTTGAGGCACAGTACTTGCATAGGTGTTGAAGAGGGACTGTTCAACATAACCGACAAAGACGCAGGGTAGCTAGGGCCCATTCAAGTACCCATGGAGGCTGGTACAATTACAACATTTAAAAGGCATCTGGATAGGTATATGAATAGGAAGGGTTTAGAGGTATATGGGCCAAGTGCTGGCAAATGCGACAAGATTAATTTAGGATATCTAGTCAGCATAAAAGAATTGAACCGAAGGGTCTGTTTCCATACGGTACACCTCTGACTCTATGACCAGCTTCTGTGCCATCTGTAGACTTCTTGATGATACTCCTACTTTTAAGGCCAAATCGTTAATCTACATCACAAACAGCAAAGTCTGCACATCAAAGAGTCTCAAATATCCCTCTACCATCACCCTCTGCCTCCTGCCTGTCACCAATTTTGGATCTGACATGCTACTTTGCCTTTTATTCCACAGCCTCTTACTTCCTTCTCCAACTTGCGATGTTGAAATTTATCAACAGCCTATGTAGAGCACATTAAATACATTAAAGTTAACATTAATGTATTCTTACTGTCACATTTAAGAGAGAGAGAGAAACAGCTGGTGGTGGTTTAACCTGAGGATCACCATGTCTCAGAAGCGTGGCAAGATTGAAAAAGAGAGACCTGCATGATCACCACAGCCAGTGCAGGAATTGAACCCATGCTATTGGCATCATTTTGCATTGTAAACCCTGCTAAACTGGTCAGCTGAGCTAAATGCAAATTTTCATCACTCCAATTTGTTGATGCCTTCAGCATGACCTGAAAAGACTTCAGCCTTTCAACCCCCTTTTCCACAACCTATTTGTTGTATATTTCTGCTTCAGAATGTGATTGCACGTGCCTGGATCTGGTGACACACAAACCTGGGTCTGCTGGTCTAGAGAAGGAACACCACCACTACACCAGGAGAGCCAAATATGGTCTGCACCAACCATATTTTACATATAATGGTCCAGGCACCATCATCGTCATCATCCCTGCGGCATCCTGTCTTACTAGAATGGTAGACCTAGCAGAGGTAACAGCACAGTAATAGACAGTCAGGAATGAGCAGCTCTGGGAATCGTCAACATTTCTCCAATCCCCATGAAGTCTCATAGCACCTGATTATAGATGGGCAATGAAACCAGATGCTGATTACCACTTATTGCCCACCCTCGGCTGAAGAATCGGTGCCAAGAGCACCACCACACATTCCTAAAAATGAAGTGCCCATAAGACCGTAAAATATAGGAGCAGACCTACGCCATTAGGCCATTGGAATTGTTCTAGCATTTCATCATGGCTGATACTTTCTCAGCCCTATTCTCCCTGTAACCCTTGATTCTTTTACTCATCAAGAATATATGTATCGCTGTCTTAAAAGGCACTCAATGACTTGGCTTTAACAACTTTCTGTGGCAGTGAATTCCACATCGTCACCAGCCTCTGGTTGAAGAAACTCCTCCTCATCTGCATTCTAAAGGATCATCCCTTCACTGTGGCCTTGGGTTTTAGCCTCTCCTACCAGTGGAAACATCTTCTCCATATACCCTCTCTCCAGGCCACCCAGTATTGTAAATATCAATGGGATCCTCCTCATCCTTCCAAACTCTATTAAACACAAACCCAGAGCCCACAATTACTCCTCATATGACAAACCCTTCATCCCCGAGATCATTCTTGTAAACTTCCTTTGGCCCTTTTCTAGACCAGCACATTCTTCCTCAGACATGGATCCAAAAACTGTTCCCAATATTCCAAATTTGGTCTTAACAGAGCTTCATACAGCCTTAGCAGTACATATCTACTCAATTCTAGGCCTCTCAAAATGAATGCTAGCATTGTATATTTCTTCCCAAATTGCAAGTGAACCTACAAGTTAACATGAAAGGAATCCTGAATTAGGATGCTTTGTGCTTTAGATTTCTGAAGCCTTTCCCCATTTAGAAAATAGTCTACCCCTGTTTACTTATGTCAAAGTGCATAACCTCACAGTTCCCACTGTGTATTCCATCTGGCACTTCTTTGCCCACTCTCCTCATCTATCCAAGTCTGTCTGCAGTCTCCCTGGTGAACCTTGTGAAGTCACAATGCAGGACAATTTGCATTCTAATCAGCAAAAGAAACAAGTACCAGACAGAAATATATGATTCCATAACCAACATATCAGATCTAAAATCTACAGGCCTGCTATATTCATTCATGAGAAGAATGGGCAATTAAACAATTCATTGAAGGAGGAACTTCCACCAATATCTCCATCCACAATAATGGGGACCCAACATATCATTGGAAAGATGAGACTGATACATTCATCACAACTTTCAGCTAGAAGTGCTGAGTGGATGATCAAACCCAGTCTCCTCTGGAGGTCCCTAGCATTTCACCTGCCAATTGAACACACTCAATGTCTTGTCAAAACTGGTTGGAAGCAATGGACACAGCAAGGCTATGGATCCTAACAACATTCATGCAGAATCATAAAATCATACAGTACAGAAGATGCTCTTCAGCCCACTGTCCCATTTCTTGCACATGGCCCCAAGCCTACAATGTTGTGACACTTCAAGTGCTCATCCAAATACTGCATAATAGTTATGGGGTTTCTTGCATCAACTACCCAACCAGACAATACATTGCAGACTCTGACCACCTTCTGGATGAGAACATTTTTTCTCAAATTCCCATAAACCTCCTGCCTTTCACACTAAACATATGCCCCCGTGTTCTTGAATTTTCAACTAAGGGCAACATGAACCTCAATTCATGCTGTTCATTTCCCTCATAACGTTATACACCTCTATCAGCTCCCGCATTCAAACTTCACTGCTCCAAAGAAAACAACCCAAGCTTATCCAGTGTCTCTTCAAAGCTAAGATGCTTCATCACTAGTGAACTTCCTTTATATCCTCTCCAGTGCAATCACATCCTTCCAACTGTGTGTTACCTAGAATTGCACACAGCACTTCAGCTGTGGCCTAACCAAAGTTGTGTACAGCTCCAACATGACCTCCCTGCTCTTATAATCCATGCCACATCTGATAAAAGTAAGTAACCAACATCTCTTTTTAGATTCCCCATTAAACTGTGCTTTCAGGAATCTGTGGACAATAATCCCAAAATCTCCCTGTTCCCCCGATCTTCCTTGTGGCTTCTCGTTCATAGAGTACTTCCTTGTCTTGTTCCTTCTTCCAAAGTGCATTGCCTCACATTTATCAGGGTTAAATTCCATCTGCCACTGATCTGCCCATTTGACCAACCTGCATATAAATGCCTGTAACTTAACACCTTCCACCTCACTGTCAATCATCTGGCCAAACTTCCTGGAATCCACAACCTTATTGAACATCGCCCCCACATTCTCACCTACAACATTTATGAATATCTCAAACAATAACAGACCCAGCACTGATCCACCTCCACCTTTGCACACTTCCATGTCCTGCCTAAAGATCTTATACCTATAATGTTAAGTTGAGAGCTTTATCCCACACCCAATTATGTTTCTGTGATGGCAACGACATTGCAGCTCCTTGGGTCAATCCATACCTAGTTCATCTGTCTAACATCTAACACTCCTGGCAGTAGAGACCACACAGCCTCATCTTACTACCTTGAGACACAACACAAACTTGCTCTGACTTGGTTCCTTTTCTAAGTTATGGGCCCCAGCTATGCTAGCCTCTTCATTGGACACATGGAACAGTCAACTTCTGTAGTTCCACTGCCACTATTTCCCATCATTTCCTCTGCTATATGTAAAAGTGCCAGCTCATGCTCCCATGAGGAGGTAGAGCAGTTCATCAACATCATGAACACCTTCCACCCTGACCTCAAGTTCACCTGGACCAACTCAGACACCTCCTTACGCTTCCTAGACTTCTCTATCTCCATTTCCAGCAAATGACTCAACACAGACATCTACTTCAAACCCACTGACTTCCACAGCTATCTAGACTACACGTCCTCCCACACCCATCCTTTAAAAATGCTATCACTTTCTCCCAATTCCTCCACCTCTGCTGTAATCCCACTTTGGGGACTCTGAAAAGAGATGCCCTGTCTCTGAGGCTCATTGTGCAAATTTTCATTTCTGCAGTTTGTTGATGCCTTTGCAACCTGCAGCATGACCTGAAAAGACTTTAACCTTTCGACAGCTCTTTCCACAACCCATGGGTTTAACATTTGTGTTCCAGATAAACTGCTGAGTATTATCTCAAGTGTGACATTATGTGGTACACTGTCTTCCAGTGCCATCTTTTATTCTTCTGGGTTTAAATCCACATTGACTTAGTTTTCAATCTGTTCACACTTTCACTGTTGCCACATCTCCTCTCATTTTCCCTCAATATTGACTTTATCGACTGAGAGGAATAACTGTTTCTTGTGCAAATGTCCCTAATCATCTTAAACAACTAAATCAGCGCCCCTCCCTCCCCCTGACCCTCTTTGCTCTTAAAAAAAAAACAACCTGAGCCTATCCAGTCTCTCTTCAAAACTAAAATGCTCCAACTCAGGCAACATCCTGGTGAATCTCCTTAGCATTCCCTCCAGCGCAAATCACAGCCACCCAGAACTGTGGTGACTAGAACTGCACACTGGCTTTTATCTGTGGCCTGTAAGATTTGTACACCTCCAACATACCTTCCCTGCACTTATAATCTATGCCACATTTGATAAAAGGTTTCCATTATGCCTTCTAAACTATCCTATGAATCTTTCCCGCCACCTTCAGGGATCAAGCAAAACAACATTTCACTGTTCCTCTGAATTTCCTCATGCCTGGCCATTTATTGAGTGTTCCCTTGTCTTGTTCCAAAGTACATCAACTCACACATTTCAGGGTTAAATTCCATCTGTTACTGATCTGCCCTAATGACTAACCCATTTAAAGTTAATTAATTTGGTTGCTCATTTGAATTCAACTCACTTGTCAGTGATAATGACTCATCTCAGTTGAGTTTGAACCTATTCCAACATTGGTGTTGTTGTCAAGTGTATAATAAAAACCAAACACCAAGGTGGCATAATTTCATTGAATGTAGATCAACAGAGAGATCACTTGGAAATTTGGTAAGTGAGGGTATTTCAAGGTTAATTTTAAGAGTTTTTTTAAAAATCTAGCTTGGTTTACATTTAGCAAGTAATTAAAATCGCTACTAAAGTAGTTTCAGCCATTGTCAGGAATAAACAAACTCTGATTCATATAGACACTGTTAGCTTATTCCGTTGATTTTTGAAGCCAATCCTAAAGAAAGCAATGCTAGTTTACCTCGACCAAATTTCAGCAGATTTTCTCATTAAATTCACAATGTCAGCAAAAAACAAAGCAGCAAATCATTGAGTGTAGCTTTATGTGCTTTGGGAATGGGTGGATAAGTGAAATTTAAGTGTTCATGGCTTTCTAAAATCTAAACTAGTTGCATTTAATGCTTAACAATAATTTACTATTCAAGTCAAACTTCTCCTCATCATAGTCAGTAGCAAATTATCTCCCATATGGAAAGGCAGCTGAAGTTTGGTGATGTACAAGTTTATTGGAACAACATTCTCTTCGCAACAGTGTTGGGTCAGCTCTCCATAATTTCACCTTGGAGAAATATAAGCAATTTTGTTAAATGCACATTTTAAGCCAGCGCAAATACTACGCAAATCTCTGAATGCTAGTAGTCAATGAGTGAGGTAGCAAATTAGTGATTGAGGAAGTTCTAAGGTTTAACTTTCAGGGTTAATTTCCAATGCAGACCACTTTGAATTCTGCATTTACCTGCAAAGTATTGTTAAAGTGAAATGGTTTTTGATTAGAGTTCAACAGAAACAAACTCCCATTTAGCAAGGTAGTCATTTTTAAGTAATTAGGTTGGTAGTTACAAAGGGGTTTCTCTCAGCAGCAGTGCTGATTCCTCAGTAGAATTTCAGCAAATGCAACTAGAGGTTTACTTCTTTCCAATACCTTGAGCTTGACAATTCAGTGGGAGAGTAAGGTTATATCAAGGCTTAATTATGAGTGAACTTGTGCTTACAAATTCTCATTTGATTTGAACTAATGATTTGAAAACAATTTGCTCCAATGGTCAAGTTTCTGACACTGATAACCAAGTCTGTTTTAGACCAATAACCAGTTAGTAAAGTTGGTGATGTGCTTGAGTGAATCACTCAAGAATTTGAAGCAATTCTAATACAGATGACTTTGGATGATTGGTTTGGGATGCAGAGTAACACCAACAGCTTGGGTTCAAATCCCACACAGGCTGAGATTACTATGAAGGCTGCTCCTTCACAACTGTTGCCTTCATCTGAGGTGTTGTGACCCTATTTGTTGTTACTTTTTTAATACTCTCTGCCAAGGGTTTTGGGATGTTTCTGTATTATACCTTTGCTGATACTCTGTCTAATCATACTTCTCATTCTCTTAGGCTTGTGCAGCTCTATCTTGGCCTTAGCAAAGATGAAATCACCTTCATTCTCTGTAAATGCTATTAACTCCTTTTGAACATTTTGATTTATGTTATACTCATAACCGTGCTCTAGTCCAATGTTTCCACTCTTCTTCTGCACACTGAACATGTCTCTGCTTATATCAGAGGAGCATCACCACTGACACCTTCATCATTAACATATTCATCTTTATTCTAAAATCTTGCTAATGCACTATGTAAGACAGGAATGAAGATAATGGCTAGTCACAAAGTTCAGCCTGACACAGAATATGTGCATGGGGATTGGGTAGTCAAGGTTACTTCAAGTGTTCATTGAAAGATGTCTTCTCATTGGCATTGCAATTCAGTATTAATTGTAAAAATTGTTATATTTTAACTGCTGGTCAAATTGTGGTCAATACTATCTCTGAGGGTGCTGAAACTGATGGAATCAGTAATCATAATTCCATTGAAAATTATGGAGAGAGTGATTGGATTCTCTGCTGTTGGAGATAGGCATTGCTCGATATTTGTGTGATTTGAATATATTATTACTTACGTTATAGAGTCAGAGTCCGACAGCATGGAGCCAGGCCCATCAGGCCGAAGTGGTCCATGCCGACCAAAATGGCCATCCATGCTATTTCCCTGTACATGGCCCATATCCTCCTAAACCTTTCCTATCCATGTATTTGTCCAAATGCCTTTTAAATATTACTAACGTACCTGCCTCAATTACTTCCACTGGCAGCTCATTCCATATGCATACCATCCTCTGTGTAAAAAAAGATTGTCCTTCAGATTCACTTTTATTCTTTCCCCTCTCATCTCAAACTCAAAGCCTGAGTGTGTTCTGTTCTGATGAAAGGTTGCTTGTCCTTCTTGTACTTCTTGTTACTTGACCTGGATGATCTTCATGAATGTCTGACATATGTGGTTCTTCTCAGATTTCAAGTTTAAAATTTGGTTTGTCTTAATGTATGTCTGATTGACCATTTTGTCTTCGAATATGATTTTGTCTCTTTAGTCTCATGGTTCTTTCTGCTGTGTACGCTAAGATGGTTAATCTCACTAAGAAAAATAAACACATGCCAGGTTTTATCAATGAACAAGTAAATTATACATTACTTTATTAATGCAAACATATCTTTCAATATCATGCAAAAAGCAGATTAATTACTCATGATAATTTAAAATATATTGTCATGTACTGCCTTCTGCTGGGCATGTTAAACCTGATCTCTTTTTGATCATGCATTTTCAGGTATGTTCAAGTTTCCAGAAATTTGGTCCATTCCAAATGAATTACCTTATCTCACATACTTTTGGCTTATTACATTCTGTGTTGGATCAATGATAATCTTGAACTTGCTATCCTGGGAGCACTTACTTAGTTGGAAATAGCAAGTTGAGATTTAAGCTTTCTTCCCATCAGCAATTCTAATTCTGCTCAGCCAAATTGTGACAGAGTAGATCCATTCTTCAACAGTAGGGTTTGAAATCTTTATACCCTTTCAAGGGCAATTTGATAGTTCTGACTCTTTGTACAGTTTCACTGTTGGACTGAAGATACATTGGTGAACTCATAAGATGTATAAATACAATGTGTTCTGCAAATCATTTGAAATATTCATTTCCAGACTGTGGTCTGTTATCAGGAAGAGCCAGGATGTGCAAAAATCTGCTTCAATGTTCTGATGACCCTCTTTGACATCATCATGCAACAACTATTAATTTAATCAAACTTGAAATCCACTTGACAATAATGAAGCAAATCTGAATAAACCCATCTATGGACAATCCCTTGGTTATTTGGAAGATTTGGTCGATATTCAAAATTGTTCTGCTTGGTTTATTTTACCTATCACTCAGTCATATATTCAGCCTCTGACCATCTGGAGACTGAAAGTTCTGACCCATTCTAATAACGAATAAAGATATAAATTTATCCAGCACTTCATTCTTCACCCCCTCACTCTCTCTGTCTCCTTCAGAGTGGAAGATCAAATTAATTGTGCTCTGTCTGTGTGCATAGGAGAAGGGGAACAAGTGTAATTTCTCCAATACTGTTGAGAGAAAAGAAACAAAACTGCAAAACGTTATATCAGGCATTTTTTAAAGTTATTGTATGTTTTTATGTATGCAAGATGCTGGAGCGTGACTGGCTTAATGTCTTTCTTCAGAATCAACAAAGCTACAGGAGAATGATATGGGAAGACAATAAACGACACAACCTGGAGCACTGAATGGGAACACACACATTTACTGTGGGAATGAAACAGTTTGGAGATCTGGTATGTACAAGATGTACCATTTGTGATATATTAAATACTGGTTATTGTGGTTCTGTTACTGAATGAGGTGTGATATAATCAGTGATATCACAACACCTCCTTTTAACAAAGAATCTGACCTCCTTTACCAAACTGTTTCTGGCAAAATAGATCATCCATTCATTTTAAATCTATTTTCATCCTGTTTGCTCTTATCAAACAGCCAGTCCCATGGGTTGGGGCACTGTCCATGTGTCTGTTGTACTTTCCAAATATAAAGCATGGGCAGGTTCACCTGCACCAAACCAAGAGACAATTTCAAAATGACGGGATAGTTCTGAGAGTGCTCAACACACCAGCTGTGTGAATTTCTCCCCGACCCTCACTTCCCACAGCGAGGACTAAAACCCGGGGTCAGTGGAAACATAGATGTCAAGGTCATATCTTATCATTAAAATCATTGCAAAACTGTGGATTAACAAGTTGTATTGTAAAAGTGGCATGAAGCCTAGTTAAATATCAGATCCAATTTCAAATTTCACCTTCTGGCCTCCAAAATAATTCATGAGAAGACTTTGTACAGATACCTTCCATTTTCTCAACAGCCCATGTGGACTGGCTATTTGACCATAGATGACCTCTAAGCCCAAGGGTCGTGAGGCCAATTCTATACCCACCTGCAACCTCAACCGATACTAAGGAATCAGGTCAGGCTTGTGGTTGAAACATGAGACCCTCATGATTGGGATGGTTCAGTTGAACAGCACTAAACCGAGCCAACAGGAGGGATGTTTAACCCACTCCCTTCATGGTGAAAATGTTCCTTAAGATTTTTATGATCAGAGAAGATTATCAAATTATTTCTCGTGAAATGAGGCACATGTACGGAAACCGTTGCAGTTTTAGTTTTGGATGATTGACCAGAAAGATACTTGAGAACCTTTATGCTCCCCACCCACCTTTATACCAGACTGGGAAGAAATGGATGGCCCCTTATTTACCACTTTTATTCTGTCAAACAGTAAACATGGGGTAGAGCGTCAGTTTTGATTTCACTTCACTCTGCACATGTGTGGAGTATAGCTCTGTGAGATTATCAACCCTCATCCTGCTAAATCTCCATTCAAAGTCAATCATTTAATGAATGAGAGTCCATATGTTTGACATTCTTGAGCAATGGAGAGTTTAATGAGCTCATCAGTGTATTCCGCCAATTGAAGCAGATCGCGCGACTGAAGCGTAAGTTGATGAAAGAAATGAAATTGATGAAATTAGAGCTTACCCTTAGGAAAATAAACAAACAGTGAAATTCACAGCTGACCTTGGAGGGATTTCTGGAGAACTGCTCAAGCAGGGGAACACCTCAGTGTTTTGTTTGAAAGACTAACTTACTGTATTTTTGAAAAGCAATAATGCGTATGTTTATATGTTTTATTGAGACCTGTCTCTTGATTAAACTTTCTGAAAACATAAAACATAAATACCAAGTTATCCCAGAGCAGTGTTTTTGGAGCAGTAAGACTGTGATTTTTCTCACTGTAAAACATTAAAGTGCAAAGACAGCCTTTAGTAGTGATGTCCTTTCCTATCTGATGTGGGAGATTAGGGAGAATTTCATTGTGTCTGCAGGCGTAACAATCATTAATATGTTTGGTTGTGAATCCTATGGTATAGCATAGATAGGTTAGAGCGGCAGTCACAGCAATGGGTAAGTTACAGGAGCCAGGGGTGTGATATAAAAGACTTTGATTTGGCCACATTTGGAATCCTGTGTACAATTCTGGTCACCACATTACCAAAAGAATGTGGGTGCTTTCGAGAGCCATTCCTGATGAAGGACTTTTGCCTGAAACATCGATTTTCCTGTTCCTCGGATGCTGCCTCACCTGTTGTGCTTTTCCAGCACCAATCTAATCTAGACTCTGATCTCCAGCATCTGCAGTCCTCACTTTTGCCTGCTTTGAGAGGGTGCAGAGGAGGTCGTCCAGGATGTTGCCTGGTGTGGAGGGTGCTGGCATTGAAGAGAGGTTGTGTAGATTAGAATTATTTTCATTAGAAAGACAAAGGTTGAAGGTACCTAATTGAGGTCTACATAGTCATGACAGGTATAGATAGGGTGGATAGCACAAAGCTTTTTACCAGAGTTGGGGGACTCAAATACAAGGGGTCATGAGTTCAAAATGACAGGGGAAAAGTTTAAGGGAGATATGCGTGGAATGTTCTTTACACAGAGGCTAGTGGGTGCCTGGAACGTATTGCCAGCAGAGATGATAGAGGCGGTGATGATAGCGTCATTTAAGATGTATCTAGATTGATACATGAATGGGCAGGGCGCAGAGGAATACAGCTCTTTAGAAAATAGGTGTCAGATTTAGATAGAGGATCTGGATTAGCGCAGGCTTGGAGTGCCTGTTCCTGCGCTGTAATATTCTATGTTCTTTGTTCTTTTTTTCTTGAGGGATGGCAGTTTCAGAAAGGTAGAAAAATGCAGATACAGTTGGGTAGATGGGTTACCTCGAGGAAAGACAAGAAAGGTAACAAGTGGCGCAGGAGATTCCTGTGACTATTCTTATCTCAAACAAGTATGTTGTTTTGGAAAATGTAGAGGTTGATGGACTCTCAGGGAATGTAGCACTGATGCCCAAGTTTGTGGGACCGAGACTAGCTCTAATGTAATGAAAAGGTATGTCAGGTTCCAAGTGATCAATTGTGAGAGGAGACTGTCTAGGCAGAGGCATAGACAAATGTTTCTGCCGTCAACAATGAGACATCAGAATGGTGTGTTGCCTCCCTGGTGCCAGAGTCAAGGATATCACAGAGAGGGTGCAGATTATTCTCAAATGGTGCAGAGACCAGCAGAAGATAGTTGTACACATTGGAGCGACATAGGAAGAGGAAAGGATGCAGTTTTGAGGAGAGAAAATAGGAAATTAGGCAGGAGGTTAAAAAGCAGGCCTTCAAGTGTCGTAATATCTGGTTTACTCCAAGTGCTACGAGCTAGTGAGGGTAGGCATAGGACGATAGAGCAGATGAATGTGTGGCTGAGGAGCTGGTGCAGGGGAGAAGGATTTGCATTTTTGGATCATTGTAATTTCTTCTGGAATAGAAGTGACCTGTATAAGAAGGATTGCACCTGAATTGGAAAGGAACTAACATAATGTTGGGATATTTGCTAGAGCTGCGCGGGAGAATTTAAACTAGCAAGGGGATTGGAGAGAAGTTGGGGAGAGGGAGGTAGTGAGGCAG
>NC_057740.1:4759382-4763223 GCF_004010195.1 Chiloscyllium plagiosum
AATACCTGCTCCCACCCCAGTAGCCTGCAAGAATGCTATCCCATTTTTCCAATTCCTCTGCATTTGTTGCATCTCCGCAGACAAGGAGACCTTCCACTCCCAAGCATCCCAGACGTCCACCCATTTTGAAAAACATGCTTTTCCCCCCTCTGTCATCCAGACAGCCCTCCTCTGCACTCACTCCATTCCCTGCTTCACTGCTTCAAACCCCCACCCTTCCAACCACCACAAAGACAGAGTCCCCCAGTCCTCGCCTTCCACCCGATCAGTCTCTGCATCCAATGTATATCCTTAAACACTTCTGCCAACTCCAACTAGACCCCACCACCAAGAACATCTTCGTCTCCCCACCCATTTCTGCCTTCCGCAAGGACTATTCCCTTTGCCAATGCTTTGTTTGCACCACTCTCCCAACCGACCTCCCGAATCCCTAGGGACCTTCCCCTGTAACCGTAAAAGATGCAAAACTTGCTGGTACACGCCCCCCCCCCCCCAACACACCTCCATCCAGGGCCCTAAACAATCCTTCCATGTGAGACAGGGGTTCACTTGCCTCGCCTCCAACCTAGTTTATTGTATCTGGTGCTCCCGATGTGGTTTTCTCTACATCGGGGACGCCAAACGTTAACTAAGGGAACATTTCACTGAGCATTTCAGCAGCGCCTGAAGGGGCCAACCTGACCTCCCAGTCACCGCCCATTTTAATTCTCCTTCCCACTCCCTTTCTGACATGACCATCCTTGGCCTCCTCCATTGCCAATATGAACCAAACCACAAATTGGAGGAACAACACCTCATCTTTTGCCTGGGCAGCTTTCAGCTGGGGGGACTCAACTTTGAATTCTTCAACATGAAGCAACCTCCCTTCTCATCTTCCAACTCTCTTCCCAGCCCCTAACCCCCTTCCATTCCTCTCATTGACCCTTCCTTCCAGCAACAAACAGACTCAGTCTTCCCATTGACCAACCAGGTTGTACCCTCTACCTGTGTTCACCTATCACTACCTCACCACCCCGCCCCTCTCCTGCCAACTCCTCAGATGATGCCTGACCTGCAATGTTTTTCCAGCACCACTCTAACCTAGACTCTGGTTTCCAGCATCTTGAAGTGTTGACTTCTCCACCTCTTGATGCTGCCTGGCTTGCAGTGTTCTTCCAGTCTCCATCTTGTCTACCTTGGATTCCAGCATATTCAGTTCTTTTGTCTCTCACCACTGATGTCAGGCTCACCGGTTCCCTCGCTTTTCCTTACCAGCTTTCTTAAATAATGGCATGACGTTAGCCAACCTCCAGTCTTCTGGCACCTCCCCTGTAGCTATTAGTGATACAAATATTTCAGTAAGAGTCCCTGCGATTACTTCCTTAGCTTCCCACAGAGTTTGAAGTACACCTGATCAGGTCCCTAAGGTTTATCCGCCTTTATGTGTTTTAAGTAATCCAGCACCTCCTCCTCTGTAATATGGACACTTTTCAAGCTGTTGTTATTTATTTCCCCATGTTTTCTGTCTTCCATATCCTTTTCCAGGATTCAAAATACTCATTTAGTATCTCCTGCAGTTTCACTATTCGGCAGCTTTGCTAATCTTTAAGGGACTCTATTCTCTCCATTGTTACTCTTCCAGCTTTAGTATATTTGTAGAATCCCTTTGGAGTGTCCTAAACCTATTTGCCAAAGCTACTTCATGTCCCCTTTTTGCCTTCCTGATTTCCCTCTTAAGTCTACTCCTACTGCCTTTATACTCTTCTAGGCATCCACTCTGTCCCTGCTGTCTATACCTGACATTAGCTTCCTTCTTTCTCTTCGCTAAAGCCTCAATTTCTCAATTCATCAGCATTCCCTACACCTACCAGCCTTTCCTTTCACCCTAACAGGAACATACTGTCCCGAGACTCTCATCATCTCATTTATCAAGGTTTCGCAATGTCCAGCTGTCCCTTTACCTCTGAACATCTGCCCCCATTCAACCTTTGAAAGTTCTTGCCAAATTCCATCAAAATCACCCTTCCTGCAATATAGAATTTTGACTTTTAGATTCGATCTATCCTTTTCCATCTCTATTTCAAAACGAATAGAATTTTGGTCATTGGCCCCAAAGTGCTTCCCCACTGACACCTCAGTCACCTGCTCTGCCTTATTGCTCAAGAGTAGGTCATGTTTTGCACCTTCTCTAGTCAGTACATCCACATCCTGACTCAGAACATTTTCTTGTAGACACTTAACAAAGTCCTGTCCATCTAACCCCTTAACACTATGGCAGATCCCAATCTCCGTTTGGAAAGTTAAAGCCTCCTACAATAACCACCCTATTATTCTGACAGATAACTGAGATCTCCTTACAAGTTCTTTTCTCAATTTTCCCACTGACTATTGGGGGTTCTATAGTACAATCCCTGTAAGATGATCATCCCTTTTTTTATTTCTCAGTTCCACCCAAATAACTTCCCTGGACATATTCCCTGGAATACCTTCCCTAAGTACAGCTAACTTAACCTTAATCAAGAATGCCACTCCCCCTCATTGCCCCCTTTCTATTCTTCCGATAGCATCTATACCTTGGAACATTAAACTGCCAGTCCTGTCCACCCCTGAGCCACATGTTAGTAACTGCTATGAGTTTCGGTACCAGGAATCTGGCTGTCAGTGCTACATATCCCTGTGAGTCCATCATTCCCTAATTTTCCAAAACAGCATACTTGTTCAAGTTGGGGATAGCCACAGGAGATGCCTGCAATACCTGCCTCCCTCTCCTACCTTACCTGGAGGTAATCTATCCACTTGAATGTATCTGTGGTTTATCTCCCTTCCTGCAACTACCATCCATCACACCCTCCTTGCTTCTGTAAACTCTTCATTGCCTCTCGCTGCCATTCCAACTGCTCCATGCGATCCAATAGGATTCACAACCAGACACACTTCACGCAGATATAATCATCAGTAACATGGAAACTGTCTCTAATCTTCCACATCCGACAGGAAGAGCACATCACTCTACTAAAGGCCACCTTTGCACCTTAACAATCTGCAGACCCAGAAAATAGCCCAGTCTTCCTGATGTAAAAACACTGCTCCAGGCCAACTTAGTATCTATGTTTTATATTTTTAAAGTTTAATCAAGAGACAGACCTCAAGAAAAACATTTAATCAAAAATAAAACCACTGTACTCACTGTTGTAGATTTATATTTTTAAAAAGTGAGGTTACACTTTAAAAACTAGCCACTGAGCTGTTCCCATGCTGTGAGCTCCCCTAAACAGGTTAGCTGTGAACTTCACTCTTTATTTTTCTTGGAAGAACTCTGATGTCCAAAGATACTTGAAACCAAACAGCAGAGGCAGTCAGCTGTGCAGGTTCATTGCTGGGTCAGACAGTTGTGCTGATTGATTTCTCCGATTGTTTCACCTCCCACGTCGTCGTTGTCTGTCTCTCTTCTTCCTTTTACAAGTGCTGTTGTTTTGATCTCTTTTTTTCCAAAGTTCTAAAACAATATAACAGCTTATTAAACACTAACTACTGTTCCTAGAATTTGAGGAAATCAGCTCCAACATCGAAAAATCTCATAAAAGGAACAGTTCTTACAGCCACAATTTCGTTCCTGTCCTCCATCTTGGATTAACCACATGGGGTATTTATTGCTCATTGACCTGAGTTGACCTGAGTAGTTGACTTGAGAACATTAAGAGCCAATTATGTAGTATAGGACAGAATGATATGTGACTCCGTCAGGTTTATGTAGCAGATCCCCATTCTTGTGCTGGGCTTTCACAATAAAAGCATGAATGCATTTATCCGACACTAACCAACAAATCCCCGATTCTGTCGAGTTTCATTTCTCAGCTTGTCC
>NC_057740.1:4770243-4776196 GCF_004010195.1 Chiloscyllium plagiosum
AGAACACACCAGATGGCCTCGTTCTTTAGAGACCGCAATTTCCCTTCCCACGTGGTTAAAGATGCCCTCCAACGCATCTCATCCACATCCCGCACCTCCGCCCTCAGACCCAACCCCTCCAACCGCAACAAGGACAGAACGCCCCTGGTGCTCACCTTCCACCCTACCAACCTTCGCATAAACCAAATCATCCGCCGACATTTCCGCCACCTCCAAACAGACCCCACCACCAGGGATATATTTCCCTCCCCACCCCTCTCTGCCTTCCGCAAAGACCATTCCCTCCATGACTACCTGGTCAGGTCCACGCCCCCCTACGACCCACCCTCCCATCCTGGCACTTGATACTGTTGCCTCTCCTTCTGGAACACCCCTCCCCACCACTGGTCAGGGGAAATATCATCCTCACTTCCAGTCTGTCCAGCACCCTTAGAGTTTTCTACATTTTAACAAGATTCCTGTTCATTCCTCTAAACTCCAGTGAATATAAAATCAATTGACCAATTGCTCCTGATAAGACAAACTTGTCATCCCAGGAATCAATCTGGTCAACTTAAGGCATAGTTTACCACAGGCTTTGCATAACTGGAACATACTCATTAACTAGATGGACCGAAAACAAGGGGTGGACAGGGTTGAGATGCTACATGCATTACATTTCCTCAAAGGAGGTCAACATAGGTTTCTTTACCAATGAGGGCAGGGTGAAGGTAACCTCAGAGTACAACGGGATCTTGATCAGATGGGGTTTAATGCAAATAAATGTGAGGTGCTGCATTTTGGAAAGACAAATCAAGGCAGCACTTCTCCACTTAATCATACCGTCCTGGGGAGTGTTACTGAACAGATACATTGGAATACAGGTTCATAGTTATTTGACAGTGAAATCATAGGTAGTTAGGAGAGTGAAGAAGGCATTTGTATGCACGTTTTTAATCGGGCAATGCATTGAGTATAGGAGTTGGCAGGTCATGTTGCAGCTGTACAGGACATTGGTTAGGCCACTTTTGTAATATTGCGTGCAATACTGCTCTTGATGCTATAGGAAGGCTGTTGTAAAACTGGAAAGGGTTAAGAAAAGATTTACAAGGCTGTTGCAAAGGGTGGAGGGTTTGAGCTACAAGGAGAGGCTGAATATGCTGTGAATATTTTCCCTGGAGCATTCGAGGCTGAGGGGTGATCATATGGAGGTTTATAAAATCATGATGGAGGCTGATATAATTACAAAATTTAAAAGGGGTCTGGATAGGTTTATGAATAGGAATGATTTAAAGCGATTTGGGCTACATGCTGGCAAATGGGACTAGATTAATTTAGCATATCTGGTCAGCCTGGACAAGTTGGACCAAAGGGTCTGTTTTCATGCTATGAAATTCTATGACTCTATGATGACTTACAAACACTACTGCTCTGGTTCCCTGGAATGGGGATGTCCAAAATTAGAGGCACAAGGTTTAAAGAGAGTGGAGAAAGATTTATAAAGGATCTGAGAGGAAACTTTTTCATACAGAGCGTGGTGTGTATATGAAATGAGCTGCTGGAGGAAGTTGTGGAGGCTGATATAATTACAACATTTAAAAGGGATTTGGATAGGTTTATGAATAGGAATGATTTAGAGTGATATGGGCTACATGCTGGCAAATGGGACTAGATTAATTTAGCATATCTGGTCAGCATGGAAAAGTTGGAGCAAAGGGTCTGTTTTCATGCTATGAAATTCTATGACTCTATGATAACTTACAAACACTATTGCTCTGGAAACATAGAAGGGCCTCTCAAATAGAAATGAATAAAGAACCATATGCAAATGAGGTAAGGACCACAAATTTCCTTCCCTAAAAGATTAAATTTCTTTACTATAATTGATAATAGATGGAATGGTCATCACAGACTAGTTTTCAACTTAGATTCTCGATCAAATTCAAACTCTTTGCTATTTGAGCTCATATCCCTGCAGCAATAGTCTGGCTTACTGGCCCAGTAAATTATCATTATGTCACTGACTCCCTGTCAGTTGGCTTTGAGCCTGGTTTTATTTGCTGTGAGATGATGCACTGGCAACAGAGTGATAATCTTTGTTGAGGGAAAGGATGTTGAAGTCCCTCTCATCCAGCTTCCTAACCCAGGATGGCCAAACATGTTCTGGCAGCCTATTGCCCCCTGTGAAGAAGTTTCTTGGGGTGCCAATCCACTGCCATCTTCTGGCCAACAACAGGAGTGAGGCTGCATAAATAATTTTAAAATTACGTTACAAATATTGTCTTGAGGAGAAAGGAATGCAGGACAATAGTGATCCCATGAAAAAATAATGTTCCAGTTGATCACCTCGACCTGTGAACTGGTGCAGGTGACTGGTCCTATCAGAGATGTATCTCACATGAGTCCCAGTTTTAGCCTTCACATCCCTGAGTTCTGCTTCCATACTGTACACTAAATGCTGGAGCTGACTCATGCTGTGCCCTAACCTGTCAGTAAAGCAGGTTATGTTTACATTCTAAAAGACAATCTGCGCATCTCCATCAATTGGATCCCTTTGCTATAATAGTGTTTCCAGTTAACTTCCCTGATCAACTGCAATATAGCTCCCATCAGACACATCATTCATGCCTTTCACAAAAAGCTGTCTGTGTTGTGTGAAAAATATAAAACCCTTTCAATGCTACAGATAGTAAAACTGTGTCCCCTCTAATGATATAATCAGGTAAATTATTTGAACAATTCATTGGTAGGGGAGGAATGGTGGCTCAGTGATAAGACGCACTGCCTCACAGCACTCGTTACCCGGGTTTGATTCCCGCCTCATCTATCTGCGTGGAGCTTGCATATTCTCCCTGTGTCTGTGTGGGGTTTCTTTGGGTGCTTCGGTTTCCTCCCACAGTCCAAAGATATACAGGTTAGGTGGATTGGCCATGCTAAATTGCCCATAGCATGGAGAGGTGTGCAGGCTAGGTGGGTTAGACCTGGGAAATGCTGGGTTACAGGGATATCATAGGGGAAGGTAGGTCTGGGAGGGTGCTCTTCAGAAGGTCAGTGTGGACTCGATGAGCTGAACGGCTTGTTTCTGCACTGTAGGGATTCTATGAATAGGCATCTTCAGTATTCCATACTGTAAGGAATCTAATCTAATCTAATCTAATCAGCCTTCACAAAATTAGCCCTTGCTTAACCGTTATATTAGTGAGATGACCCTTTAGTTTGGCAACAGAATAAATCTAATGTTTTGAAATATAACTACAAAGTGAGCGGAAGGACATAAATACACAATGAACATGTCCATTAATTTCTAAACTGCAATTTATCCTCAGCCAGAATATTGCAATAAACCTGCTAGCTCACTTCAGTCTGTTAGGGAAATGAAATGAGGGAACCTAACATTGAAATACAAATGGAGACATTTAATACAGACTGGGAACGTTAAACAGTTTATACACATCATTGGATCTGAATGTAAGTAAACAAAATGACTGGAGCCTCACCTCATTTGCTGAGTCCCGGAGTTTCTTCTAAATTGTTCTGATTGAGGGTTGGGATTTATATACCAGTAACTGTAAGACAGAAGGTTCAGAAGATTCTCAAATAGTTTGGTTATAGCCTTAAGACAAATGTTAAATTTCTGCTAAGTTAACTAAGATGACCTGAGATTCTGTCATGAGCTGACCATTCATCATCAGTAATCCCATTGTGCATAAATGACTGAAACCGTGTGTTAAGACACTGTTCGTAAACTCAAATTAACTCAAATCAAATGGAAGGGGCCTTCGGCTGCGAGAGTACTGCAGCCTAGTCAGATTTTTTCCATGTTTCACACCAAGAAAACATCAGAGAATCTCTGGGAGAAGCATGAACAGTTAACATGCAGCAAAAAGAAAAACGTCAAGAATTTCCAAATTAGCTTTTGTCCTGTTTTTTGTTTTTAGATTGGATGCTTCAAATGATTGAGCCTTTTAACCTAGTGATTTCCATTTTACTTTTGTGTAGTTATCACAATATAGGAATCAGACAGTATGTGTCAGACTCATCAAACAGTGTTACTCACCAGCTCTTACACTTGTACCCTGTTCATTTTTGTCACCAATATGCCATGTTGAAAGTTACTTCATGCAGTACATATTCTGCAACCTGTGAGAACCTGCTATGTAAAGAGATTTTGCTTCAGCCTCGATCCCTAATTTTGGCAAATAATCTTTGATCATTAGTTCTCTCATCAGTGGAAACTATTTCTGCTTATTTACTCAATCAAATCCTTCATGATTTTGATATGTATATTAAATCTTTGCTTTAATCATTAATCAATCCCAACTGTCCATGTGACTGAAGTTCCTCATGCCTCACAATATTCCTTGTAAATCTCTTGTGTGGCCTCTTTAAATACTCAATGCTTTTTTCAAGGTATGATGACCCATACTTCAGATGTGGCTAAACCAGTATTGTATATAAGTTCAACATAGCAGTCTTGCTTTTGTATTTTATACCTCTATTTACAGTCGTCTATATAATTGTAGAAAGAGGTTTATTCACATGGGTCTTGAAGGCTTGGAATTCTAATAGTTTTATTTTGGTTCTCTAACAATGGGTGGATACAGTTTCCAGTAGTATTTCCTTTCACTGGGAAGAGTCGGTATTCCTTGTGGATTCCTGCTCACGTCTTGAAATTTTCACCTAGGTCAGTCTGAGCTGGGTCACATGTTAGCTGATGGATGTTTGGCCTGAAGGTCAGACCGAGGGCGACTCCCTCTACCTTTTCAAATAGTCCCATGGGGTCATTCATATTGACTAATACCTGCCACCTCTTTAATGTCTCAACAAAAAGACAGCACCACCAACAGTGCCTCAGTATGACAGTCAAGTTTTCAAGTCTCTGGAGTGGGACTTGAACCAGGAAACTTCTGGAGCTTTGTCTGCAGTTTGGGTCTAACCATAGGAAAAGTGTTCTGGTGTAAAGGGAAGATTTATCAGACTGATTCCTGGGATGGCAGATCTGACATATGGAGAGAGACTGGATCATCAGACTGTGTGTGTGTGACAGAAACCTACAAAATTCTCACAGGATTAGACAGGGTAAATGCTGGAATTATGTTCCTGAATTGACTGGAGAGACCCAACCCAGGGCTCACAGGTAGGCCATGTTGGATTAAGGAGAAATTTCTTCATCCACAGAGCGGTGAGTTTATAGGACTCTCTGCTCAAAAAAAGATCGAGGCCAAAACATTGAATGTTTTGAAGAAGGAGTTAGATATAGTACTTAGGACTAAAGGGATCATAGAGTATGAGAAACAGGGCAGTGAATTGGATGAGAGACCATGATCATATTGAAAGATGCAGTAGGGTTGAATGGCCTACTCTGTGCTTCTACTTATTCAAATTGGATTGAATTTGAGGCCAGGACGACCTGTGCAATTTTCGACATTGTCATGCAGATTTCATTGGACGAGAGCTCCCTTCAAAACTTCAACCTCTACCATCTAGAAAGATAAGGGCATTAGATAGATGGGTCCCCATCACCTGCAAGTTCCCCTCAGACTCACATCCCAACCTGATTTGAAACAATGTCACAGTTCCTTCACTTCCAGCAGATTAAATTCCTGGATCTCAATTTTAAACTGCACTGTGGGTATACAGTGGGTATACAGCTACAGTTCAAGAAGGTAAGTGAACTCGACATTCTGAAGGTCAATTAGGGATGGGCAACAAATACTTGTATGGCCAATGTGAATTCATAACTTGCTGCATGCCTCAATAGGATGAGAGAAGTCCTGATAGGTTAGCACATGTTCACGGAATCTATGGCTTAAAAAATAAATAATCCCAATAAGAAGATGCTTTTGGAAACAGTGCATGCTATCACTGGGGTGGCCATGCGGAGGCTGTGTCCAGTGACAGGATGAAAATGTCAGAATGTTCTTATCCTTTTTTGCCTCATCCCCCAATCTCCTCTGATTACAAGCTGCAGACA
>NC_057740.1:4776696-4798071 GCF_004010195.1 Chiloscyllium plagiosum
TCCGTTGTAAATTTAAAGGGGTGTGCCGGGGGGCAGTACAAATTTAAAATCCCATATTCGGGGCAGTACAAATTTAAAATCCCATATTCCTCTCCATTTATAAGGGCTTTAATCAGAATATATTATTCAGATTCGTCTTTTATCTGATTTAGGATTTTGAAAGGGAAATTCTTCCGAATAAGAATAACAACTCCCCTACTTTTTGAGCTAAAAGAAGAAAAAAAGGCCTGATCAAATCCACCCTGTCATAATTTCAAATGTTCTTTATCCAACAGGTGTGTCTCCTGTAGGAGAGCTATATCAACTCTTTCTTTCTTGAGATTTGATAATATTTTCTTCCTTTTGACTGGCGAATTACTCCCCTTGACATTCCAGGTGCACCACTTAACCAACTGATCAACCATAATCGTCCGGGCAAAACCGAGACCCCTCGGGAGAGGAAACCCTACCCAGAACATCCCGAGCATAGAGCATATAAAATTCACAAAAATAAAGGCTCTCTAATACACTCACAACAATATAATAAAAATCTATTTCTAAATAAAAAAAAACGTATTTAAATGGAGATTTTCCTGCACAGTTTCAAGTTGAACCTTTATGCACAACATCGAGGGCCAAAGGGCCTGTACAGTGCTGTACTGTTCTATGTTCTATATGTCCCTGGAGAAAATGATATTGAGATGCAATATGGAACCTCACTGTACCCCTTATATATCAGTAAAACTGAGACAGTGATCCAACTGTTTCTTCAAAAGCTTTTGGCATACATTTAAGGCGAGAGGGGAAAGGTTGAAAAGGGACCTGAGGAGGCAATGTTTTCACACAGAGGGTCATGCATGTGTGGAACAAGCTGCCAGATAAAGTGGTGAAGCTGGTACAATTGTAAAATGAATAGTAAAGGTTTAGAGGGATATGGGCCAAATACTGGCAAATGGGACTACAGCAGGTTGGCATGGATGAGTTAGACTGAAGGGTCTGTTTCCATGCTGTATAATTCTATAACTCGAATCTAAAAGAGTCTTATACAAAAATAGTTCTTTGTGGCAATTTGCTGCATTTCAGTTTCTATCATGTTTTTTTCATTTCAGTGGGAGACATTAGAGTTATTGGTATTGTCACTGAATCCAGAGCCCCATGCTAATGTCCTCAGTAACGTCTAAGGGCTTGTGCCAAACTTAGAAGAGCTGTCTGTCAGACAAGTCAAGCTGCAGCTTGACATACACATTATCATGGAATCATACCTGATAGACAATGCCCCAGACAACACCATCAACATCCCTGGGTATGGCCTGCCCCAGCAGATAGGCAGCATAGTGGTATACAGTTGGGAGGTGTTATACTGGGAATCCTCAACATTGTCTCCAGACCCTATGAAGTCTTATGGCATCAGGTCATACATGAGCAAAGAAATCTACTGATTACCCTAATGAATGTTTCAGTTGAACAGAGCATTGGTGAGCATTGATTGAATACCATTTGGAGTGAGCACTGACAGTAGCAGGGGCATAGAATGTATTTTGGCTGGGGAACTTCAATAGCTATCACCAAGAGTGGCTCAATAGAACGACTTCAAATGAATGGGAAAGGTGAAATTGTCCACTTTGTCAGGAAAATGGAAAAATCATATGATCTAAACAGTGAGAGAATGCAGAGAGATCTGGGTGTCCTTGTGCATGAATCAGGGGAGACACTGTATAGGTGTAGCAAGGTGTAGCAAGTAACCAGTAAAGCTAATAGTATACTATTGTTTATTGTGAGGAGAATTGAATGAAAGCTTGTGAAATTATGTTTCAGTTAAACAGAGCATTGGTGAGATCGAATCTAGAGTAGTGTGGTCACCTTAATTAAGAGAGGGTATAAGTGTGCTAGAAACAGTTCACAGAAGTTTTATCAGACTAATACCTAATGGATGGGTTGTCTTATTAGGAATAGACAGGTTGGGAGTACATTGGAACTTTGAACAGTAAGAGGCAACTTGACTGAAACATGTAAGATCCTGAGTGGTCTTGACAGGGTAGGTATGGAGACTCTGTTCCTTCTTATGGGAGAATATTGATCTAGGGGTCAAAGTTTAAAAATAAGGGACTGAACATTGAAAAGTTGAGATTTCTTTCTCTCAAAAGGTGATGAGTTTTTAAAAGTCTCTTCCTGAAAAGATGGTGTAAGCAGAATCTTGGATAATTGTAAAGCATTTTATACCTTAATATATAATAATATCTTGTAATCCATCTAACAAGATAGACTCTTGTTAACAAAGTGTCTGAAAGGTTATTAGGATTAGGTAGGAATATGGATTTGATCTTACAATCAGATCAGTCATGATCTTATTGAAAGATGGAACAGGCTAAAGGGCTGTATGGCGCAGCAGGTCAGGCAGCATCCAGGGAACAGGAGAATCGACGTTTCGGGCATAAGCCCTTCTTCAGGAATGAGGAAAGTTTGTCCAGCAGGCTAAGATAAAAGGTAGGGAGGAGGGACTTGGGGGAGGGGCGTCGGAAATGTGATAGGTGGAAAGACCCACCGGAAGAAGATTGCAGGTTCGGAAGGCGGTGCTGAATTCGATGGATTTGACTGAGACAGGGTGGGGGGAGGGGAAATGAGGAAACTGGTGAAATCCGAGTTCATCCCTTGTGGTTGGAGGGTTCCTAGGCGGAAGATGAGGCGCTCTTCCTCCAACCGTCGTTTTGTTGTGGTCTGGCGATGGAGGAGTCCAAAGACCTGCATATCCTTGATGGAGTGGGAGGGGGAGTTGAAATGTTGAGCCACAGGGTGGTTGGGTTGGTTGGTCCGGGTGTCCCAGAGATATTCTCTGAAACGCTCCGAAAGTGCAGACCTCACTTTCTCCTCAAAGGGCTGTATGGTCTAGTGCTGCTTCAAATTCATACATTCATATGTTCAGAGGAGCTGAAATCCAGAGGTCATGTGAGTGTTACTGGCCTTGGCATCAAAGTAAATTTGCCCATCTGGTATCAAGGAAGCCTAGCAAAGCTGGAGTCAATTGAAATCAGGGCGAAAACTCTCCACTAGTTGGATCATACCTGGCACATAGAAAGGTAGTTGTCATTGTTGGGGATTAGTCATCTTAGCTCCAGGACATCGCTGCAGCAGTTCCTCAGTGTAGTGTCCTAGGCCCAACCATCTTCAACTGCTTCATCAATGACCTTCCCTCCATCTGAAGGTCTGAAGTGGGGATATTTGCTGATGATTGCACAATGTTCAGCACCATTTGCAATCCTCAGATACTGAAGCAGTCCAGTTTCAAATGCAACAACAGCTAAAAAGCACTCAGTCTTGTGTTGATAAGTGGTAAATAATATTCATGCCATAGAGTGCCAGGAAAGGTCCATCTCCAGAAAGAGAAAAGCCAACCATTGACCTCTCACATTCAGTGTGGCTTTACCATAATGAAGCCAACATTATTAATATCCCAGAAGTTACTACTGAGAAAAGACAGAACTGGACTATCCATTTAAGTACTGTGAGTACAACATAAGGTCAGAGGTCTAACTCATCTGACTCTCCAAAGCCTGTCCACTGACTACAATGCACAAGTCAAGAGAGTGATGGCATCTTCCCCAGTTGCCTGGATAGGTGCAGCTCCAACAACATTGAAGAGCTTGGCACCATCCAGAATAAAGCAGCTACTTGGTTGGCATCTCATCTAACACCTTCAACATTCACTCCCTTCCCCACTGACACTCAATAGCAGCAATGTCTACCATCCACAGTATGCACTAAAGCAACATATCCAGGATACTTGAATAGCACCTTCTACCATCTAGAAGGATAAGGGCAGAAATCGCATGGGAACACTGTCATCTGCAAGCTCTCTTTCAAGCAACTTAGTATCCTGACATGGAAGTACATCACCCTCCCTTCAAAATCACTGAATCAACCTCGTGGATCGCCTTCCCAACATCCCAAGCACTGCAGTGGTCAAGAAGCAGCTCACCATCATCATCTTAAGGGCAATTAGAGGTGGATAATAAATGATGGCCCAGGCAGTGATACCCACATCCCATGAATGTATTTTTAAAAATGAACTCATTCAGCAATGTTAATAAATTTAACAGCATTTTATGATTCAGCAGATGAAAGCATGTGCTAGAATCTGCCAGATGCAGGGCAGGAGATTTATTTAGATTTATTTATTTGTTTTCAAAAAAATGTGTACATTACAAAAGACCTTGGCAGAATTTTAATCACAAACTATATCAAACACAATTAGCATTTCCTTGCTTTCTTGCAATTATTTGCAAAATAATTTGGGAGCAGCATGGTTGCTCAGTGGTTAGCACTGCTGCATCACACCTCCAGAGACCTGGGTTTGACTCCATCCTCAGGTAACTGTATGAAGTTTGCATGTTTTTCCCATGTCTGCGTGGATTTCCTCCAGGTGCTCTGGTTTCATCCCACAGTCCAAAGATGCACAGGTTAGGTAGGTTGACCATGCCAAATTGTCCATAGTGTCCAGGCTGTGCAGGTTATGTGGAGTAGCCACGGGAAATGTGTGATTATAGGGATGGAATGGATCTGGGTGGGATGATCTTTGACGGGTCAGTGTGGACTTGATGGGCCGAATGACTTGCATCGTAGTACACACTTATCCCTCTCCATCACGAGAGTAAAAATCACCGAATTATGGTCACTATCCCCAAAGTGCTCACCTATGATGATCTTTGACGGGTCAGTGTGGACTTGATGGGCCGAATGACTTGCATCCACACTGTTGGGATTCTATGACTTAAACAAAAGGCACTCAAGTGATTGATTCCACTTCAAAGTTGGCCACGTTCTGATTCAATTAACCACTGTTTGATATTACAGGTAACAAGATACTACACCACGGTTACTCATAAATACTGTATAACTTTTAAAGATAATTTTCAGATATTTAAAATTGGATTGCTCATAAGAGCATTACAATGGCTTACAGTGGCTAAAAGTGTTTAACATTTTTTGGCAGAATGTATTTTATGGTGTATTATTCAAATTGTGTAAGTGCTATTCTTAAGTATATCAAGGGTGTTTCTCAGTGCAGAAATCTTTCTTTGAAAGAATGACACTTTGAAACTCTGCTCAGTTGTGGTTGTTTGTAAATTTTTTACATTCAAAAATGTGTAAATAGTTTCAGCACTTCTGAAAACCAACCCAGTTTTGAGTATAATTTTGAAGCAAAGAGTTGACCACAGAGTGTCAAGTGTCCAATTTCGGACAAGCGAAGACCATTCGGTCCCACCAGATTACTCAGTCCTTCAAATGGATCATGGCTGATCTCTAACACTACTCACTCCCCTTGGTCCCATCCACCTCGATAATGTCAACCAACAAATCCACTTTGCAAGCTCCAGTTGACTCGAGCATCCACAACATCATAAAATGGACAAAGTAATGCAGACTTCTACTTTCGCCAAAATTGTGAGAAAAACATACTTCCTTTTTAGAGTCATAGATTGATACCATGTGGAGGCAGACCCTTCGGTCCAACTATTCCATGCTGACCATGTTCCCAAACCAAACTAGTCCCACTAGAATAATACCACTATATAAAGATAGTTCACCTGCTTTGTTACTTGATGTTTACAAAGAACCGTACTGCATACCGTCACCAAATAGATAAATTGATGCGTACACTTAAATGTATATTCATATTTACATTTATACATATACTATATGTCTCCCCCAACTTTAATTTATAATTCTCCCCTTCTCCACCTACTCCACCGCCTGGATTTCACTGCCAGTGGGAAATCGATTCTTCATATTTATTTGAATAAATTTCTTTACAGTTAGACACATCTCAATCAGATCATCCCTCAATTTTCTTACTTCAAGGAAACATAAAATAATATAAAATTAACATAATTTTCAGAGGACATTCACCAAGGAGCCACAGGAAAAGGTACACAATATTAGAGCTCATGGATTTGAGAGGAATATCTTCAGGCAGGTTAAGGATTAGTTAATGGATAGAAAGTTGAGGCGTGTTTAAGGTTGTCAGGTTGTAACTAAAGTAGTGTTATAAAGATCAGTGATTGGACCTCAGCAACTTATCAATGTTATTAGCTTAGGTGAAGGGACTAGGTATAATGTATCCAAGCTTGTGAACAATAAGAAGCTTAGTGGGAAGGTACAGGCTGCCAAGTATTATAGACCAATTATTGAACAAGGCAAGAATGTGAGAGATTGAATAATGTGAAATTAACCAATTTGGTCATATGCATACAGGAGCAAAGTAGTTTTTAATATTTGGGAGACAGAGAGATGTTGATATTCAGAGGGATTCTTACATATGCATCACAGATAGTTAACATACAGGAACAACAAGTAATTAAGAAGGCAAACAGTATGGTTGTACTGTCATACAACACAATGTAAGGTATTCACACGGACTCCATGAGGACTTCACAGCAGTTGCTCCTACTAGTACTTAGATGGGGAGGTTGATGAGGACAAGATGAAGTAACCTTTCCCTCATGTGAGCTTTCTCACTATCTGAAACAGATCCAGTCCATTTCTTTTGGCAAGCACAACCAGCAATGTCATTAAGCCACTCTTGGTGATTGACATTGGAGTCCCCTGCCCACAGTTTACTTTGTCCCTTGTTACCCTTATTGCCTCTTCCATGTTCAACATTAAGTCATACTGATTGATCATCTAAGAGAGGTGGGTTAGGGTTAGGTTTCTTTGCCCATCATTTCTTGTACTACATGGTCATTGTTGAATGACTTCCTCATATCACTGCTTCCAATTTGTATATCATTATTCTGCCATGACCATGGCTGTTTACAATAGATATTAATGCCTTGGAGACAGGAAGCCAATGTATTGTAGGCAAATTTGCAGGTGGCCCAAATTTAGGTGGAAGGGCAATTTGTGAGATGGGTACAAAGAACTTATAGAGAGAAATTGATAGGTTGCGTGAGCAAAACGTATAAGCATGGAATTGCAGTATAATGTGGGAAAACATGAAGTTGTTCATTTTGGAAGGGAGAACAAAAAAAAACAGGATATTGTTTAAATGGAGAGAAACTGCAGAAAGCTGCAACACAAAGGGACTTGTACATGAAACACAGAAAGCGAGCACATTGGAAGAGCAGGTAATGAAGACGTATAATGGAACATTGGCCCTTATTTCAAGGGGGTTGGAGTATAAGGATAGAGAAGTCTTACTGCAACTGTGAGACTACATCTGGAATACTATGAGCAGTTTTGATCCCCTTATCAAAGGAAAGATATTAATTCATTCCAGACAGTTCCGAAAAGGTTTGCTAGGATGATCTGCTCCTGCGTATGGAGAGATTGTCTTATGAGCAAACGCTAAACAGATTGGGACTCTACTCATTGGAGTTTGGAAGTGAAACTGAGAGGTGATCTGGTTGAAACATACAGGATTCTTAAGTGGCTTGCCAGGGTAAATGCTAAGAGGATGTTTCCCCTCATGGAAAAGTCTAGGACCAGAGGGTATAGTCTCAGAATACAGAGCCATCACTTTCAGACTGAGATGAGGAGGAATTTCTTCTCTCAGAGGGTTGTGAGTCTTTGGAACTCCTTGTCACAGAGAGCTGTGGGGCAGAGTCCTTGTGTATATTTAAGGCTAAGATAGATAGATTATTGATCAGTAAGGGAATCAACAGTTATGAGGAAAAGGTAGGAATGTCGGATCATCCATAATCCTATTGAATCATGGAGCAAGCTCGAGGGGCTAAACAGCCTACTCCTGTTCCCATTTCTCATGGTCTTATGGGCACAGCTGGTGAGTTGGTCCTGTAGGTGGAATGAGACATTTCCAGGCATGCTGACTGAAGAGACTGGGATATTGGCTGAAAGATATGTTTTGGCTAGTATGATTTTGTCAGAGTGTCACTTCACTTGTCTGTGGGACAACACCATCAATTTTGGCACAGATTCCCAGATCTTCATGAGGAGGACAATGCAGTGTCAACTGGTCTTTGTATCACTTCTAGCACATAGATCAACGTCTTGGAATCTACTTGATTTAAAGTTACACAACATTGATGTAGTGGATTGATACAGATAAATAGCTTGCTCTGCTACTTCAGAGAGCAGCTAAGAGGCAACCACATTGCCTTAGATCTGGAGTCATGTGTCAACCCCTGATGAAGGGCTTATGCCCGAAGCATCCATTTCCCTGCTCTTCAGATGCTGCCTGACCTGCTGTGCTTTTCCAGCACCACACTCTTGAATCTGCAGTTCTCACTTTCGCCTCGTGTGTAAGTTAGACTGTGAAAGGACCACAGATTTCCTTCGCTGAAGGTTAATAGTGAATCAGACAGGTTTTTAAAATAATCTGGTAATCTCACAGTTGTCATTATTGATGCAAGCTTTTTATTCCAGATTTACTCACTTACTAAATTTAAATTTTCCAGCATCTATGCTTTGAATTTATGCTTCCAAGTATTAGTCTAAACCTCTGGTCACTGATCCAGTAACATAACCACTGAACAATTGCATCAAAAATAACAGATTATATATTTTACACAATTTAGGAAAAGATTTGCCATGAAAAAATGCATCATAAAAAGCATGAGGGCTATGTGCAGTGTTTAATTCTATTTCAGTGAGGTGTTTTATCTCTTGTTCTGCTCTTTTGATGGAAGTTCATGAGAATTATCACGTTTGTTGTCAATTTTAACTTCAGAGGCATCAGTGCACAGACAGTTTCATCCCTCAGTTTGACCACAGGCGTGCAGAAACAGTCGGACTCCAATCGCTGAACATGCCATTGTCAACAAAATCCTTTGCTGCAACTTTTACAAAGTATACAGCTCTGGATCGCAGGCCACTCAGGATATAGCTGGTTTGATCATTGATCTCGATCTGTGGGTTGGAAAAGAATGGAGGAGCCAAGTCATCAAAGACTAAAGGCAACATAACAACTGAGGATAATGGCCCAGATATTCGAATGGCCAGGTAGTCATTGGAGCACACCATACTTTGGGATCCTGTAGAATGGGAGATACCCAGGAAAATGAAGTTTCTGGAGGACCATTCCCCTGCATCTGTAAACCTCCAAAAACAAAACCCTTAATTTCAGACAATTAACCTGAACAGCAGCACAACCTACTGAATTCTCCGAAGTTGAAGTTGATTTTTCAGAAGGTCCACTCCTGTTAAGTTAATACTTTTTACCCAGAAATGGTTACAGAATTCAAAACTTGGGTTAATTCCTTGACACCTATTACGCTGACGTCAAATTACACCTGCCCCAACCCTTTACACTGCCAGGCTCCTGATAACCACTCGTCCTCCATAGTGACCAACCCAAAACAAATTCCTCCAGCCCCTCCAGCTTCCATCACCTTCCCCCCATCCCCCGCACACACACACACACACACACAATCATCATTCCAGATCTTACACTTCTTTTGCTCACCTGGCCTGGATGCTGAGGAAGTGACACCCCCGCAAACCTCCACCCATGACGCTCCATCAGCCCACCCACCACTCCCCTCCCCCAACCTATCACGCTACTGGCACACTACCAACCCAACCTACATTAAGCATTCCATTATTCACCTGGCACCCAACCCACCTGACATCTTTTTTTCTGGCATCCTTGCAACTTACATACCTGGTATACTATTTTCCTGGCACCCTATCCATCTGGCACCCTGACACTTGGCACCATTGCACCTTACACCCTAGCACACTGCATTGCTGGCATCCTATCCTTCTGGCACCCTAACAACTTAACCAATTGGCACTCTGACTCCATGTTTAGTTTTACAAATCTACTCCTTCACTGCAGCTCCCTAAGTGTCTGGCTGTGTTGCTGGATATTCAAATCTCAGAAAATGGCCCATTGACTGCAGAGAAAGACGTTTAGTTTGACTTCCCTTACCCAACTATTTTGTACTACTGCTCATTTCAACTACACTCTGCACTTCCAAAGGAGCCAGAATCAGAATTCCTGGCTAGAAACATGGAGCTCATTAATAATTTGGAAAATGAGTGTGGAATGGCAATCCAACTATAATTGTCACTCCTTGGATTATCCAGGTCAAGTTAATGGATAACAGATAACACCAAGGCACTCAGATCACATTGCAGCTTCACAACACAGATCAATTTCTGAATTCTGATATGGAGATAGAGTGGACAGTCAGAACCAAACACATTTCCAATTTAATAATTCCCAAACTGGCTGCAGGTTTTTCACTGGGTTTTGATGAATTCATTTGGGAGGGCAGTAGCGAATTGGATAAGTAGATTTGGTGCAGTTTATTTCTTAGTCTATGTCTTTGAGCTACTGATACCTCTGAGTAAAAGCACATACTCCCAACAAAATGTCTAATTCAACCTGTTGTCTGACAGAGATCACTCAGTAAGAGGCTATGACCAATGCAAATTGCTTGGAACAGTCTTTTTCCTAACTTTAAAGAAACTCTGATGGAAACAAATTTCATTCACATTTGCAATAATATCTTTACAAACAGGAGGATGGTATGAGTCCGGTTGTGTTACAGCACTCTGATACAGGAATGAAGAGAATAATATTTTCAATTGGTGAGGGAAAAACAGCATTTGTGTATTGCCAATGTTATCTTTGGCACATAGTCTATCCATGACAAAACAGTCCCTATTAACATGCAGTTCCTTGGATAACACAAAGTTATCTAGTCTGTACTACCTCGTAGGTAGAACTTATTCTTAAATGTAGGGGTTTCACTTGAAAGCACGAACAGGTAGATCATGGACTGGAGCAAATGTTTATTGGCCAAATAACTCATTCTTCAAACTGTTATTTCTTAACTATGATAAAAGTTCTTTGGTGGGCATATGCCCGAAACGTCGATTCTCCTGTTCCTTGGATGCTGCCTGACCTGCTGTGCTTTTCCAGCAACACATTTTTCAGCTCTGATCTCCAGCATCTGCAGTCCTCATTTCCTCCTAGCCAATAGTATATGTTGGCTCTTGGCAACTTCGCACGTGCTCGACTTTCCCACTGGCTTTGGGATCCCAATATCAGGACCAAATGGAGTTCTGCATTTGCTGATCGCAAGACCTGTAGGTCAATCATCTGGGAGTTTGCTTCCTAATTGGTTGATGGGACTACACATCTACCATTGTGCAGACCAATTGCAAAGCACAAGACAAAAGCAAGCTACAGACCTCTGACTCTAGATTGGGATTGATAACGAAGAGACCTAATTGATATTAATTATGACTGAAGAGGCACTATAAGCCTCCATGAATTCATAAAGCGAGGACAAGATTTTAACCAGAGACATAGTTACTTGCTCATTGATCTAACTGGGGTGGAAATGTGTTGCTGGAAAAGCGCAGCAGGTCAGGCAGCATCTAGGGAACAGGAGAGTCGACGTTTCGGGCATTAGCCCTTCTTACAAGGATGCCTTCCTTGAAGAAGCTCTCTTTCTCCCTCTTTCTCCTCAAAGATTTCAACCTACTGCGAATCCTCTTACAAGGATGCCTTCCTTGAAGAAGCTCTCTTTCTCCCCCTTTCTCCTCAAAGATTTCAACCTACTGCGAATCCTCTTACAAGGATGCCTTTCTTGAAGAAGCTCTCTTTCTCCCTCTTTCTCCTCATTGATCTAACTGACTCATCCATGGATGTTATATGACCAAAACACCTCTGATCTTCGAAGAGCTTTAATTGCACATTTCCAAGCCCTTACCTCCATTTACTTTTAACATCCAAGCAAGTTTGCAACAATACCTTCAACAGGAAGAAGGATTCAGGCTTGATAGCTAAGCTTGGCTCAGGCTTAATCTTTTCCAAAGCCTGATTTTCAGGAGGTTCCTTGTATTTCTTTTAAATAGTCAGTTCAGGTATGGTCTGACATGTTTCTGTTGAAGGTGGGATTTGAACCATGGACAAATCTGCTACAGAGATGGAGGCATTCCCACGTTGCCACAATATTTTCTGCATAGCAGACTGAGTCCCTATTCAATGACACCAATTTGCTTCATCACCTCCAACCTTAAAGGAATTCTGACACTCCAGCTACACTAGCGTGGGCAAGTCTGAAGGTTCACTCCCTCAAATGTTTTCTTAACTGTTATGTGTACAAAAGTCGACAGAGTAGTTTTAATATTCTTCATTGCAAAACACTTTTATTTCTTGTTTCTCTCATTTGTGTCTGGAGTTGCAAAGACACCACAAGTTTGAATGCGAATAATTAATACTCATGATTGGTTGCCATCAGTCATTTCACAAATGAAGGTGTTTAGGAAACTGAGTAGAGCTTTTTTTTTTAAATTAAAACACTCTGCTTATGGACATAAGGGGAAGATGATAGAAGTATTCATGTTTATAAGAGTCTATCAGTGATCATTTCATATTTCAGATCACTCATTTGGAATTCCTCATAACTGAAATATCTCATTGTCTTGTCCTTGTATCATTTTAATCACTCCATTAGGACACTCCTTAGTCTTCTCTTATAGAGTCATAGAGATGTACAGCATGGAAACAGACCCTCAACCTATACAAACTTTCCTGATCACGAGAAACTTTCAGTTCTGGTGTAATGATTTATCCCTTCAACCAATAACCAGAGAAGTTGTCCTTACCATCTGATATCTGGTTGATCCCTTGGGCCAGTACATTATTCTGTACTTCAACAAAAACAGATTGGGATCAGGCCACGTGACAGGCGGCTTCCATTGCAACAATAGTTTCTTTGGTTGGTTGGGTATTGGAGAAATGTTGACTTCTGTCGGTGGATCTGGCTTGACTGTGGTTAAAAGAGACAATTAGAATCCCACTCCAAAACCATACATTTCGAATTCATGAGGAACGATACTTTAATGAATTTTCTCTGACTCGGTTAGATTAGATTAGCTTACTTACAGTGTGGAAACAGGCCCTTCGGCCCAACAAGTCCACACCGACCCTCTGAAGAGCAACCCAGACCCATTCCCCTACATCTAACACTTCGGGCAATTTAGCATGGCCAATTCACCTAACCTGCACATTTTTGGACTGTGGGAGGAAACCGGAGCACCCAGAGAAAACCCACACAGACACGGTGAGAATGTGCAAACTCCACACAGACAGTTGCCTGAGGCGGGAAATGAATCGAGGTCTCTGGCACTGTGAGGCAGCAGTGCTAACCACTGTGCCACCGTGTCGCCCTTATCTGTTAGCTCAACACATTGGGTTACAAATAACAACTCATTTACTTAACATGCAAAGTATTGATTATCAGGGTTACGCAGCTCATTTCCAGACATAGACCAAAGGTTGCGAGATAGGTCATAGGTTGTGGTATAACTGAAGACATAGATCGAGACAAATACACATGTCTGACTCTGAAAAAGGCAAATCATCTCACTTACTTATCTTCTCCACAATAAATTGTGTAATAGTCGATCTGGATCCTAGAGGGTTCGTTGCTGTCACCTTCACTGTGTAGGAAGTCTTTGAGAAGAGTTGGATGCCTTCGATTGTGCAGGTGCCTTGCAATTCCTCTGCAGTTGAACACTGCTTGACATCTTCAACTCCATATCTTTAAAATACAGAAACATTATTGTTTGTGTGAGAATTTCTCATAAAATCCTTGACAGATAAAATTGCTTTATTGCTGTTTTCTTGGTTCTGCATTCCACAATCACTTGAACTCTATCAGTCAGTAGGAGTCATCTTTCTGAAACGCAAAGGTTGTGAGTTCACAACTCATTCCAGGATTTTGAGCGTGTCACGATCAATGGCACGATGAAATGTTCTGATAAAATAATGGATCCTGGTGAAGCAAGAGAGAAGGGACCCATCCAGTGTTTATCTGAAATCAGGATTTCTTCCTGTATCCCAACTGTAACCCTAACCTCAACCCTAATCCTAATCCTAACTCACTTCAATATCTAGTCCAATGCTGTCACCTCTGCTTCACATCTTATTCCAAACACTTAGCAGTCTTTTAGTAAAATATTCTTTCTGAAAACTGTTCTTATTTACTTTCATCTAAGTATCTGTCCTCTATGTAGTTTACATCAAATATTCAGCATTCATTTCCTTAGACAATATATTATTATACCATATTATATACTCAGTGCATCCTTTCCTCCAAACACACTTCATTGATTTACTGCCTGAAAGACAACCCTTGGTGACTCTTTTGACTGAGAAAGGGGCAGGCTTGGGGTCTGACTAAGCTGGAATGGGAATTGAATCCTGTTCTCTTGATGTTAAGCTAATTTGTGTGTTAGCATGAGGGACTGTGCTTCTCAACCTCTCCCCTCTCCTGAGTCATGGTGACCCTGAGGTTAAGCCACCACCACTTGTCTCTCTCTCTCTCTCTAATGAGAGAACAGCCCTATGGTCTGGTAAGACTATGGCGATTTGACCTTTACCTTTACCTTTACTTTTATGCTAATTCATGTGTTTACGTCTTCAGCAACCAAGCTGACTAGCCTCTTCCTCCCATCACTGACTTACTTTCCAGATGTAAAGTTTGGTCATTCCTCATAGTTGGCGCTCTGCACATTTGAGAGTGCTCATGTTATTCTTCACTGTATCTACACCTTTCCTATGGCTTTGTGGGATGATTAATGGAGTCGACCACAGTTCTCTGAGTCTGTTCTGACTGTGCTATTGGGTAGTCCCATATAACATCTTAGTTTAAATGTCTGATTGGCTTTATTTTAACTCGAGGCCAAACATTTATTCTTCCTCTTCTCCTTTGAGATTTCCAACCCTTACCCCTACAAAAAAGACATGATCTCCCTGTGACAAAGTGTCCACGCTCCCAAAGCTTCTGTGCTCCTCCTGAATCTCTCTCCCCTGGATTAGTGACAAAACAGATTTAATGTTCCCACAATATTAACTCCCCTTCCAGAGGAAACAGACACTGGGATTCTCATACCTGTATGAGGCATTGATCCGTGTGGGAAGGTAGGTTTGGTTTTCCAGTTTCCACAAGCAGACCACATTCAGAGGATATCTCACTGACTGACAGGTGACCTGAGGCTTTCCGGGTGGATCTGCAATTCGGAAATGATAATGAGAAATTGCATCACTAAAAATATGGAGTAGCAGTGACTTCAGTTTCTCTTCCCTGAATTTATTAAATCACAAATGGTAACATGGAAGCAGTGGGGAGGAGAAAGGGGTGAAGTGTGGAGGGGAAAGGAGGTTATTTTCAACAAACTCTCCAGAGAGGAAGGCCACAGGAATAGGCAACAGTAATTGCTGTCTGAAGGGATAAATTTCTCCAACATGTAAAACCAGTGTTGGACTGAATGCCATCAGTTCCTGCACAGACAGTGAAAGTCACTACAGTCTCGGGGGATAATTGGCTGCTCTTTCATTAGAGAGATGGATGGCTGGTGGGGAGTTTATGCAAGGGCTATCACACCTCAGCTAAGGTTGAGAAGATAGTCTTTACGGGAATTAAACACCCCACTCTGCATGGCAAATCAGTGACCCAGCCAGTGGTACTAAGCTAGCCACACAAGTTAGTTGAGGATGGTCCTCATTAATGTGTATTACCATAACTAAACATCTGATTATTCAGACAAGAGATGTTGTATCAGTATAACATACTTCCAGACTGCCAGATAAAGAATGAAGCTCCCTGTGCAACTAACAAAGTCATAACTTCTTGATTCTAATTAAGCAATGCAAATATATTCATATCACACAGTTATTAAGATTGACAGTCTATTGTCCACATGCATTGAATGACAGGTCATTAGTTTTTACATGCCTCAATTATCCATATTAGGTAACTCACTCAGTCACTGACTAGCCTGTAGAATCAAAGCTGGGAATGCAGGTGAAATCACATTGTGTGGTGTGGTGCTATTCTTAAAAATAAAGATGTTATGCTTTGGTTACACAGGGCATTGACAAAACCACATATTGAATAATGGCCAAAACAAAGTGGATGTGGAAAGTTTGATTCCTCTTGTGGGTCATTTTAGGTAATGACATGGCTGTGATGTTAAGGTGATGGGCTACAGCTTGATTCTGTTGTGAATGCTTGTACTCGAACCAGCTATTATTTGGTGGTGAGTTAGCAGCCTAATAGTATTGTCATTAGGCTAGTGATCCATCAGCCCAGGCTTATTGCTCTGGTGATATGGGTTCAAATCCCACCATGACAGACAATGAACTTTACATTTAATCACAGATAGTTCTTCTATCACGTGATGGTTGCTTTCTTGTGCAAACCGGTGTTAAAGAAAAATCGCGCTTTTGAAACAGTGCTTAAAGAGTTGGTGATCATGATGTGGAGATGCCAGTATTGGATTGGGGTGGACAAAGTTAAAAATCACACAACACCAGATTATAGTCCAACAGGTTTATTTGGAAGCACTAGCTTTTGCAGGGATGCTCCTTCATCGGGTAGCTGTGGAGCAGGATCATAAGACACAGAATTTATAGCAAAATATCATAGTGTCATGCATGTGACTGATATGATTTATTGAACAAACCTAGATTGAATGCAGGCAGTCAATCCATGTAACATTTTATACATTGCTACTTTGAAAATAGAAGGGTCTGACTCAAGATTGGGATACAGACAGACTCTAACCTCACACCTTTAATGTAATGTTTGAGCTGAGATGTCACCATTTTTTATAAAACCTTAAGCTATCTTGAGAATGTGACTTGAACGAAGTTCTGGGATTTACACCTTAATGAACAGAAATCTGCAACTCATTCTAAAAGCTGAAAGACTTAACAACAATCTAGGTTTGTTCAATATATCATATCAGTTGCATGCATGACATGTTATCTTTTACTATAAATTCTGGGTCTTATGATCCTGCTCTACAGCTACCTAATGAGGGAGCAGTGGTCTGAAAGCCAGTACTTCCAAATAAACCTATTGGACTATAACCCAGTGTTGTGTGATTTTTAACAGTATTGGTGATGTAATTGTGTTTTAAAAGTTTGCACTTTAGAAACAGTGCCCCAATTCGTCAATCACGTTATAATGAATTCATGTTAACAAAACTCGTGTCATAGCAGAATGATCTGTAAAAATGAAATCTGGAATTAAAATATTTATTTAATGTTAACGAAGTAACGACTGCCAATTGTCATTTAAAAGATCTGGTTCACTAATACCCCTCAGGAAAGAAATCTACTATCCTTACCTGGTCTGGTCTATGTATGACTCCAGACCCAAAACAATGTGGTTGATTCTTATCTGCCCTTTGAACAATTAGGGATGAGGAATAAATGCTAGCTTGGCAGTGCCAACATTTCACAAATGAAAAAAGGTTTAAGAGCAGGCTTTAGTGTTTCAACATTTGGGTGACAAATGTTTCCATTGCTTCAAAAGTAATCTATTCCATTCTAGCAGCTTTGTTGGCATAGCTGGCACTGGAATCCTATTATGAATGCTTGGCTGTGTTCCAATCCCTTTAACTGGTATCAGTTCAACAAAGGTTGTTGATACGGCTGTGTGATGGAATTTCATGCCTTAGTTATAAATTTTGTGAGTGTACCTTGGGAAAGTGTATAAAACATGAGGGCGTAAATTGGGGTGGGTTTAAATCATGCACTTGTAAACTGGGCTGCTGAAAATTGAGCAGTTACAAATTGTGAGTATGTCAAATAGGTTGCTGTAAATTTGGCTGGTATAATGTGTGAGTATGTAAGTTGTGGATGTAAATTGGACAAATGCAAAGCATGAGTGAGAAAATTTGGCTTGTGAGAATCAGGTAGGTGTAAACTGTGAGTGTATAAGCTGAGGAAGATGTAAGTTCAGTCGGTACAATTCTGATGGATGTAAATGAGATGGGTGCAAATCAAGGACCCAATCGTAGAATCCCTACAGTGTGGAAGCAGGCCATTTGGTCCATCAAGACCACACTGACTATCCAAAGAGCATCCCACCCAGACCCACTGCCCTACCCTATCCCTGTAACCTTGCATTTCCCATGGCTAATCCACCTAGCCTGCACATCCCTGGACACTTTGGTCAATTTCCCATGGCCAATCCACCTAACTTGCACATCTTTGGACTGTGGAAGAAAACCAGAGCACCTAGAGAAAACCCATACAGATGCAGGGAATATATGCAAACTCCAAACTGACAGTCACCTGAGGTGGGAATTGAACCCGGTTCCCGTGAGGCAGGAGTGCTAACTGCCGAGCCACTATGACACCCTTGTGTGGATGGTGTTTCCTGGAGGTGGTGAAAGTGACCATTAAACCTCAGTGTGTGTGGATTTGCTGAGATTTCCACAATCTGAGAAACTCTGTCAAGGAATAACATTGAATGACAAAAAGCTTCATGAAACTAGCTTTAAACTTACATCCTAACATCAATGAGATTGTTCTGTAAATTTTGCCTGACTCTGGATTGTGACATCTGTATTGCCCTTCTTGCGACACATTGATGTTGAAGAGAATGAGTTTTGTTCTTGTTAGTTCCACATTTCTGGTCTGAATGATTTTTGAATCATTCAGCTTCCATTCAACTGCTCCATTATCTGTGTTGTCACAGGTGAGTGTGACACTTCCTCCGATCTGACCATACTGTTTGGCAACATCTGAAATACAAGCACAAATACTGAAGGTTTAGCAGAACTGAGTCATTTATGCCATTTTACTGTGAAATGTTAACTCGGTCTCTCCTGCTTTTTACATGGTACACTACTGGACCAAATCCCAATCATTCCACTGGAGTGAGTTAGATGACAGCATCTTGGCAACACTGTAAATATCCTCAGTATGCCTAAGTATTCACAATCCCATATTACACAGTAGACAGTTCCCACTCATGATCGCTACCCTTTTGGAACATAGCAAGTGTGGTGACATCAGATTAGGGAAGATTAAGGACATGCTGTGAGGCATTCCACAGTCAAATACCTATGTTCAATATCTACACTTAGACCTGGAAACTGAAATAGCTTAACAGCTGTCAGTTCCTTGGAGGAGAGATGAGTGAAAAAAATGGAACTTATTGTCCTAGTCTCGTTCATATTTCTTAATCTTTTAAATTATTGCCTTTAATAATTTGCAGAATTCTTGTTCTGAATGTCAAAACTTTGTCTCCATGCCACCTCGTCTCTCTGAAGATGCCTTTTAAGGAGATAGAATAGAAATTAAACAGATTGTGCAAATTGGATGTTTAACTTCATTTAGCAAGCTCTACATTGATCCTTCTCAATTCCCTTATTAGGCAATGCTTGTGGGTTATAATAAAGCCAATAAGCAGCTGGCAACAGCTTCTGTAATGCCCTGATGGAGTATTGTGGAGTAATGGTAATGTGTCTTGCTCCAGCTCAGAAAGCTGCTTATTTCAATCAGATCCAGCTCACAATGTTTGAATAGGGGCTGTTGTAGTGCAGCGGTAGAATCCTTATATTTGAGCTAGAGAGCCTGAGTTCAGATCTTGTCTACTCCAGAGATATGTCATAACATATTCAGATGGTTTAAAAATAATCTAAAAGTGTTGCATATTCTTCAATGTGGTAATTTTATTTTAAAAAACAACTGGTTAGATCCTTATAGCAGTTATAAAGGTACAACTCACCATCCCCAATGGCTTGCCCCACTGTTGTGTCAATGATATGAAGCAGCACTATTACAGCACAGAGAATTATAGTCAGCTTCAGGTACATCTTGAATCAGGTATGTCTCCAAATTGATGAATCTTAGACACCTATGAACTGTAAAGCAACTATTAGACACGAGGGACATGGATTTATATCAAAGAGAATATATTGCAAGGGACACATTTAACTGAAGTGTTGAGCTGCTTTCAGAAATAAAGATGGGTAACCATCTGAGCCCCAAGAGTTGTAGAGTGGATGGACTGTGTGGAACAGAGGAACTGGTTGAAAGGATCCAATGGAAATTCAGTTTAATGTTATTAGTCAATGTCTATTACACACCCAAATCATAGCAATGTTACAAATGCAGATGATCCATTACTCATTCAAATCAGATTGTAAAAATTAAATAGAATTCCATGAAAGAAATGCAGGGGTCTTCAGCTCAACTACTCTGTGTGAATATTTACATTCCACAGGAAACTGTGCAGAGAATCTGATACATATTCAGATCGCAGTGTTTCAGTTGGCATTTATTATACATCCAAAGTTTAATTCAAACTGACCAATACTTTCCAAAAGGTGATGGCCATTCACACTATCAAGGGGAGGGAGGAAATAATAGCCTTCAAGTGTGGTCATTGAGCGTGAAGCAGAATAGTTTCTAATTGTTTTTAATGAATAACTGATGGGGCACCCTGTTTTGTTCATACAGTAACACACAGAGGATATCATAAACGTTTGACTAAGTCCAACTCTTTAAAGCTACATAACAAATGCATTGCAAAAGTCCAAGTACTTACCCCTTCAGAAAGGATTTTGGAATAAGAGAACTTTGCCCCGATATGCTTTGGAGAAGTATTCAAAATAAACTGCAGAAAGTGCTTTTCTCGGACTATGCTTCAGGAAGCCAATTTTTCTCAGAAAAACTGTCACATTTCTGAATGAGAACAACAGATTCACAATACACAATTCATCCTGATATGGAAACTGCTGGTGGCTTGCGTGAGGTTATCCTCAGAGTTTGTATAAACAGCCACAAATTGTTTCCTTGTGGAGTGAAGCCCTGTTTTCCCTCTGTATGCTGAGGAAATGCTGTCAATAACAAACCATTTTGTAATTCAGTCCTGCATCTTAAAGAGATGAGCTTTTAGATCAGCCAGAATGATTTTGGTGAATGACACAAAGACATTGAAATGAAACATCCAGTCAGTCAACTGTTGAATGCAGATCACATCACCTCCCTGTCTATAATCACAAAAGTTAAAAATATAGAACATAGAACATAGAACATAGAACAATACAGCACAGAACAGGCCCTTCGGGCCACGATGTTGTGCCGAACATTTGTCCTAGCTTAAGCACCCATCCATGTACCTATCCAATTGCCGCTTAAAGGTCACCAAAGATTCTGACTCTACCACTACCACAGGCAGCGCATTCCATGCCCCCACCACTCATTATTGGCCAGTTAACCTTCATATCTCATTTTTCCTCTGCGTATTTCCTTCTTAGTAATCCTCTGTTGCTCTTTAAAAGCTTCCCAGTCCTCAGTTTTCCTAATTATCTTTGCTATGTTCTCCCTTTTCTCTTTTAACTTTATATGTTTCTTAACTTCCCTCGTCAGCCACGGCCGCCCATGCCTCCTCCTGGGATCTTTCTTCCTTTTAGGAATGAACTGATCCTGCAACTTCTGCATTATACACAGAAATATCCGCCATTGTTCCTCCACGGTCATCCCTGCTAAGGTATTGCACAATTGAACTTTGGCCAGCTCCTCCCTCATAGCTCCATAATTCCCTTTATTCAACAGAAATGCTGTCACTTCCGACTGTACCCTCTCCCTCTCAAATTGCAGATAGAAGCTTATTG
>NC_057740.1:4798705-4805448 GCF_004010195.1 Chiloscyllium plagiosum
GGGGCTTGTCTATCCTCAAGTTGTTCAAAATGTCCAACACATCTTCCTTCCTAACATGTATCTCCTCTAGCTTACCAGTCCGTTTCACACTCTCCTCTTCAACAATACGGTTCCTCTCATTCGTAAATACTAAAGAAAAGTACTCATTCAAGATCTCTCCTATCTCTTCCGACTCAATACACAGTCTCCCACTACTGTCCTTGATTGGACCTACCCTCGTTCTCGTTTTGAAATTTGCATTTGAACCCATACAACAGCTATTTGCGAGGGAGAGTTGTAGAATTCCCCAGCTTATGAGTGAAGTAACTCCTGACATTACCTTCTAGTGGTATTTTGCTTTTTTAATGGCCATTCACCCTCACTCTTGACTCCCTCAGCCAGTGGAAATAGGTGTATTCCAATCTTTTGGATTTCTTCACCAACTTAAGCATCACAATAAGTCTAGTCTGTGCAATCTTGATTTGATATATTATTGTCACGTGTACCTAAGTACAGTGAAAAATTTTGTTTTGCATGCAGTACAGGCAGATCATAACATACAAAGATTATAGGGTGTCTGAACAGAGTAAGGAATACAAAGTTATGGCTGCAAAGAAGGTGCCTCATAGCTATTCCTTTTAATCCAGGTTTCACTTTGGAATTTCTGTACTTTACCACTTTCAAATTCAAAATAATCTCCCTCCCTGACAGTCAATGCTCAGAGCCTCTCTTTTCCCATTCTTTCCTGGGTTGTGACTGTCACTGGACAGGCCACTATCTACTGCCCCTCTCAGAGGGTAGAAAACAGTCAGCTCCATTGCTGGGGCCACATGTAAGCCAGACTGGATAAAAATGGCAGACTTCCTCCCCTGAAGGATGAATTAGTTAAGGCTTTTACTCTAATTAATGATAGTTTCACAATCACATTCCCGGCTCTAGCTTTCAATAAGATTTTGTTTTATTATTTGACTATATTGCCCAACAGAGATTGTTTTTTGGCCTTCTCACATGATATGCCACCTGATAAGACCCATCAGTGGGCATCAGTTACCCACTAAGGGCATCTGGTGTTGGAGGGATGGGTAGACCAAACTTCTTAATTTGGAGCCAGACAGTGGCAGGAAAGTTGTGGGAAGCTCACCTGTCACTCCCCCCACACCCCCCTCCCCCCCAAGCACCACTCCACCACCACCAGTCACCACAGGGAAATTATGGGGCAAATATTCTAACAACTCTGTAACTCGTGATGCTGATCGGCTAGGTACCAGGAATCATACCTGCCCCACAGTGCAGAAGAAGGTTAGTTGGCCCCTTTGAGTCTGCACAGTTATGAGGAATAGTTGTGCAGATGCAGTTCACTGGCACATGGTTTCTGCCACCACCAGTATCATCGGTGCATGCCCAACAACCTCCACATCTGAGGCTACACAAATTCAAGGCAATGACCACCTCCAACAAGAAAGAATCTAACCACTGCACCTGAAGTCCCACTAAATTTCCCACTGAAACCCCACTAGCATTATCCTGAGGTTGCCATTGACCAGAAACTGAAATGGACCAACAGAATAAATACTATGTCTGCAACCGTAGGTGAGAGGTTGGGAGTTTTGCTGGTGCTAATCTTATCAATCTTTATCAAACAGTTAACATACTATGCAGTTTTCATTCAAATTCTGCCTGTTCCTGTGGAAACGGAAACTGTATTAGATTCAGGACTCAGGTACAGGTTTTGTTGGGAGGTCTTTGGTCTTTATTGGACAGGTTTCCAGATTTGCGCATTGAAGTTTTAGTCACTGGATTTGACACTAGTGCAACTATATGTGAAGGAAATGTTCTTTCTAAGTGTTTTGAGTTGTTGGATGTGAGCTTCCCCTGGGTTGGGATTTAATCCCATCCCCAATTGCCCTGGAGAAGTTGCTCATGGTCGTCCTTCTTGAGCCACGATGATCCCTGGAATGTAGGAACAACACAGTGAGGTGAGGAAAGCTGTTACAGTTTTTTGGCACAGTGACAGTAAAGGGACGCATTTCCAAGTCAGTGGTTTGGAGGGTAACTTGCAGGCGATGATTTATCTGCTGCCCTTGTCTTTCTAGATGGAAGTGGTCATGGATTTTGGAGATGTATGTGAAGGTTCTGCAGTGAGTTGCTACAATGCATCCTGTAAAGGGTACATGCTATTGGTAGTAAACATCGGTGGGAATAAAATTAATGATTGGAGTGTCAGTCTTGAAGACTGGATGGTGTTGAGCTTCTGCACTCATCCTTGCAAGTGGGAAGTATCCCATTATACTTCTAACTTGTGCCTTGTAGATGATGAACATATTTTGAGGGGCTGGGGGTGGTGTGGGGGTGGTCAGCAGTGAGTGACTCAGCAAAACTCCCAACCTCTCACCTACGGTTGCAGACATAGTATTTATTCTGTTGGTCCATTTCAGTTTCTGGTCAATGGCAACCTCAGGATAATGCTAGTGGGGTTTCAGTGGGAAATTTAGGTGCAGTGGTTAGATTCTTTCTTGTTGGAGGTGGCCATTGCCTTGCATTTGTGTAGCATCAATGTTGCTTGCTTATCCAAGTCTGAACATTGTCAGACCTAGTTGCATTTGAACATGGACTGCTTCAGTATCTGAGATGTTGCCAATGGAGTTGAACGTTGTGCAATAATTGGTGAACGATCGCCCCCCACCCCACCCCAACTTCTGATCTTATGATGGAGGGAAGATGACTGATGAAGTAGCTGAACATGGTGGGGACCAGGGCATTGGCCTGAGGAACTCCTGCAGAGATGTCTTGAGGCTGAGATGACTGACCTTCAACAACCTTGAAACAAAAGGTGGGTCCAGAGGAAGTATAAAGCTTACCTTTACAATTGCTTTAGAAAATTATAAGATGTAAATCTCACAAGCCAGCATGAATTCAAAACAATAATTGTTTGCTTCCAAAAATGCTCTGTACAGTTTGTCAAAAGAAAGGAATGTTCAGAATCAACAGAAGGGGCCAGCATTTGTTTTTGTTGATATAACAGATTCCTGTTTGTAGGAGCTAACTTGAGTCTGGGATTTTGTACACAACAGTCCCAGAAACTCCAAGTTCTTTACACAGGACAGAATTATATTGTTAATTTTCTTTTCATAGCAAAGATTTATCTAAAAATGAAACTCTTGGACAGTATAAAGAATGTAGGGACATTCTTAACTTGGACGTCAGGAAAGCAAAGAGGGGATATGACACGCCCTTAACAAATAAGGTTAAGGCTAATCCAAAGAGATTTTACAATTACGTTAAGAACAAGAGAGCAAATAGAGAGAGAGTTGGGCCCCTTAAAGACCAAAGAGGTCATCTTTACGTTGAAGCTCAGGAGATGGGAGAGGTATTAAATGAATATTTTACATCAGTTTTTACAGTGGAGAAAGAAATGGATGCTCAAGAACACAGGGAAATGAATATCGATATTTTGAAAACAGTTCACATTACAGAAGAGGAAACGCTGGAAGCCTTAGTAAATATAAAAGTGCAGAAATCTCCAGGACCTTACAGAAATATTTGTATCATCTGTAACTACGGGATGACTGGAGAGTGGCTATTATTGTGCCTTTGTTTAAGAAGGGATGCAAGGAGAAACCTGGGAATTATAGATCCGTGAGTCTGACTTCAGTGTTAGATAAGTTGTTGGAGGTGATTCTCAAAGATAGGTTTATATGCGCTTGGAGAGGCAAGGAATGATTAGGGTTAGTCAGCATGGTTTTGTATGAGGGAAATCATGTCTCACAAACTTGATGGAGTTTTTTGAAGAAGTTGCCAAGAAGATTGATGAGGGCAAATGGTGGACATTGTTTACTTGGACTTTAATAAAGCCTTTGACAAGGTTCCAATTAGTAGACTAATTAGTAAAGTTATATCACATGGGATTCAGGGTGAGCTGGCCAATTGGATGCAAAATTGCCTTAACAGCAGGAGACAGAGTCGTGGTGGAGGGTTGTTTTTCAGATTGGAGGCTCGTGACCAGCGGTATTCCATAGGGATCAATGCTGAGTCCACATTTGTTGGTTATTATTATAAATAATTTAGATGAGAATATGGAAAGCATAGTCAGTAAGTTTGTGGGTGACACCAAAATTGGTGGTATAGTGGACAGTGAAGAAGGGTATCTAAGATTACAAACAGATCTTGATCAATTGTGTGAATGGGCTGAGGAGTGGCAGATGGAGTTAATTTGGATAAATGTGAGATATTGCATTTTGATAGAACAAACAAGGGCAGGACTTATACGATTAAAATTAGCACCTTGGATAGTGCTGTCGAACAGAAAAACCTAAGCGAACAGGTATGTAATTCTTGTCCGTTTTAGTCACACGTAGATAGGGTGGTTAAGAAGGCAGTTAGAATGTTTACCTTCTTGCTTAGACCTTTGAGTATAGCAGCTTGGACGTCATGTTGAGCTTGTACAGGACGTTGGTGAGACCCCTTCTGAAGTACTATGTCCAGTTCTGGTTGCCCTGTTATAGGGAGGATATTATTAAGCTGGAGAGGGTTCAGAAAGATTTACCAAGATATTGCTGGGAATAGAGAATTTGAGTTATAAGGAGAGTTTGAATAGCCTGGGACTTCTTTCACTGGGGTTTGGGAGATTAAGGGGTGATCTTATAGATTTATAAAATCATGAGGGGTTAAATAACATGAATGGCAGGTTATTTTCTGTAGTGGCAGGGGTGGGGGGAATGGTTAGATCTTGAGGTTAGGGGGCATATATTTTAGGGGAGGAGAAAGATTTGAAAGACATGGGGGGCAAATTTTTTTACAGAGTGATTCATATGTAGAGTGAATTTCCAGAGGAAGTGGTGGATGTGGTTACACTAAAGATAATTACATGAATAAGAAATGTTTGGAGAGATATGAGACAAATGTGGGCATGTGGGACTGGTTGCCTTGGGATTATGTTCGCCATCTATCCCTCATTCCAATCACTACAGAACGGACTTCAGGCTGAGACTTCAAGAAAATCACTATTTATGATACTCGTAGATCATAGATATATCAGGCCCTAATCTTATGGTTATAGAGTCATAGAGATGTACAGCACGGAAACAGACTCTTCGGTCCAACTCATCCATGCCAACCAGATACCCTAACCTAATCTAGTCCCATTTGCCAGCACATGGTCCATATCCCTCTAAACCTTTCCTATTCATATACCCATCCAGGTGACTTTTAAATGCTGTAATTGTATCAGCCTCCACCACTTCCTCTAGTAGCTCATTCCATACACACACCACACCCTGTGTGTAAAAGATACCCCTTAGAACCCTTTTACATCATTCCCCTCTCACCTTAAACCTATGCCCTCTAGTTCTGGACTCCTCACACCAGGGAAAAGACCTTGTCTATTTATCCTATCCATGTCTCTCATGATTTTATAAACCTCTATAAGGTCATCCCTCAGCCTCTGGCACTCCAGGGAAAACAGCCCCAGCTTATTCAACCTCTCCCTATAGCTCAAACCCTCCAACCCTGGCAACATCCTTGTGAATCTTTCTGAACCCTTTCAAGTTTTACACACCCTTCCAATAGGAAGGAGACCAGAATTGCACGCAATATTCCAACAGTGGTCTAACCAATGTCCTGTACAGCTGCAACATGACCTCCCAACTCCTATACTCAATACTCTGACTATTAAAGGAAAGTATACCAAAAGCCTTCTTCACCATCCTATCTACTTGTGACTCTACTTTCAAGGAACAATGAACTCGCATTCCAAGGTCTCTTTGTTCAGCAACACTCCCCAGGACCATACCACTAAGTGTATAAACCCTGATTTCCAAAATGCAGCACCTTTACATTTATCTAAACTCCATCTGCCCTTCTCAGCCCATTGGTCCATCTGATCAAGATCCCATTGTACTCAGAGGTAACCTTCTTCACTATCTGCTCACCTCCAACTTTGGTGTCATCTGCAAACTTACTAACTATTTGTCCTATGTTCACATCCAAATCATTTATATAAATGACGAAAAGCAGTGGACCCAGCACCAATCCTTGTGGGACTCCATTGGTCACTTATATCAGGTAATGACTCATCTATCTTCTTCACTGTCCTTATGTCCATGTGCTCTTTAGACTGTCTAAAGTCCTAGCTGAGTGTGGAATGGATTATTCTTCCAGAATGCCCTACCTCCACCCACACTGTTGTTTATGTTCAGTGATGTGTAACTCTGTTACAAAGCAAGGTTGGTCCGGGGTCTTGAAACCCACGGCAACAGAAATGTCAGATCCCTTTCCATGAATGCCATTAATGAGCCAGTTTTATTTTAATGTCAACAGTTTTTCATGATATTTTCTCTGCAGGGGCCCACCTATACATTACTAAATATGTGAAATTTAGTTTTTCTATTTACCATGGTGAGAACTGAACCTGCAGTTTTTCTAGTCCAGTATCATTAGCACGAGATTATAATATTCATTCTTATTTGGTGTATTAACATGAACAACACAGGTAGCAGGGCTTGAGGAAGTGTAGTTGTAACTGTGGGAATCCTGGGTCACTTGGAGAGTTTCACTTTGGGGATTGTTGCATAAGCTAATGGTTCTGAAAGAAAGGGTGTTGAACCTGCATCAATCTGATGTTATCATGGTCATTGAGTGGAGAATCCAGCGATTTTCCACGAGCTCCTAATGCAGACAGACATGTCCTCTCAGGTTCATGCCCAACTCATCCATGCAACTTGTATCAATTGCTATTAAGCAATAAACTAAATTTTATCATGTGAGGT
>NC_057740.1:4805948-4828062 GCF_004010195.1 Chiloscyllium plagiosum
AGTTTCACAATGGTGACCATGGATTATTGTTTATAAACTCATTTGGTTCACTGTCCATGAGGGAAGGGAATCTGCTGTCCTTAGCTGGTCCAGCCTACAGATCCACAGCAAGATGGCGGACTCTTAATTTCTTTCTTAGACGGCCTTGAAAGTCACACAGTTTGAAGCCTATAGGGGATGGACAACAAATGTTAGTCTTGTTAGTCACACCCACAATGCTCCACAACGTTGTTCACCAACATCAGTCTTACAACTAACCAACCAGCCCAGCACCTCTTCCCCAGTTGCTCCATTAAATTCAGGTGCTCCCATTATTTTCAGGATATCTTACAAGTTAACTCGCCACCGAGCACCCAAAGATTTCAAGAGAGTGATGAAAATGAAGAGGATCATAGATGCCAAAGATTCAAAATGCCCACAAAAGACCACCATGAATCAGGTGTTTTTTAAGTATTTCCACTTTATTGGTTCAATGTTCACACCAGTACACTCAGTGAACCACATTAATAGCCTCCATCATTAGACAATATCTATTAAATTGGGTACTACTATATATAGCCCATTCTCCTGTTTCTCTTCACATATCTTGAAAAAGTCAAGATATAAACATATTACACAATTTAAACCTTGTCATCAGTTATGAGAATTAACACATTACTGTTGCCCTCTTCAAAGCATGAATCTTAAAAACTGGTCTGTTTGTGATGTTTGTGCATTTTTAAGATCTGTAGTAAGACATTTTGGACATCTTCATCCATTTGACCCTGCAACAAGAAGTACATAAATCAGGTCAATTTCCTTGTGACAAGCCTGAACTCATTTCCTTTGCATACCAAATTTCAAAATATTGAGTTATATCCTAAGCTGTGAATTAGCAATTAGCCATGGATCGTTTCCATATTAAATCCAGGATTTCCTCTCATCCACTTACTCAATTCCAAAATTAATGGAACTTATACACAAAACCCCTCAGTAACTTCAGTGCATCACCAAGAGCATATATCATGTCTCACTGTATGACATTCTTACCTCTATCTTAGGGGTTCTGGGTTCAAATCTCACTCTGCTGACCTGGGGAAATGGTGATAATTGTGATAATGGTGATCTGTTGGAGAGCTTGGCCTTAGGTTGAGATAAATAACCAAGATCCCATCTACTCCATCATGTGGAAGTGGACTGTCTGTTGAGAAGCAGGGGAGATGTCTTCAACATCCTGACCAATATTCTTCCTTCCTCCAACAGTGATAAATCCAATTGTCTGTCATCTCTCTCAGTGCTGCATGTGGGAGCCTGCAGTGTAAATTGCTGTTCATGTTTGCTGCATTTCAGTCATGACTTCACTGGCTGAAGTGTCCTTTGTCATATTCCAAGGAATATGAACGGAATTATGTTGTTCTGCTCCTCTTTTACCAGTGACAGCGCATGTAACCGAGATAAACCTGTTTGGAGCCCCAGACCAAATGCAAACAGGCAGACCAGCAGCGAGATTGGTCTACAGGACATTGGTGAGTCCATTCTCCTCGGGACTGAAGGTCAGTAGCCAATCTATTGTTGAGTTTACATGAACATACAGATGAATATAGAATATCAATTAGGAGCAGGAGTAGGCCATTCAGCCCTTTGGTGCTGCTCAACCATTCAATAAGATCATGGTTGATCTTAACTCTTCGATCCACAGTCCTGCCTCCTTTCCCATCCTCACTTACCAAGAATGGATATACCTCTGCCTTAAAAATTCTGTCTGCACCTGCTTTTGAGGAAGAGACTTCCAAAGGCTCACAGAGAAAATAAAAATTCTCCTCATCTCTGTCTTAAATGGGTGATTCTTAAATTTTAAAACAGTGTTTTTGTTTTGTGGAATCTCTCATAAGGGGAATCATCTCTCCACATCCACGCTGCCAATGTCTCTTCAGGATCATGGAATTACAGAATCCCTACTGTGTCGAGGCACACATTCAGCCCATTGAGTCCACACCAACCCTCCAAAGAGCATCCCACCCGGTCTACCCCCTTTACCCTCTCCCGTTAATCCTGCACTTCCCATGGCTAACCCACCTGGCCTGCACACAATAGGCAATTTAGCATGGGAAATCCATCTATCCTGCACATCTTTAGACTACGGGAGGAAACCGGAGCACCTGGAGGAAACCCACACAGATACAGGGAGAATATACAAACTCCACAGAGCTAATTGTCTGAAGGTGGAATTGAAGCTGGGTCCCTGGCACTGTGAGGCAGCCGTGCTAACCACTAAGCCACCATGCCATTCTTTTGTATGTTTCAAGGATCTTGTATGTTTCAGTTGAATCAGCTTTTAGTCTTCTAATGTCTAGCATTTATAAGGTTAACCTGTTCAATCTCTCCACATAAGGCAAGCTGCTCTCTCCAGTTTTCACACTCTATTGCATTTACATGCTTGCTTCCTTACACAAGGAGACAAATATTGCACAGGGTCCTCCAGACGCCCTGTATAACTGAAGCATAACCTCCATACTCTTGCCTTCAGTGCCACTTGGAACAAACAATAACATTCTACTAATTTCCTAATGAATGCAGCAGCAGCTCTAGAGTTCAAGTGATTGTGACAGATCTCCATTTACGTCCCAAACACAGGGGCTGTTGCAGACAGTTTGACTTTCTGGACCGCACTAACTCTCACGCCAACACCATGGGCTGCAGGTTCCACTATCTTCCTCTGAGGAGCACTTAGTCACTTGGAAATCCCTGTTCACTGAGCTGCCAACTCTCCAGCATTTGTCTTGGTGATCCAAGAAACCGTAGGTGGCACGGTGGCAAGCACTGCTGCCTCACAGCGCCAGAGATCCAGGTTCAATACCCGCTTCAGGCGACTGACTGTGTGGAGTTTGTACATTCTCCCCGGGTCTGCGTGGGTTTCCTCTGGGTGCTCCGGTTTCCTCCCACAGTCCAAAAACGTGCAGGTCAGGTGAATTGGCCATGTTAAATTGCCCGTAGTGTTGGGTGAAGGGGTAAATGTAGGGGAATGGTTGTGCGTCAGTATGGATTTGTTGGGCCGAAGGGCCTGTTTCCACACTGTAAAATAATCTAATCTAAAGCTCAATTTATGAGAGACTGAGGCAAGCAATGATCAGGAGCAACCGCGCTCTGCTTCATCTATTTATTGTTCCATCAGAAGGATGGAAATGGAGACAGGTGGATGGGTGAGATTGTTGGTGGAGGTCATCTCCAGGGATTTGTCCAACAGGAGTTGGCAAAACTTACCTCTGCTGGCAGATTAAAAAACTCAAATTATGAAGCTACACAGTGCCAGCAAGCATCGTCAGTTGGGTGGGGAGTGAGCATCAATGCAGTCACTCTGAGGGTCCATGCATGCCACTCAGCATCACCAAGGTATTGACATCCCATTTCGGAAAACACGGATATCATACAGAAGGAAAACAAAATGATGGTGGGGCACTATGAGTGAATAAAATAAAAATGAAAACATGCAGTGGGTATGTGTTGTGGGATGCGAGTACCTCAAAACTAAGAGTAATTATTGTTAATCTCACTGTAAATCTCCCTGTTACTAACTCCTAATCAGTTAAAGCTCTGGATCCAATTGGCCTCTGGTAATTTTGGAGAGTTGCCATGGTAACACTCACTATTACATCTTGGAGTTATGGAGAGTGAGGTTCCAGCTTTGCTTCAGTGACATGGTTGAGCAGGAATGTCTCCCCCTCTTCCTGCTGTCTGTGTGTGTTTGTCGTTAGGATTGGCAGGTTGCTGACTGGCCCTGTTTGGTTGCATTATGAATACACCTTCAGAGTTCACAAAGGCCTGGGGGGTGGGGTGTGTGATATGAACACAGAGCTTCTGACCCTAAGGTCATGACAGTATCCGCTCCGGCAGTAAGTAAGCCATCGGGAATGTGATCTCAGCACTCAGCTCCTTACCTGAACAGCGTAGAGAAGATGTGATCGGTAAATGGTCACGATGGCTCTATGGTCATTCTCTGCTTGCTGTCAAGAGAAACGAACCAGGTTTTAGTGGAGCATTTCCAAACAGAGACATTTTCTGTAAAACTGGCTGACAATTTCTTCAATTGAGTTAAGGTTTCGGTGCCCCTTTTAAACTAGAACACACCCTCCAGTGGCCAGTAGACAGAGATGCACATTCACTTCTTAGGTTTGCTCAATTGCATTTGACTTGGTGGAATTGATAGATGGATGTAAGTAGCACAGTTACTTGGAACCTGCCTTTAATATCTGCTCAGTCTTAACTCTGGGAGATCATGGCGCACTCATGTCAAAAGGATCAGTGTTTGGTTTTTTTTCACTTCAATCCTTAATAGTGTCAACTCATGTCTAAATGATATGTTTATTATATTGTAAAATAAAGCAAAGAACTGTGGATGCTGGAGCTCTGAAACAATCGCCAGCGATCTCTGTTTTATTGCATTGGGAAGTAAGCATAATTTCACTAATTCAGATCCTCCAAATCTCCTACAAGTTATTTCAAGATTGGAGATGGGGACTCCTGGACAGGAGACGGGATCACCCGCCCACCCAGCAATGTAGCTCATGCCAACTAAAGGAGGTGGCATTGACACCCATTCATCCCAGATCCAGAAAAAAACTCAATGACTGATCAGGTAACACACTACATATTCTCATACCTACCCTTGGTAATACTAGGAGAAAGTGAGGACTGCAGATGCTGGGGATCAGAGCTTAAAAATGTGTTGCTGGAAAAGCGCAGCAGGTCAGGCAGCATCAAAGGAGAAGGAGAATCGATGTTTGGGGCATAAGCCCTTCTTCAGGCATAAGCCATTCCTGAAGAAGGGCTTATGCCCGAAACGTCGATTCTCCTTCTCCTTTGATGCTCCTTGGTAATACTACCCATTTTAAACAACATCTGCAGTACTGTACTTTGTATCTAACTCTGTTCTTAAATAGTTGTAACTTAATTCTGTAATTATTTGATTTCCTAACAACATGTAACCAACATGTACAACCCTTCTTCTACTGGAACAGCATCCACAAGCCTAACCTACCATACCCTATTATCTCCAACTTCACCTCTCCAGTTCACACTCATTTCACAATTTAGCTAGCCTTCTATCCAAATCTGGGACATAACAGACAAAGGATTTCAAGGCCTTTGGAAAGTGTGCAAAGGAGCTTTATAGAATGGGATGAGCTCTTTAATTAATGATGCAAAGAGATTGGAGAAACTGGTTTAATCCATTCCATCCTTTAATAAACACTGTGCTGTTCAACACAGGGGTCAGGGTGATTGATTTAGATGGGTAAATACAATTCAGTCTTTGTCACAGAGGAGTCAGAATATTCATCGTTGGACTGAAGATTGTGTTCTACAATTTTATCCAGCAAACCACTGACGGCAAGACCATATGATGGCTGACATGATAATCCTCAACTCTGCTTTATGCCTTTTACCCATAATCTTGGATTCCTTTACTGATTAAATATCTGTCTTGGTGTTGAATATTATAGAGGCTCACAGCACGGAAACAGACCCATCAGTCCAACTCATCCACGACAACCAAGTTTCCCAAACAAAACCAATCTCACTTGCCTGCATTTGGCATATATTCATCTAAATCTTTCCTATTCACCTATCTAAATGTATTTTAAATATTCTAACAGTATCTGCATCTACCACTTTCTCTGACAGTTCATTGTGTGAACCACGCATTGTGTGAAAATGTTGCTCCCTCGGGTCCCTTTTAAATCTTTCTTCTCTCACCTTAAATATTTGTCCCCTAGTTTTGAAGTCCACCATCCTAAGGAAAAGACTTTTGCTCTTCATCTCATGATTTTATAAATCTTTATAAAGTCAGCCTCAACCTCCTATACTCCAGAGGAAGAAGTCCCAGCCTACACTTATAACTCAAACTGCCCATTCCAGCAACATTCTGGTAAATCTTTTTGAACTCTCTCCAATTTAATAACATCCTTCCCATAACAGGAATATACATTCTTAATAACACAACCTCACCAGCTCTTTATTGTAAAGAATTCCACAGATGCATTACTGTTTCAAAGAAACAAACTCCTCATCTCTGTCCACAATGGATGCCCCCATACTCTGAGACTATGCTCTCTGGTTGTTGACTCTTTTACAATAGAAAACAATCTTTCCGAATCTACCTTGTCAAATGCCTTAAGAATTGCATGTGTTTCAATAAGGTTGCCTCACATTCTTCTAAACTCTTAAGGAGTAAGTGCTCAACCTAATCAACCACTCTTTATAAGAACAGCCCTCCACACCCAAAATCAACCTGGGTGAACCTTCTCTGGATTGTCTCCAATGCCATTTTATCTTTGCTTGGATAAGGGGATCAAAACAGTTCACAATTTTCCAGGTGCAATGACTAGTGTCTTATATAGTTTCATCAAGATTTCCCGATTCTTATATTCTATCTCCTTTGAAATACAGGTCAACGTTCCAGTTACCTCCCCTATTACTTACTTTTCATGATGAATGAATGAAGGTTCTCAAATCCCTTTGTAATGTAGCTTTTTACAACATTTATCAAATTAAATAATATTCAACAACCCTATGCTTCCTGATGAAGGGCTTATGCCCAAAACGTTGATTCTCCTGCTCGAATGCTGCCTGACTGGCTGTGCTTTTCCAGCACCATACTCTTTGACTCTGATTTCCAGCATCTGCAGTCCTCACTTTTTCCCTATTCCTCCTGCCAATGCACAAAACCTCACATTTTCCTACATTTTATTATACCTGTCAAGCCTTTTGCTCACTCATTTAAAATGTCTATAACCCTCTGTAGAATGTGTGTTACTTTCACCACTTGCCTTCCAACCTATTTTGATGTCATTTGCAAACTTGGCTATAGTACATTCATTTTCCTTATCCAGGTCATTCATATATATTGTATGTATTGCAGGTCCTTTTCTGGTCTCTGCATTTCACCTCTAATTACAGGTTTATATCCTGAAAATAACCTTTTTGTCTCAACTTTCTAATTCTATTGGTTAGCCAATCCTCTGTCCATACTAATATACTACCCTAATGAGCTCTTTTCTGATTAAGTTGCCTTAGAATCACAGAATCCTACAGTAAGGAAAGAGGCCATTTGGTCCATTGTGTCCACATGGACCCTGAGAAGAGCACACTACCCTCTCCCATGTAGCCACCTAGCCTGCACATCCCTGGACACCGCAGAGTAATTCAGTATGGCCAATCCATCTAACCTACACATCTTGGGACTCTGCACCTGGAGCATCCATGGGAAACCCAGGCAGACACAGAGAGAATGTATAAACTCCATGCAGCCAGTCGCCCCGAGGCTGGAATCAAACCCGGCCCTCTGGCACTGTGAGGCAGCAGTACTAACCACCAATCCACCTTTATGTGAATCACCTTATCGAATGTCTTTTGGAAATCCAAATACATTACATTCACCGGTTCCTCTTTATCCATCATGCTTTTACCTCCTCAAAGAATGTTAATAAATCTGTCAGGCATGAACTCCCGATTTTAATCTAACTAGCCTGCAGTTCCTGGTTCCCTGTTTTTTTTTTCTCATCTCCCTCCCTTCTCAGGTGATACATTGTCAGTTTTCCATTCCTTTGGGACTTTTTCAGAATGTAAGGATTTCAGCAAGGTTATTATCAGTGCATCCACTATCTCTGTAGCTACTTCCTTTTAATATATTAAAAAGCACCCTTTGGGCCCGGGGATATATTTGCCTTTTGCCCCATTAGTTTACGAAGTACTTTTTTTTCTAGTGATAATGATTGTATTTATTTCTTCCCATTTTTTGCAACTGTTTTAGTACTTTTGCAATGTTATTAGATGTCTTCTATGTAAAGAATGTTGCAAATTATTTATTCAACTCCTCTGTTATTTCCTGGTTCCCTATTGTAATTATCCACCCTCATTCTCTAAGGGTCCTCTGTTCACTTTGCCTACTCACATCTTCTGTATATGTTTAAAGAAGATATTACTGTCTGTTTTTATTTTACTTGCTAATTTGTCCTAAAATTTATTTTCTCTCTCCTTTTTTTTTGGTCACTTTTTGTAAGTTTTAAAACTTAATCATTTCTTTGGTCTATCAGTAATATATGGCGTATTTTATGCTTTTTCTCTTTCAAGTTGATGCTGTTCTTAACTTCCCTGGTCAACCCCCTTCCTGCAATATATCTTTGCCATGAGGCATGAACTATTTTCTTAAACATTATTCTTCAAGTGTCTTCCTGCTAAGTTCCTTTGCAGTCAACTCTATCCTCATTCCTTTGCAATTGCCCTGGTTTACATTTTGCATAGTTGTTTCTGAACCAAATTTCTCACCCTCAAACTGATATATTTTTATTCGTTAGTCAGATGTTGGTGTCTCTGGCAGGGTTAGCATTTATTATCCATCCCTAGTTGCCCTTGAGAGTCTACCCCAAACCAAAGGGATAGCTATGGGCACCCACATGAGCCCGGTTATGCCTGCCTCTTTGTTGGGTATGTGGAACAGTTCAACTTCCACAGCTACATTGGCACCATTCATTACCTTTTCCTCCGCTATATCGATGACTGCAGCGGCGCGACCTCATACTCCCATGAGGAGGTTGAACAGTTGATCAACTTCTCTAACACCTTTCGTCCCAACCTCAAATTCACCTGGACCATCTTGGACCCTCCCCTTTCTGGACCTCACCATCTCCATCTCTGGTGACCGACTAACCAAAGACATCTACTACAAATCTACCATACAAATCTATCATCTACCATGGACTCCCACAGCTACCTGGACTACACCTCCTCTCACCCTGCCTCTTGTAAAAATGCCATCTCTTATTCCCAAATCCTCTGCCTCCACCGCATCTGTTCCCAGGATGACCAATTCCACCATAGAAAATCCCAGATGGCCTCCTCCTTCAAAGACCGCAATTTCCCCTCCCACATGGTCGACAATACCCTCCAGCGCATCTCCTCCACTTCCCGCACCTCCACTCTTGAACCCCACCACTTCCAGAACACCCCTGCTCCTCACCTTCCACCCCACCAGCCTCTGTATACATCGCATCATCCTCTAGCGCTTCCACTACCTACAAACAGACCCCACCACTAGGGATATATTTCCCTCCCCATCCTGATCTGTGTTCTGGACAGACCATTTCCTCCACGACTCCTTGTCAGATTCATGCTGCCCACCAGCCCTCAGCCGACTCCTAGTACCTTCCCCTGCCACTGTGAGAAGTGCAAAACCTGCGCAGATACCTCCCCCCCCCCCCCCCCCCTCATCTCCATCCAAGGCCCCAAAGGATCTTCCGCATCCAACTGAAATTTACCTGCACCTCTACAAATGTCATCTACTGCATCCGTTGCACCCGATGTGGTATCTTCTACATTGGGGAGGCAGGAAGCCAACTTGCGGATCGTTTCAGAGATCATCTCTGGGACACACGCACCAACCAACCCCATCACCTCGGGGTTGAACACTTCAACTCCCCCTCCTACTCCATCAAAGACATGCAGGTCCTGGGCCTCCTGCATCGCCAAACCCTAACCACCCAACGTGGCATCTTCCGCCTTGGGACCCTGCAACCACACAGGATTAATGTGGATTTCAACAGTTTCCTCACTTCCCCTCCCCGCACCCCTGTCCCAAGCCTTCAACTTGGCATCGCCCTCTTGACCTGTCCATCACCTTTTCCATCGATCTACTCCACCCTCCTCTCCGACCTATTATCTTCTCTCCGACTTTCATTTACCTATTGCTTTCTGAGCTACCTTCGCCCCAGCCCCACCCCCTCTCAAATATCTTTCAGCCCCCTGGCCCACAAGTCTCATTCCTGATGAAGGGCTTATGCCCGAAACATCGATTCTCCTGTTCCTTGGATGCTGCCTGACCTGCTGTGCTTTTCCAGCACCACACTCTTGACTCTGATCTCTAGTATCTGGAGTCCTCACTTTCTCCTCCTTGAGAGGGTGGTGTTGAGCTGCTTTCTCAAACCACTGCAATTCTAACAAAATTTGATCATGTTTTGGTCACTGTTCCCTTAGGTATCTTTCACTCTGATATAATTTATTAAACTTGCCACATTACCAGATCCAAATAGTCTGATCCCTGGATCGCTCCACAACATGCAGTTCTAGGAAACTATCGTGAACACAATCTATGGATTCATCCTCTTAGCATCCTCTGCCAATCTGACCATCCCTATCTATACGGAGATTAAAGTCACCCATAATGAATGCACTGTATGTTTTATCTGCCTTCATTATCTTTCTCCCACAGAATAGCTATGGTCAGAGGCCCTATAGACTTCTACCAACAGTGTATTTTTCACCTTATTACTTCCACCCATATGCATCCCACATCTTCTGACCCAAGATCATGTCTTGCTATTGTACTTAACGATGTACTGCAATGCTGGGTAGTGCTTAATACCAGTGCCATGTTAAAAGCAGTGAGTGATTGGTCAATTTATGGAACAGGCAGTGGAGGCAGACAGTATCAATTCATTCAAGTGCAGTTTAAATAATTCTTTGTCAGAATATAACACGTTGGGAGGCCACATAATAATTATAGTATGCTCGGCTGGAACAGGTTTGTGTTTTTTTCCACAGGATGTGATATCACTGGTTAGGTCAAGCCTAACTGAGCTGGAGAAGGTGGGACTAAGCTAAAGGACAAGAAGAGAATCAAGTGCCCCATGATTTGATTGCATCCACATTGTCCATGATACTTGCTCATTTTGGGCTCCAAATGGCAGTCTGGATTGCGTGCGCACACACATCCAGTTATGCATACGCTGGACTCCAATTTGATGAGGTCCTTCGTACAGTGAGTGTGTGTCAGCATATGCAGTATAGGGCGATCATTATGTGAGTCAATCCTGTTTTATTTTATTCATTAAAGATATGGAGATTAGGTGGATTGGCCATTCTAAAACATCATCCCATAGTGTCCAGGGCTGTGTAGGGTTGGGTTAGCCATGGTAAATATTCCATGGGGGGTTATGGGGATGGGTGAGATGCTCTTCAGAGGTCGGGACACCCCTCGATGGGCTGAAATGCCTCCTTCAACACTGTAGGGATTCTATGATTAATGTGACACGGGTGATGCTAGCTGGGCCAAAATTCACTGCCTGATACATCCCTAATTGCCCTTGTTTAGGTGGTGGTGAGCTACATTCTTGAGTTGCTGCAGTCCATGTAGCATAGGTGTTGTTAGGGAGGGATTTTGACCCAATGACAGTGAGGGAGCAGTGACATAGTTCCAGGTCAGAACAGGTGGCTTGAGGGGACTGTGCAGGTGGTGGGGTTACTATTCGAAATGGGATCTATGGTTCCTCAGACTTTCCACCACTTCAGAGTTTTCTCATCTTACATCTGGATATGCTGCACTGAGACCAACTTAGTCAAAGTGGAGAGTGTGGTGCTAGAAAAACACAGCTGGTCAGGCAGCATCTGAGGAGCAGGAGAATCGACATTTCGAGCATAAGCTCTTTATTAGGAATGAGGCCTTTCTCTCAACTTATTCAAATTCAAGGAGAGAAGGTGGCACAATGGTAAATCACTAGACTAGTAATCTGGCAGCCCAGGGAAATACCCTGGGGACCATGAGCTCTATCCCATCACAAGATTTAAATTCAATTCATTAAAAAACCCTCCTGAATTGAAAGTTAGTCTCAGTAATGGTGACCATGACAAATATCACCGATTTTTGTAAAAATCTATCTGGAAGGGAAACCTGATGCCCATATCTGTCTGGCCCCCATGTGTCTCCAGTAATGTGGTTACCTCTAAATTCCCCTCTGAGATATTCCACTCAGACCAAAGACCAACCAGGGATGGGTAACAAATGCTGGGCTTGCCAGTGATACCGACATCTCATGAAAGAATGAGAAAAAGAAAATATTTCTTGACATGAAAGGCATGTTTTGAAGTCAAAGCTCAATAGATTGTTGTTGGTCAAGTGTTTCTGGAGGTTTAAAGCCATGGCAATAACGTGGAATTCATGGCAGAATAGCCTCATTGGGCTGAATTCCTATTGTTAACTATACCAGTGTTGTCGCAGATAATCAATCTTCTTCACTGGAGAAGGTGTGACTTGAACCTGTCTCAGAGGGAGGGACACGAACACAGTGCCACAGGAACTTTAAGACAACACCAGGAACTGATGAGATTTGAACCTGGATTGTCTAAGCTTTAAAAGCAGCAGTAAACAGTTTGTTCCTTCAAGCCTCCTCACCAATCAACATGATCATCCTCATGTTCCTGCTTTCTCCCTTTGATCCTGTTAGCCCTAAATACTGTATTAATTTCCTTCTGAAAAATAGTCAAATGTTTTGGCCTCAATCATGTTCTATGGCAGAGAATTCCATTCTCTGAGTGAAGGAATCTCTCCTCATCTCTGTGCTAAATGGCCGACCCCTTAGACAGTGATGCCTAGTTCTGGACTCCCTAGTTATCGGGAACATCCTTCCTGCATTTACTCTGTCTGGTTCTGTTAGACGTTTATACATTTATATCAGACCCCTTTCCTCATTCATCTAAATCCAGTTAGCATGAGATTTTGAATCATCAGTCCAATGACATAACCACTGTGCCCCCTTTCATCAGCTACCTTTATTGTTGTACATGATAGCTGAAAATTAACTTTGTAAATTTTAATTATCCCCCACCCAGTAATTTTTGGAGTTATGTTATCTCCCGCAATAGTCGAATAGCCTACTTACTGCTAGCTGCTGCTGTAATACTCTGATTTGTCTTTGCGTAGCCTCTGTGTGTTGTTGATGGGGTGGGGGGGCTGCTTTGGGAGGTAGTGCTGCAGCATTAGCCTGCTCCGACAGACTGTTCAAAGCCTCCTTTAGTTTGAACACCTCTTTGGATAGTTCACTTATCTACAGGGGGAAAAAAAAAACAAATTGCATCAGAGAAATAGCGGGAGGAACATTCTGAATGCAAGAAATTCCACATAATGGAGAATTGGGACTCCTATTTGAGACAACTTTAACTTCACCATTCCCGATGGGGCCGAAAGCAATTGTCATGCACACATGAGGAACTATCCAGAAATGAGAATGTCCTAATGGCTAGATTATTGACTATTAGCTAAACAGAGAGTAATCAGAATAATCTGATTAATACTAATTGTCCTTCAATTAAAGTGTACGAAGAAATTAAGTTCTGTCTAGATTCTTTCTGGGTTTTTTTGGTTTAAATTTGCTATGTTTCCTTTGACATTTTAAGTTTGGTTACAGTATTTCCTAAGGCAGTGCTTTCCCAACTCTTTCCCACCTTGACCGTGTTTGTGTGTGTGTGCAAATTGCCAAGAGCCCAGGCCTAGGAGAACAGAGTAAATGGAAGAATCTGTGGCACCCACAGGAGGGGGTGCACAGACCAGCCTGTGAGAGTGGGGATCTATCAGCGAGTGGTGAGAGTGGGGCAACGGAGCAGGTTTATGTGTGAGAGAGGGGTGGAAGAGCTGGGACAACAGCAGAGTTGGAGGGAGCTGTTAAATCCAAATTATAATGTGGCCAATCTTTCCATTAGGATTTCAGGACAGGCTCCAGGTCTCCAGAGGGAGCATTGGCAGTGCAGTGGTAGTGATCCTACCTCTGAACCAGGAGACCTAGGCTCAATAACATCTCTGAACAGGTTGATTAATATAACTTCAGGTCTCCAGGATTGTCCAGTTAGGCTAACCTTTTATGAAAGATGCCATGATGCAGTTAACTCTCAGCTCCATAATAGCTGGTGACTCCATTTGGGTTCACAACCCACGCTTTAGGAGGCCTTGCCTTACAGGTTTTTTTCATTTCAAAAATTTACTTTATTCATAAAGATATTCTTATATACATACATTGTCACTACAGCAGCTTGGTTCTGTATATCGAGAAACAAACAAACACTGGAGTTTGACTCTATCCAGCAAACAAACCCAAGATATTTCTTACATGTACACGGTTATATTTACAGAGAGTTGAGGTGTTGAACGGACTCTCATTCAACTTTGGCAGAAAGACCTTAGATAGTGGTATTTCCCCACTGTGCCCCAAGCTTTTGTGCATCCCTCAGCACATAGTCCTGGACCTTGGAATGTGCCAGGCTACAACGCTCAGTTGAGCTCTGGAAGACCACCAAATTTCAGGCTGATGAAAGAGCATCTTTCTCAGACTTGATGGTCCGCCAGGCGCAAGTAGTCGGGACAAACCTCGACAAAAACCACTGCATCTCTCTCCAGACCTCTTTTGCAGAGGCACATTCCAGAAGGAGGTGAGTGACAGTCTCTAAACCCCACCCGCTACAGCCGCTTCGAGGGCAGTGTGCAGTGCCATAGTGCCAGGTGTACAAGAAGGATCTCACAGGTCGTGCCCTTCTCGTCGCCAGCCAAGCAATAACTTTGTTTCATTTTAAGATAGTGGACTCCTTGTGCCCCTATGCACCGTTTGCACAACAATGCAAGGAAACACACACAAAATTCTGTATGGTCAGCTTTCCAGTTTCATGTAGATTGTCATTCAACAAAAGGGGCAATTGTAAGTAGCTAAATGTATTGCTACTTCCTGGCCCTCATCATGAAATTGGACTTGGATAAAATCTAAGTCAGGTTTTTCTTTATTGGAAATAAGTATCCTTTGATTTTATTCAATAAATTGGTACTTACTGTGCCTCACGATATTTGACTGTTTGCTACAGAGGCACCGAGGATCCTGGTTCCTTTTAAACAACCAGTTCAGACATACCTCTGGAATAGGTGAGACTTGAACCCAGTCCTTCTGGCACAGAGGTAGGGACATTACCATTTCACAACAATGGCCCAAGGATCTTAGATGTTGAATTCTTAATTTTCAATTAAGTTGAAATCACAAAGGATTGAAAGACCTTATTCTATAGGAAGCTGTGGGTACAGGGTTAAGTATGTTACCTGGTGATCTAGTGAATAGGATTTGGCACTCTCATCAACATAGCATAGGTTCATAAGGTGAGGGGGGAATGATTTAAAAAGAACCTGGGGGGGTAATTTTTTCACACAGAGGGTGATGTGTGTATGGAATGATCTGCCAGAGGAAGTGGTGGAGGCTGGTACAACTGCAACACTTAAAAGGTGTCTGGATGGGTATATGAATAGGAAGAGTTTAGAGGGATGTGGGAAAAATGCTGGCAAAAGAGACTGAATCAGATTGGGATGTCAGGTCGGCTTGGACGAGTTGGACCAAAGGGTTTGTTTTTATGCTGTATGATTCTATGACTCTATTTCCATTTTAGGGCATTAAGATTTCTGGTGTGGCTAACTGGTCCATAGTGGTGCATTCAGGGTCCAATTGTTATAGTTTGACAGTTCCCAAGGCTGTTTTGGGGCAGTGTACATATCGCTGAGCTGGAAGAGCCAGGTTCAAGTCTCACCTGCTCCGGAAGTGTGCAGTAAGATTTCAGAATTGGGTGATTAAAAATTAGGAGTAAATTGGACCATGACGTACAATCATGGCAATGACCTACAATCAAGGCAGGGCCTGTGGAATTTGGTATTATTTGCCATAATGGAAGACAGCAGTTCATTTTGAAGGAAGCAGGGGTTTGCACCCATAGGTAACAGTGAGAATGGATTCCACAGTATGATACAGAATTTAGTAAAACAAAGAAATGTTATTTCAAACTGGGAAAAGGCAAACGTGCGACTGATTTGAGGAGGTTGCTCATTGCACTGAGTGGCTGACACCTGGAATGGGTTCCTGAACAAAACATTTTCATAGAATGAAACGAAATAGTTGTGGAATGATTAAGAAAGAGTTAGATGCATATGGTGCATGTAGAATGGTTTATGTTGTCCTGGATAGAAGCAATATGATTAATTCTTACCCTCAGTTATTTGGTGCAGGTTGATTTCTGGACAAATTCCCACGAGCTTCATCAAATCATCTACTTGAAAAAACAGACAGGGTGGCACCTGAATTTTCAGTGGAGTTGTCCATATTTATGGACAAACTACTGCAAAATGGCTGACCAGGATATTCTCCCTCTTTTACTGTCTACAGTCAGGAATATTAGAAGGAATTATACACTGACAATTAACCTGTCGGGCCACATTCTTAGACCTTCCATGGCCAACAGTTTCACTCAAACCCAGAACCTCAGACCAATAGGTAGGGATGTTAATACCGGACCATAAACTCCACCACAGGTCTTTAGTGTTTACAGCAACTTCAAATACTTCAGGATATTACAACAACTTACCTTCAGCAGTTATATCACGGCTGATCTCGGGTGACCTTTTAGAGGTTTATAAAATCATGAGGGACATTGATAGGATAAATAGACCCCGTCTTTTCCCTGGAGTGAGGGAGTCCATAACTAGAGGGCATAGGTTTAGGGTGAGAGGGGAAAGATATAAAAGAGACCTTAGGGGCAACTTTTTCTTGCAGAGGGTGGGACGTGTATAGAATGAGCTGCTAAAGGAAGTGGTGGAGGCTGGTACAATTGCAACATTTAAAAGGCATCTGGATGGGCACATGAATAGGAAGGGTTTGGAGGGATATGGGCCAGGTGCTGGCAGGTGGGACTAGAATGGGTTGGGGTATCGGGTCAACATAGACGAGTTGGACCGAAGGGTCTGTTTCTGTACTGCACATCTCTGAGTCTATGATCTCAGGGCAATTTACAACAGAGCAAATAAGGTACTACATAGGAGGGAAGCACAATCAAAGAGAGGCTTTTACCAGAGAGAGACTCTTGAATGAACAGCAAGTGTGACAATGTGGGTTTGGGAAACATTCCAAAAAAATTGGCTAAAATGTAACTGCCTGTGTTAGAGCAGGGAAACTCTACATTGTTTTGAGACTTACTTGTCAGTATTTTTATTAATTTATAATTTTATTAATTTATTCAGAAACATCACTGGAATAGGCAGGACTTGAACCCAGGCCTCCTAGCCCACATTACCATTCTGCCACAAGAATCTGAGGTTAACATTAAACAAATGAGTAAATCATTAAAGAGGCCTCGTAATTGGATAGATTTCACTTGGTCACTGGAAGGAATGATATTTCATTTGCTAAGAAGCCAGCATCATTCCACACATCAGTAAACAATAAAACTGAAAATGATTGGTAATTAAATTGTATAATACAGTACAAAAGCATCTAAGAGGGATCAGAGTTAATATTGATTCCACAACATTAAAGACTGTAATTCTGCAGTACCTTTCTATCCTTCTCCTTCACAAGATCAGCAGAGTCCTCAATTTGTTTGTGCAGTTCAATGATCTTCGTTGACTCAGTCTTTAACTTGTTGTACTGTTTCTGCACAGTGGCCAGCTGTTCCTCTGCATCCTGTTTCTCACTTTTCATGAACAGCGCCTCCCTCTGTACTCGGAACACCTCAGTGCAGGTCTTTTCATGCTTCTTAGTCAGATCGTTTAATTTAATGATTAAAGAATTTACCTCAGCCTTCAGTGAAGTGCTAATCTTTTCATGCTCTTCTTTTTGAATGGTTTGGCTTCTCATTGTCTCCATTTCTTCCTGTCGTTGGGATAACTCCTTTTCTTTCATGGCCAATTCATTCTGCATATTGATCAACATCTCTTTGGTATCCTGCAGAGATTTCTCAAACGATTCCTTCATTTTCACATGCTCATCCAATGTTACCGAGCTCATTCTCTGATGTTCTACCTCATCTTGTAGCCTTGCAATTTCTTTTTGGATTGCACTGTGCCCTTGCTTTAAATCAGAGAGCTGCTTGTTGGCTTCATTGAGGGATTTGCTCAATTTATCCTTCACCTCTTCATGCTCCTTCTTTGAAATGTACAAAGATTGTACGGACTCGAGTTCTTCAACTTTCTTGTTGTATTTGGTTTGAAGTTCTCTGCATTTTTCCTGCAATTCACTGTGGGCTTTGCTCAGTTCTTTGAGTTGTTCAGTGGCTTTGTTGGAAGGCCCAATTCCATCTACATTGAACTCTTCAAAATGACTTCTCTTCAGATCTTCAAGTTCACCTTCTGCCTTGGTGTATCTTTCTATCAGCAGGGAATTCTCTTTGGAAATTTCTTGAAGCGAGGTGTTTAGTGACATTCGCATCTCATTATACTCCTCAAGAGGGATACTCTGTAACAGAAGCTTCTCCATTTCATTCACCTTTTCCTTCATTGCTCTCACTTTCTTTTCCTCTTCTCCCTCAGCTTTATCTGGTTGCAGGAGCTCCATCTCACCACTCTCTAGCTCATCTCCAGGGATCATTTTTATTGTCTCTGTATAGCTCGTGTCTTCATTTTCTTTCACAGAAAGAATTCCTAGTTGGATCTGCTCTTCAAGTTGTTCAATCTCAGTCACAGCTGCCTCATATTTGTCCTGGGTCTCCTTTAATTTTTTAATGAGTTCCTGAACATCTTGTTGGACCATATCTTTCTCCTCTAACTCCCCACCTTTGGGTGGATCTCCTCCCTTTGAGTAGGACTTGGCCTTGAACTCATCAAAATCTGCTTGTAATCTTTGAACCTTTTGCTCATGTTCCACCTTTAGTTGTGTGTAAGCTTCCATTGAGACTAGTTTGTCAGAGGAGGGTGAGTTAACCTCAGCCATGATAGTAGCCTGGGCTTGTTCATATTGTTCCTTCAGTTTCTCAAATTCTGTTCGCAAGGAATCATAGAGAAAAACAGGGATAAAATCCAGGCCTCCTGATGGTTCTCCTTCATTTCCTTCTTTCTGCAAAGATTCTATCTCCTGAAACATAAATTGCAAGATTGATGAAATTGAAGGTGTGAAATGTCAATTAGTAACTCACTTTGTAACATATCATGCGCCATATGTTAGTTATCTTGGCTGAGAATGTTTAGTATGACTTGGTATTGTTGAAACAATTCATTTAATATTGCAAGTGTCAGCTATGGCTCAGTTGATAACATGCCAGCCTCTGGGTTCAAGTCCCACTCAGATATCAAGTGAAGTCAAGGCTGACACTCTAGTGCAGCACTGAGGGAGTACATCACTGTTAAAGGTGATGTCTTATAGATGAGATGTCAAACTGAACCTTCACCTGCCGGCACAGGGAGATGTAAAAGAACCTACTGCAAAATTTCAAAGAACAGCAGGCGAGTTATCCACTGTATTCTGACTATCCCTCAATCAACATAACAAAAACCAGACTATCAAGTCGTGATCATATTTCTGTTTGTGGGAGCTTGCTCTGTGCATGTTACCATGTTTTCTACATGACAATGATGACTGCACTTTATAAAGTACTTCACAGGATCATAGAATTGTTACTGTGTAGAAGGCAGGCTCATTTTGACTGCACTAACTCTCCGAATGAACGTTGTGAATTAGTGCCATCCTCTTACCCAGTTCCCACAATCCTGCGTATTATTTCTATTTAATCACCTAAAGCCTTCTTGAATGACTTAATTGAAAGTGCCTACACCAACTTTATTTTATTATTCCATTGTTCACACTTCATTGGCAGTAAGGAACTCTGAAATGGCCAGTGAAAAGTGCCATCCAAATACAAATCTTTGTTTTTCAATGTGACACAGCTACAAGTTTTACAAGACTGATTTGCATGGTCTAAGCACCATTCCAATCCCAATGAGCTACTCTGCATACCTTAAATGTTGTGCTCTCTCTTTCATCAGTCAGACTCTTAATATAGAACCTCAATTTAATCACAGGATTAAAATGTCCCAGCTATTCATGACAGTCCTAATGACCTCTGGTTTGAAAAGGTCAAAAAGTGAATACATCATAGGTCTGTTACACATCCCTCCCCTTTCATTTTAACTCTTTCCTTCAGTCCTTTCTCACCTATTATGTAAGGTTTCAATATCAAGGCCCATGGAATGAGGGTTTGTTACCTGCAACCTCCCTTGTAGCTCTTGGTTTTCCCTGGTCAGTGACTGCACTTGACTCTGCAGTGACACAAGCCACTCCTCACTAGAAACGTCCGTACCCTTTTTCGAACATAACTTCTCAATCCCTGAAAACAGTACAGTTCAGCAACAGTGAGCAGTGGAATAAAATGGTTTAAAGGATTATTCAATTCCAAAACTGAAACAATGAGAAGGCAATTGTGGACTAACAGGTGATTGTAAATCAGTCAGTGATGTAGCTGATGGAAGCATAGCATAAGTCTAAGCAGGAGATTGAGAGACCTGGTTCTAACTAGGACGATAGTTATATACATTGTGTGAATAAAGATTTGGAATTACTTTATTAGGTGCATATTCAGATTACTGGTAGAGAAGAGCAGACAAGGTTTACCAATCAAGCAAGCACTATGGGGACTGGGACAAACTGAGCCAGAGATAGAGGACAGACCAAACCTTGATATCAGGATCTCTTTCACGATCACCTCCAACCCAACCCATGGTGAAAGCAGGCAAACTGTTGCCAAGAGTTTGGAAAATGCACAGACAACAAAGGTTGAGTGACAAAGCAGTACTCATCGCAAAGAGAAATGGAAAGGAAATAAGGGTTACAGGAATTAACTCAGAAGCAACAAAGACTTTGAGAACACGTAGATTTTGGAAGAAACAGGCCTTTGGAAACAGAACAACATGGGAAGCACAAAGGACTTTCAATGGCAAATATCGCCACTCCCAGAGCTGCCACTAGCACTGCCCAGAAGCTCAGGAACATTAAGGGTCAGGAGACACAGATTTAGAAGTCAAAGGACAGATTACTGTAGTTCTTTATCACAAAGCTAAGTGAATGAGACAGTTTTTCAGTTTGAATTCACAACATTGTTCCGAAGACTTGGAAAGCTGTAAAGTGATTGCCAAATCATACTACTCCTAGATACCAAATCCCTTCTGCTTACTTGCTCCAAAGACAGTACAAGATCCTTCAATAGAAAATGTCTCATTAAGTTGGTAAATCAAGGAGTAATTTTACTGGATAGAAAGCCACCAATATGGTACTCAGGACCAGTGATAGTTCTAAAAAGTGAGATCAGGCTTTGTACCAACTTAACACAGCCCAACAAGCAGTTCAAAAGGAAAGTTCTCCAACGTTTTCCATGGATGACACACTGGCAGAGCATTTTACTCACAAAGTTAGATGCCACAGTGGTTTCTTGCAGAACTCACTTGACCAAGTATCATGGTTATTAACCACATTTAAACACAATTAAATTGACTTCCATTTGGCATTGTCTCAGCACTAAATATTTTCCAATACACAATGTCCAGCATCTTCAAGGACAGAGAAGTAAAGCTTTGCCACGAAGTGTGAGGTGCTGGCCTAGTGGTATTATCACTGGACTATGAATCCAAAGACCTAGGTTATGTACTGGAGACCTGGGTTTGAATCCTGCCACAGCAGATTGTGGAATTTGAACTCAAATTTAAAACATTTCTCAAATTAAGAGTCTAATGATGACCGTGAAACTACTGTTGGATGTTGAAAAACCCATCTGGGTTGCTGATGTCTTTTAGAGAAGTAAACTGCCATCCTTACCTGGTATGGCCTACATGTGACTCCAGACCCACAGCAATATGGTTGACTATTAACTGTCCTCTGGCAATTAGGGAAGGGCAATAAATATCTAGCCAGTGATGCCCTCATCCCACGAATGAACAGAAAAAAAACAGGGTGTGCTCATCTATGATGTTACTAAGGAAGAACATGACCAATAAGTCTGTCAAGTTCTAAAGGCAATTGGGCAAGCAAGACTAAATTAGAAATGCAAATTTGACAAGTCCACTATACAATTTCTGGGTCACATGATTCAGCAACAAGATATAATAATGGACCCCAGCAATTCCAGTATTCCCATAACCCAAGAATGTCAGGAACACAGAAATATTCCTTGGAATAGTCAACTGACTGGGGAAATTCTGAGTGAACCTCTCAATGGTGAACCTCTCATTCAAGATCTGTTAAAAAAGGTCCAACACTGATCATAGAGTCATAAACATGAAAAACCGACCCTTCAGAGCTGAAAATGTGTTGCTGGAGAAGCGCAGCAGGTCAGGCAGCATACAGGGAACAGGAGAATCGACGTTTCGGGCATAAGCCCTTCTTCAGGAATGAGGAAAGTTTGTCCAGCAGGCTAAGATAAAAGGTAGGGAGGAGGGACTTGGGGGAGGGGCGTTGGAAATGTGATAGGTGGAAAGAGGTCAAGGTGAGGGTGATAGGTCAGACGGGGGTGGGGGCGGAGAGGTCGGGAAGAAGAT
>NC_057740.1:4829067-4859927 GCF_004010195.1 Chiloscyllium plagiosum
GAAGAGGCAGTCATAGCTGGGGCCCATGCGGGTGCCCGTGGCTACTCCTTTCGTTTGGAGGAATTGGGAGGATTGGAAAGAGAAGTTGTTCAGGGTGAGGACTAGTTCAGTCAGTCGAAGGAGGGTGTCTGTGGAAGGGTACTGGTCGGTACGGCGGGAAAGGAAGAAGCGGAGGGCTTTGAGTCCTTCGTGATGGGGGATGGAGGTGTACAGGGACTGGATGTCCATGGTGAAAATAAGGTGTTGGGGACCGGGGAAGCGAAAATCATGGAGCAGGTGGAGGGCATGGGTGGTGTCCCGAACATAGGTGGGGAGTTCTTGGACTAAGGGGGACAGGACAGTGTCAAGGTATGCGGAGATGAGTTCAGTGGGGCAGGAGCAGGCGGAGACAATGGGTCGGCCGGGGCAGTCAGGTTTGTGGATCCTTCAGTCCAACTAGTCTATGCCGACCATGTTCCCAAACTAAACTAGTCCCTCCTGCCTGCATTTGGTCCATACCACTCCAAGCTTTTCTTACTCAGAACAAGAAAGAAAATTCTTTATGATCAAAGATTTGCTCATTTCGTAAAAAATACTCACACCCTGTGTTCTGAAACGTCCAAATATTGTGTCAGGAGATTCTTTGTCAGAAACAACAGAGGAACAAGTAATACATCAAGAAGTCATATTCTTATCGGGTGCAGAAACATTTCACCTTCATAAGCAAGTAATTTACCAGCTTCAGGGAGAAGATCTGCTGAAATCCAAATGGTATAGTGAAAGCAGTGTTGAAAGGCCTATATTTGAGTGTTTGAGGCATATCGTCCACACAACAGTTGTCAAGGCTGATCCACAGATCACTAAATCCATCAAAACTTTCCCACTGTTTTGCGAGACCATTGAACTGCAAAGGTTCATGGGAATGATTAACTAAATCGAGAAGTTTTTTTTAATCAAATCTGGAAAAGCTAAACAAACCACTACAACAACTACAGGGTCATGATTTTGGCATGAAAGTTAATTGAAGTTCTTTGAGAGAATAAAGGAAATGCTCACTTCATCAGACAACTTACTCACTACGACTCAGAACTACCAACAATAACAGCAGCATTAGTTTTTCAAATCCAGATAGCTGAAAAACATAGACCAGTCCACTATGAGTCCAGGTCTTCGACTGAAATGGAGCAAAGATATACAGTAACTGAAAAGGATGCACCAGCACCTACTTGGACATGCAACAATTTTCAAATTACATCTATGGTTTTAGGTCTGAACTTTAACATTGACACAGATTGCAAACCATTGGTAGCTTTGTTAATACTAAGGAATTGCCAAAAGATACGGTTGAGAGTGGCGGACATTCTACTGCAGATTAATAAGATATGATACTACAATCAAGAATGTCAAAGGAAAACATTAAAGTACAACGGATGTATATCATGCATTCCTGCTGAATACACAGCATGGAAGGACAAGAGCCTTATTGAAGATGTTTAGTTCTGTATCTTTTACATACTATTTACCTGTAGCAACAGAGATTAGAAGAAATTCAGACAGCTCAGAAAACATGAACATTTCAAAATTCATCAATACTATGTTAAATGATAGCCAAAATACATTCCTAATAATTTCATTCTCAAATATTGTGGGCGGCACAGTGGTTAGCACTGCTGCCTCACAGCGCCAGAGACCCGGGTTCAATTCCCGACTCAGGCGACTGACTGTGTGGAGTTTGCACGTTCTCCCCGTGTCTGCCTGGGTTTCCTCCGGGTGCTCCGGTTTCCTCCCACAGTCCAAAGATGTGCAGGTTAGGTGAATTGGCCATGCTAAATTGCCCTTAGTGTTAGGTAATAAGGGGTAAATGTAGGGGTATGGGTGGGTTGCGCTTCGGCGGGTCGGTGTGGACTTGTTGGGCCGAAGGGCCTGTTTCCACACTGTAAGTAATCTAATCTAATCTAATCTATTGCTATGAACAGAGATGACTTGTTAACCTACAAGGAAAGATTCATCCTTCTGAGACTCTTCAGAGTTACGATCCTTCTGAGAATATACCAAGATCACTTTAATATTGCAAAGAGTCAGACTGGTATGCTTGCCAGGAAATTTAAGTTCATTGGAATAAATCTGCACTATCCATTATCATGAAAAAAGCTTTCTGTTCCAAGGAGAAAAAGAGATAAAAATGAGACGAAGATCCTCATATAATGGACCAGCTGTCTAGAAGGCATTCTGAATAAAGAGCTGACAATCTCAGAATGACTGAAACACTGCTCTCCTGAATGCAACCAAAAACCTGGTGAACAGAGATCCTGAACTTCTTCTGGGAGGGCTGAGGATAAATCAAGGAAGATTAATGAAACGAACACAACACTTATTTCGGTGAACCAGAGGTGAAGACAAAGATTTAAGTTAGGATGCAGAGTAAAAGGTTAATTCTCAAATGTGTAAATAGTCTGCTTACATTCATACTGATGTTAGAGGTCACATGGCGGCGAACGCTGTGACGAGATGGCCTTGTGCTAAGCTCAAAAGTGTAAATAGTGAGCAGAGTGCTAAGTTAAAGGATAACCTTCATAATAGCTTGGACTCTCATTTTCTGTCTTGATCCTATCCAAGGACACAATATCTTCTAAGACCAACATCATGATCTCTGACACATGGATTGGTAAGGTATGTTTTTCCCGCTTGCTAGTTCCTCGTCATGTGCCACACCTAACCTAGCACCTTTATTATTTAGGACCTGACAATCCTGGTCAAAGGTCATGCTGCAGAACCACTCTTGGTGACAGACTTTGAAGTTCCTAACCAGACTACATTCTATGCCATTGCCAATGCCCTTACTGCTTCACCTTTCCAGATACTATTCAACTTGGAGAAGTACTACTTCTTCAGCTCAGGGTAAAAAGGCACAAAGGTACATTAACTGGAAATCAGCAGGAGGTTTCCTTGCCCATATTTGACCTGATACCGTTATGATTTCACAGGGTTCAGAGTTAATGTTGAGGACTCCCTGGGTGTCTCCATCCCAACAGAACAAGAATGTACCATCAACTCTGGTGGAACAGAATGGTCATGGTGGTGTTTGCGACATAACCTGTAAAGCATAATCCAGTCAGTGTGATTATGTCAGGCTATTGTTTGACAGTCTCTGAGAAATCTCTCCCAATATTGGTACAAGCCCCTGAAGTTATTAAGGACAACTTTCTAATGTGGAAGGGGTTAGAGTTGTCTACATCGATGCCAGATGATCTACCCAGCTTCAATCCTTTCTGACTTTATGGTGGTTTGGTACAACTTTGTAGTGGCTTGTGTTTCATTTCAGAGTCAACAGAATTCCTGTGGATTTAGGGTCACATCTAAATGAGACTAGATAAATTTCCTTCCCTGTAAGCCATTTGTGAACAGAACAGATTTTCACAACAATTGATGACAGTTTGAAGGTCACCATTCCTGACACTAGCTTTTAATTCTAGATTTAGGAATGAATTGAATTTAAATGTATTTTTGAAAGTTGACGCTTTTAGTATTTCTGTGCATTATCAAAACTTGTAAATTCACTTGATTACATCGTCACAACGGATGCAAAAACATGGCTGAATTTGTACCTGGGAAACTGTTGAGCATTTCTTCAACCATGAATTCACTCTCACTGTCCTCTTGATGTTTGCCCTGGAGATTAGAAAGTGGTTCAGTTAGAAAAGAGAGCTCTCGATAATCTGCATCTCACCTGTTGTCCTGGCTATTATCAATCTCTCCCCAACGTTACTGAGAACAGATTAATGGCGATTAATCTAACTACCATTTATCATACACTAATCAGCTGTGATGTCTGCCTGCATGGGATCAATGAAAATATTTCCCGTGTAACAAAGTGAATATAAATTACCTTGTGAGATCCAGCCAGTACAATGTAACATTTTCAGACAGCTGAGGAAAGTGAACAAGGAAGATGGACTAATGGACAGGTGGTGGTTCATAAGGTTGAACCCAGGTATCCAGAGATTTCTTATCAGGAGAGGTTGAGTAATGAGAAGATTTGTAGCTCAGGTTGAGGCTCTGGATGTAGGTTTGCTCACTAAGCTTGACGGTTCATTTCCAGACGAAATCTCTGGAGAAAGTGAGGGCTGCAGATGCTGGAGATCAGAGCTGAAAATGTGTTGCTGGAAAAGTGCAGCAGGTCAGGCAGCATCCAAGGAACAGGAGAATCGACGTTTCGGGCATAAGCCATTCCTGAAGAAGGGCTTATGCCCGAAACGTCGATTCTCCTGTTCCTTGGATGCTGCCTGACCTGCTGCGCTTTTCCAGCAACACATTTTCAATATCTTCAGTGGGCCTCAGGCGAAGCACTGCTGAAAATTCCTGCTTTCTATTTATATGTTTGGGTTTCTTTGGGTTGGTGATCTCATTTACCACCCCCTGAGGAAAGAAACAGGAAATGACTTCACCACAGGAAATGCTGAGGCTTCTTGGCAGGATTTAGCCACAAAAAAATCAAAACTTCCGCAAGAGAAACCTGCTGGCTCTATCCCATACCTAACTCCAGTTCCACACTGAGCAAGACACTCAGCTTTATCAAACTTTTAGGATAAGATTGCTTCTCTCAGCAACAAAACCACATTCTGAGAATGATTGAAAGAAAGGTATCTGGTTTTAATCCTTTGCATCGACTTAAATGGATGACTTACCTCATACAAAGACAGCCTGCCCTGTAAGAGTTCAATCTGCTCGATAAATTCTTGATGAACTTTCTCTTTCTCAGTTAGTTTGCTTGTGAGCTCCTGGATCTGTGAACATTACCAAACTTGTTAATAAGACAGAAGAGAGTTAGATTACGTTTAACTTTGAAAGTTCTTATATATTCTCCTCTTCAATTTAGCATATTCAAGGCTGAGACTGATAGATTTTTAATCAACAAGGGAATCAATTACAGGGAGAAGGTAGGAAAGTGATGTTGAAGGTTAACAGATCAGCCAGGATATCATTGAATGGCAGAGTAGAGTCGATGGTCTGCTTCTGCTCCTAAGTCTTCTGTTCTTAAGTTCTAATTCTGTATTCAGTAATTGGAATAAAACTGTTTTCTTGGTGTGAACAAACTTGGGTTATCTTTAATTTAAACTTTTAATTAACACTAGTGGACAACAGCAACTCACTCTTTCCAAACTAATTGCCATCCAACTTCGAAAGAACAGTGAGACAGTATGAGTGGAAGAAATTACTTAAAAATCACACAACACCAGGTTATAGTCCAACAGGTTTATTTGGAAGCACTAGCTTTCCGAGCACTGATCCTTCATCAGGTGGTTGTGGAGTATAAGTTCTGGGATTTACATATGAAAGAACTGAAACCAACATGGTCATTCTAAAAGATGAGAGACTTAACAAACAATCCAGGTCTTTTTCAATATATAATTTCAGGTACATCACACTCTAAACATTTGCTATAAATTCTGTGTCCTACGATCTTATACTCCACAACCACCTGATGAAGGAGCAGCACTCAAAGCTAGTGATTCCAAATAAACCTGTTGGACTATAACCTGGTGTTGTGGTTTTTAACTTTGTCCACCCCAGTCCAACACTGGCACCTCCAAATCATGGAAGAAATTAGATTACAAATTGAAGTACCTGATTTTCGAATTTCTGGATTCCACAATCTTTTGCATTCAGCACTTTCTGAAATGAAATGGAATGCCAAAGGTTTTATTAAAAAGTTCCCATGTTACAGATATACCACAGCCAATGTGTCAAACCAGGCATGCTGTTAAGTAAACACATGAGGTCAAATCTTTCAGTTTCTTGATTGTCAGAGATCAGATGTATGATTGAAGATGGGCATTGGAATCTAGTGGGAAGTCCTGACTTCCAAATGGGAATTGCCAGGGAATTTCAAACTTCTGATAAACTCCCCTGCTCAACAGGATCCTGGACAACTGTCTCCAACTCAGAGCTGGAGATTTGGGATTATCCCAGAATGGGACCTATTTGGGATAGTGGCCCATGAAATATGATCAGATTAAACCTTAGCTCAACCTTGCTAAAACGAGAGTGGAATTTGACGTTTCATCTGGGACTCATCAGAACTAGGACACCTGAAAAAGACTTGAATTAAGGGACAACATATTATGCTGCATTCGGGTGCAGCAAGAACAGTGACCTTTAAATCCTAATTCACACACACACCAATGACATAGATTCTGATTGGTCCGGGTGTTGCCTTGGGAATGCAGCAGAGATTAGTTGCCTCCACAACCCCATTTCTTGGAAAATGTGCAATGCATATACAAATGCTTTGTGCCTACATTAAATAGGGTCCTATGTATTTACATGTGTAGCTTCAAAAGCATCACACTCAGAGCCCCACTGATGATCTTAATTTAGTTTCCGGTCTGATTCTTGGTACAATTCGGATTACTTATTGAATAATTTCCATTGATAGAATAACGTCTTTTGGTAGATAAACATTTTTAAGCATTGTAAGCATGGGCTGGTAGAACATAATCAGCATGACGCCAGCTGAGAATGGGCAACGGGACATGTTGCTTGATATAGTCCACCAATCACTTAGAGTGAAAATTTGCCCCTAAGATTCCATAACCCATCCTCATTATCCCATAGCAGCAGCTAATTAGGTTCCTGATTTGGTTCCATTGTGATTTGGTATGATGTTATAAATATACAAATGTCTGAATAAGTTAATTGGAAAATATCTATAAGTATGAAATTGGAGCCAATCAGGTGACCCAAAGGTTTACAAATGTAACTGAGGAGGAGGCGGGAGGCAAATTATGCACTAACACAAGACTTTTCTGTTGATTACCTTTAACCATACTAAATATGGAGTATGATCAAACCTGGATAAGAAACTCACTCGGGGTTCAAGTAATTAATAGTTTTTATAAGACTTTCTTAATTCTTTCTAATAAAGGACAAGCATTTTCTGACAGCAGCCCCAAGGGTTGCAGTTGGATTAATGACAAAACCAGGCACTGTCTTCCTTGCATTCACGTTGACGATGATGAAAGGTATTACCTCCCGTTGGCACTTGTCCACGAGTTGCTCCAGGTTGCTAATGGTGTGCAGTAGATGTTGCCTCTCTTGTTGAAGCAGCTCAATCTCCCCACTCAGTCTCTGATCATCCTGTCAAACAGACAGAGGGCGGATGAAGCAAAGGATGTGTGCACCTGTGGAATATGTACCAGGCTTACCTCATCTACAGTCCCTCCATTCTGACCCTCCCCTCATCTCCTCCATCTTCACCCTCTATCTAATTGTCTTTAACATCCACATGTAGACATTGGCCAAACGTGTTCTGAGGTCACCTAGCAGCAACGTTGACCACGTGGGCATTCGAAAGGTGCCAATCTAACAGTGAAATCGAGTGAGGCAGGAAATGATGCAGGCTTCTGCTGTGTAAAAGGTGAAATATAAGATTCCCAAAATCTGGATGGAAGTTGGGAAGTAAGTTGGTGTCAGTTGGCAAATGACAGGAACCGATTGTTAATGCATGAACATTTCCATTACTTGTTAAAACAATAGATTGTGCCTTTGCAATTAAGTCACAACATCACTGAACTGTTACGACACAGGACGAGGCATTTCCACCCATTGTGCCTGCACTGGCTCCACTCTTTTAGTCAATCGCCTGCCTTTTCCCCATATCTCTGCATGCCATTTGTATCCAAAAGTCAGCAGCGAAATGAGGAACACATTACTTCACAACCTCACATTCAATTAAAGGTGGCATAAAGGTGAGGACAAGTTGACTTTCTTGTCTGGGGAGCTTCAAGAGGGACCGGGGAAAGGAGACTCAGCTGTTGTATTGAGCTCATGTGGTGGCAGTCCAGGGATCTCAGAGTGCAGCAGGCCAGGCGAGGGAGGGCAGTGGGGAGCTGTGTGGTAGGCGGTGGGCAGAGGACAGCAGCAGCAGCAGCTCAGAATCCTCCTCACTGCCAGAGCACAGGAATGGATGTCCAAAATGCGGTTGAATTCAGTGCCCAGATCTTTGGTGCCAATGAAGGGAATGTGAAATCAGTGACTTCCTGCCCTCTTCCATCACACAACCGACTTAGCCCTTCGAATACACAAAGCTGGGGAATGTGTGATTACTCATACCCAGTTGTCCCTGAAAGACACCCCCACTCCCATTCAGATTTCCAGTTTCACCATCAGAAGGCTATGGTTGCATTTATTGGTCAGTGCATTGAGTATAGGAGTTGGCAGGTCATGTTGTGGCTGTACAGGACATTGTTCCTGTATATATGAACACATGGATATATGAATAGGAAGGATTTGGAGGGATACTGGCCAAACAGTGCATTCAGTTCTGGTCTCCTTGCTATAGAAAGAATGCTGTGAAACTTGAAAGCGTTCAGAAGAGATTTACAAGGATGTTGCCAGGATTGGAGGGTATGAGTTATAGGGAGAAGCTGAATAGGCTGGGGCTGTTTTCTCTGGAGCATCAGGTGACTTAAACAGGGTGACCTTATAGAGGTTTATAAAATCATAAGGGGCATGGATAGAGTGAATAGCCAAGTTCCTTTTCCCAGACTACGGGAGTCCAATACTAGGTAAAAAGGGAAAGATATAAAAGAGACTTAAGGGCAGCACTTTCATGCAAAGGGTGCTACAGCAAGTATAGAGGCTGGTACAATTCCAACTTTTAAAAGGCATCTCGATGGATATATGAATAGGAAGAGTTTGGAGGGATATTGACCAAATGCTGGCAAATGGGACTAGATTAATTTTGAATATCTGGTTGGCATGGACGAGTTGGACAGAAGGGTCTCTTTCCTTTATGACTCTATCAAGATACCTGCCTCAAGATTGTGCCCTTAGCACCATTTAAATATTCCTCCATGTAAGGACTCACGGTTCAGTCCCACATCATCTTTATATGGTGACCATACATACAAATACATTCCATCATGTGTCAACCCACACCAACAAACAGCTTTTAGAGAAAAAAATGTAACATTGTCAACAGTCCTGTACTTCAGTCCTCCCAAAATCTCTCATCTTTTCCATTCTCTTTCTGCCCTTTTGTTTTCTGAATATTCAACTGTTTGCTTTCGATTTACATTTTTTTGATAGTTGTCCATTAAAAGTTTAGAATTTGCGTTAAGTAGAACTTCTGGATGTTCAAAAACACTTTATCACCAACAAGGTACTTTGTGAAGTATATATTGCAAAGTTCCACAAACAACAATAAGATAAATGACCAGATAATGTGATGGTATTGGTCGAGGGATAATTCTTGGTCAGGATACCTGCCCTGCATTCTTGACTTAACAGCAGCATTTCTAAAGATTGCACTCCCTCGCTCCTCCACTCAGCATTGCTTCTGTTTTATATCCAATCCCTCCTCCATGTAACACCCCTCATCCCGACTTCCCGTCCTTGCAAACATCACCCACCCACCCACATATCTGCTGACTGATGAAAACCCAAAACCTGTTTAAAACAATCCATGGTGGACCTCACAAACCCACTCCATGACAACATGTCCAACCCACTTACTGTCCACTTTCCACCTGGGTACCCCATCCTGAGCAAGATCCCGCAGCAGACTCCCTTTGGATCAAAGAGTGGGAAACATTGAAAGGTTCCATGTGACAACCCCCATCTGTAGAATGGTAAGCTTTGAACTACCACAACGAGAGTGGTTCTTGCCTCAGGCCAAATCATGGCACCGACACGGCCAATCTCTACCTCAGTGCAAACCCCTTTTGCAACGGTGGAGAGATACAAACAATGCTGCATATTCCCAAGGAGTAATGGTTCTTCCTGCTACAGACCAATGGCAGTTTACTCAGCTTTAACTCAAAAGGTGAAGACATCAGCACTTAACTTACTGGCATTTGCATTTGCCAAACTAAAAACAAAAGTCAATACACCCAACCCCTGAAGAAGGGTGTGACTTTCTAGCATTAGAATTGAGGGAATCCTACTGACATAAAATGGTTGGTGGTTTTGTGGTCTGGCACCTTAGCATCCATGTGGCTCAATATGGCACAGTGGTCATCAGCAGATATAAATGGGTTGACCGGCAAACAAGGAACAGGTCTCACTGGGTAAGGGTCTTGTTTATTTTATTTGTTTAGAAGGGGGAAATGAGTGAATGGGATGAACTTACCTTTGGTGTGAGTGTTTCTGTTGAAGAGTAAGATGGGCTTGTCGATTCACCAGTGGAGAGAAACTCGCAGGATTGAGAGGGACTCTGGAACCAGAATGAATGGTTCAGTTTTACAGCAACAAATGGCAACTGTGAATCAGAAATGACTCATCTGTTTCTGTCTTCCATTCTATTACCCCTCAACCAGCACCCCATCCTCACCCACAGTCTGCCACCATCATAGCCCACTCAAGGATATTTCTAACAAGTGTCATTGAATACTGAAGAAACTCAGCAGGTCTGGCAGCATGTGTGGAGACAGAAAAAGAGTTAATGTTTCAACAGGACTCTTCTTCATTTCAAACACTCATTTGGACTCGAAACGTTTACTATGAATGTTACATATGACAACCTTCGAGTTCAACACCTTCACTAGATGTATTCCCAAAATTCTAAAATCTATTCATCCAGTATTTCCAACAGAATTTTGACAAGTGGTAAAGTCCCCTAGAGAAACAAGGCCAATTCCCCATGCTCCATTTTACACACAGCATTGCACAATACCATTTGGAGAATCCTAAAGTAATAACACATTATTTTTACCTTATCTCATACATATTAACTTGGAACATATTTCAGAAGCTTTAATCTTTTCAACTATGAGTGAAGTTGGTCTTTGGATTCTGTTTGTGGCTCAGACACCAAACTAACTTTATCTGAATTTTTACTGCTTCTTTGTAGTTGAAGAGTAAGTTCCCATTACCTGAGTAGAGGGGGTGCCAGGTGGCAAGGGGGCTTGCCTCTTTCGGGGGCTCGTGGTTTTCTCTTTTAACAAAACCTGTAGAATGTGAGAACCAATTGGTGAAAGAAGCATGCTGTAATGAAGATGCATTATCAAAAGTATTGTCTTACCAGAGGAGCATGACTCACTAAAGTAAAACAGGGCATTGAAACAGAACCGAGGCCTGCCAGTGCTTGGCCACACCCCTCCACATCGTATCTGAGCAACACGCATCGACTGGGTGTCGACTTGGGTTAACTGTTTGCATGCCAAACAATCTTGTTAATGAGAAAACTTCACAAAAAAACTTTCAGATTTTGGATAAAAGGTGGTCTATCTTTATAACCTCGCATATATTTCAGCGCTTATGGGTTTTATTTGAGGATTCCAAACTCAGGGGAATTGCCCATCAGAATCTTAATTTCCAAGGTAATTCCATGGAGCCTGCTCCATTTGGGATTCCGCAGAGACCCAAAGCAAAGCTCCAATCTGTGTTGCTGACATCTCTCTCAATTATCAGAAAAGCCAAGTTAATATCCAATAACTAGCTCTAAGCACATCAATTCTGAGATGATTGCCAAACTGCCTCATGTATACCACACTAATACGAGACAATGTCATACTCCATTGATACTGAAATCATGCCTCTTACAATTTTCAGGGGTCTGTAAAGAGGAACCTGCCTGCCTGTTTCAAATGGGTGATACACAGGCTATGCCCATTAGAATCAGAAAGTGGGAACTACCTTGGAAAAGGTTCTAGAATTTTATTTACCAAATTTTGTTTGAATCAAAAGGATTAAGAGTACTGCCAGTCTTCCACAAAGAGTGTGGTTGTTACAAATTCTACAAATGGACTCCTCTGCAATTGCTCACTGCCTTTCAGAATCGATCTCTGTTGGACCATTAACATAGAGGGTAATAACTACTGGAGGGGCTTTCATGTGGTTATCAGGCTGCAGTGATGAATGATTAAGGGTAATTTTATATGACGCCCATAAATTCTGGACTGTCTGAATCAACCATATGGTAACCCACTGGACTTTTCCTCACATTATATCTGTTGTGAATCAACTGATCAGATTGTCATATTGTAAACAATGGCATTTTCATTGCAGCATTTGACTGCTTGGATGATGGAAGCAGAACTGGGCGGATTTTGATGTGTTTTTTTTTCTCTAAGCCAATGTAGAGGCTGCATTTAATATGTGGAATTATCCTACAGAATCCCCTTCTCATTATCTCTATGAGAGAAGCACTGAGTGCTGGCATTCCGTATATACCCATGGGCGAGAAATTTGGGAAGATAAAAGACAAGAACAGAAGGAGAGATTTGGGAAGAGAAAATACCTGAAGGTTGACAAAAACAAATCCAGAGGAAAAGGGAAATGAGGTAAAATGGATAATTCCAGACGTAGTGATCAACCTTTATCAATTAGTTTACAACAAACCCAAAAATAAAGTGATGAAAATGCTTGGACTGCTCCTAAATAAACTTCAGAAATTGTTCGAATGATAGTGTTGCTGAAATTTGACATTGACTGTAAATGATGTGAGACTTATCCATAGTTTATATTGGCACAAACAGTGAGCACCAGGATGAAAGAGGAATAAAAAGGATATCAAATTAAAGGGCTGTACCTAATTTTGGAGATCAAGTAGCATCTGGAATATGGATTGAAAATGAATCGGAAAAAAAAGACAAAAACAATGGCATTGTGAAGGAACATATTCGAAGAAATTAGAGTGAAGATTGGAGTGGATGGTATCACACATGGGCAAAGTGGAGGACAGCCGAAAGAGGGGCTTAGTTAGATGACGGATGTCACAAAGTGGGTGCAGACAGGCTACAGTCGATGTAGGAGGGTGGTGCTTGACGGACAAGTGTGCCATACCATGACCACAGATCTCCTGGCAAGAGGATCTACAATCAAAGGAAGAAGTAATCAGGAGAAAGGAAAATAGGAACTGGGTGAGAAGGCCATTCAGCCCCTCAAGCCTTTCACCATTGAACAAGATCATGACTAGTCTTTATTTTATTCCACCTACCTGCTTTGTCTCTGTGAAACTTAATAGCTTCATGCTCCAAGTCTATCAATGTTAGATTTGAAATTTTTAAATAATTACATTTACTGTAATTTAATAGCAATATCTGTATTTTACGGCATGCAATAGGGAGTAAAACATTCTGTAAATAGGACTTTTGAAGTAAAGTTACACCTCTGTATTTTAATTTTGTACGAAGATGGAAAACGTTATGGAAGTATGTCCAGTGTGACTCAGATCAGAAGCTTCTGCTCGGGTTGTGTTTCTGGTCAGTTACAGGGTTATTGATAATCTCAAGTCCAGTTCCATTACCTGATGTTGCCTCCGCCTTAATTCTGGTTCTGTTGAGGAATAAATCAAAGACAGAAATAAACTCTATGAAATGCAGGATATGAAATAGCACCCCACAATCAAAATCACTCACGGGCAGGATAACTGTACAGTATTCCTGGGCCCAGTGCCACAGTGGGAGGCCACTAGTTATGTATACCCATGTACTATTTGAGGTCCCAATTTCAGTCTCGATATAATGTAGAAACATTGTGCTGATCCAGGAGGGAAAATCAGGATGCCCTCCATTAGACCGCACCATTGGCTATCTCCCATGTTACCTCCAGCCAATATTCTTATGCATGGATGTCCAGAGATGTAGAGTCCTCAATGGCTCTTGCCCTCAGAGATCAGTCTGCATGGCATCACTAAAACCTGTACCATGTGAACAAATTTTCTTGCACAAGAGTGTTAACACGCATTTGTGAACGGGGAATATTGTCTCCTCGCTGGAGTAATGCTCTACATTGTGACAGCAGCTCATAAAATCGATACGAGATTGATACAAAGTAAAATCTCATCACAGGTTAAAACAGGTTTAAAACATCAACATTTCTCATCTTTAAATATAACTTCACAGAGAGAAAGGGAATATCCTACAAACAAATGTTCAGCCTCAACTTCAACTCTCCTCTCTCCTGTTTAATGTTAATGGGAGGAAACTCTAGGAAGCTCAGATGAACAGAAGGATTTTGGGATGCTTGTCCACGGATCCCTGAAGGTAGAAGGACAGGCTAATAAAATAGTAAAGAAGGCATATGGGACGCTTGCCTTTAACAGTTGTGGCATAGGTTGTAAGAGCAGGGAAGTCACATTAGAGCTTTACAGAACTTTATTTAAGTCACAGCTGGAATACTATGTGCAGTTCTGGTCACCGCACTGTACAAAGGATGTGATTGCTCACCAGGATGGTGCCTGGGCTGGAGCATTTCGTCTATGACGGGAGGCTGGATAAACTTGGGCGCTTTTCTTTGCATCAGAGAAGGTTTGGGGGATGGGGTAGTGGGGGGAGGTGTATAAGATTATGAGGTCATGGACAGGGTCAACAGGAAGCCTTAGTCCAATTAGTCAAAGGGTCAAGAACAAGGAGGCATAATTTTAAAATGATAGGCAGGAGGTTTAGAGAGATTTGAGGAAAGCCTTTATCACCCAGAGTGTGGTGAGGTTCTGGAGTGCACTCTCTGAGAGGGTGGTTGAGTTAGGATACCTTGTAACCTTTGGGAAGTCCTTGGATGAGCACTTGAAGTGTCATAACATTCAGGTCTATGGGCAAAGTGCATGAAAGTGAGACTAATGTCAGTCAGAATATGATTTTGGCAGTGCAGTGTCAATGGGCCGAATAGTCTCTTCTGAATTGTATGATTCTATAATGGTGTGTTAATGGAACTTTGGTTAAATCATCTGCACAATATGACTGGTCAGAGATTGGCTCGAAGGGTTACACCCGAAACCTCGACTTCTTCACCTTCTGCTGCTGCCTGGCTTGCTGTGTTCTTCCAGCCTCCTACCTGTCTATGTTTGCTTCTGTCTCAGCTCATCTGCTGCTGATGCTCCTATTCAGGCCTTAGTGACAACGAGCCTTGGCTATTCCAATGCAATCTTCAGTATTTTTTCACATTCTACTCTCCATCAACTCAAGGTCTTCCAAAACTCAGTTGTCAAAACTCACAGCAAAATCCTATCATAGTGCTCACATTAGCTCCCAGTCAATCAACATCTCAATTTTAATATTCTCATCTTTGTCTTCAAATCCATCTATGGTCTTGCCTCTCCCTATCTCTATAACTTGCTCTAACTCCACAACCCTTCAAGCTTCGTGCCTTATCTGATTCAATATTCCTAAATCTTCTGTCACCTGGGCCCCAAGTTCTGGAATTCCCTCCCTGCATCCCTCCCTCTCTGTACTTAGCTTTCTTCCTTTAAGAGATGTCTTAAAAATTTACATTTTGACCATGCTTTTGGCCAGCTGATCTCATATCTCTCTCTGTGAAATTCAATGCAATACTTTGTTTTACTAATCTCCTGTGAAGTCATCTTGAGGCATTTAATTATGTTCAAGATGCTTCATAAATGTAAGTTATTGCATGTGTGGAATTGGGTGGCATTTTTGCAGAGTTATTTCCCAGAGCTTCATTCTTTTGGAGAACTTCTCCTTTGTTTATTGCCATAGAGTCCATGGTAGTCAGATTGTGGAGGGTAAAGAGTAGACAAATTAAACACACTTTTTTTTGTCCCATGCCTTATTTTTGTACATTAAACAGGAGGAACTTCTTTCAACTGAAAGAACTGGTGGAGAAGTAACAGTACCACAGAAAGGGAGGCAATGGCCTAGTGGTATTTTCACTGGTCTGTTCATCCAGATACCCAGTTAATGTTCTGGGACCTAGGTTCGCATCTCATCATGACAGATGATAGAATTTGAATTCAATGAAATTATACGTCTAATGAGTATTATGAATCAATTATTGATTGTTGGAAAAACCTACATGTAACTCCAGACCCATAGCAACGTGGTTAACTCTTAACTGCCCTCTAGGCAATTAGAGATGGACAATAAATGCTGGCCTAGCCAGCACCACCCTCATCCTGTGAATGGATTTTTAAAAGAAAATCAGGGCGTATGGTTGTCTGTGAACATTCCAAGGTGGCAGTTCCAAGACATGTAGGTGGCTGGACAGCAGCATTCGTGGGGCTTAGAACAAGGCCACATCCCTCTGAACTCAGGTGCAGGGTGAGGACTACCTTGGTTACAATAATCTGTTTCTACTGGGTGGGGAGAGAACAAATTGGAGAAGGAGCAGTTTGGCTGGCAATGGTGCTCCAAGGACCAAAAGGTAACCTACCACTTTTCCAGAAGCTTCTGTGAGTGGCCACGTGAAGCAGCTGTAGAATGTCTGTATTTCCAGTCACCATACTGTAGTGTCTGGCATCATGACCCAAAGCATCCAGAAGGCTGACGTTAGCTCCACTCCGGACAAGGACGTCCACTGTCTCCACGCTGTCATTTTCACAAGCCAGCATCAAGGCTGTTCTACGTTCAGGGAGAAAAGCAGAGACTTGTGAGCAGTGAGAACGCTAACTACCAAGAACATCTTCCTGCATGGAGACCTGGGCCTCAGCTGTCCGCATGGTTTAGCCATGAATTGCCAAATAGTCTAGCTCCACTGCTATGGGGGGCGGGGTGGAGAATGAGGGATGAGTAGTCAACCAGACCCTTAATGAGCCAAGATGTGGTTTAAGAAGAAACTATCCTATGACAATCTCTTTCATTTTATCAAGAACAGTATAACCCAGAGAACACATCCTGGTCTGGAAGAGAAATTCCAGAATAAACACTGGATAGAGTTCAGAGATGGAGTCATCAGTTTGTGAGACAGGCTCCTGAGGGAGGTGGCAGAAGTGTATAGTCAGAGCTGTCTCTCAGGGGTTGAAGGCTTGATTTGCTCTGCTCTAGAGCCACCTCTGTGTATAGTGTTGAGTCAAATGTACTGAAGGTAGATTTGTTTCAGGAAATGTTATTACAGAAATATAGAATATTGAGACTGGCAAAAGGGGATCAGCACTCACTGTCAATGTTCTGACTCGGATTTCCAGGGAGATGGTCCAACTGTGGACTTCAGCTGCTATTGCCAGGGAATGCCGCAGGATTAGGTGGAGGTTGTAAGGCCTGACCTGGCAGGCTGCATTGCAAGCCAACTTCTCACAGCCCCTCAGAGATGTTACCACCCACCCAGTCTGGAATTGGGAGTCTTTCAAAAAAATAAATCTCAAAAGGTCTCTACCCCTGATAATCCTTCCAGATCACCATAACCTCTACATTGACACCATGTCTCTATGCCAATTCTCCCACAGGGGCAGCACGGAGCGGCCATAAGGGTTATGGAGAGTGAGACTGATTGGTGAGAGCAACAAAACTAACCCCTTTAAGTACAATTGGAGCGAAGTTCAAAAGACCAAGGTGTGCTTTCTAATCAGCTTACCCTGGTGCTCAACTGCCTCCGATCTATTTCCAGGGTCAACGGGACTGTCTTTCTCCTGCACCTCTGCTTCCTGGAAAGAAGCCTGAATGAAACATGGCCCTTTAAACCGAGGCAGGTCTGCCAAGGGAGAAATTCTCCTAACTTCAGCTACCTGCCTCAGTAGCAAGAGTCCAGCACCCCAAAGCTCTGGAGACTGTCAGTCTCTAGAACCAGAGTTCAGCTTCACTCACTATGAACTAGGAAGAAAGAGAAGGAGCGACAAACTCTGTTTTCAGAGGAGTGCCATTTGCTCATAACCTACAACCTGTAACTGTTGTATCTACCTGCCTGCTCATTCCTGCTTAACTGCCAGCTTGTCCTAGATAGGGGACCACTAGCCATTCCACGATGAGAATGATTTAAATTCCATTATAAACCTGAGAACATTCTCCAGGGTGACACCACAGTGCAGGTGCCATCTTTACAATGAAGCAGTAATCTTCAAGTCAGTGTGACTTATTCAAGTGTAGAGTCATAGAGATGTATAGAATGGAAACAGACCCTTTAGTTCAACTCGTCCAAGTCGACCAGATATCCTATATAAATCTAGTCCCAATTGCCAGCGTTTTGCCCATATCCTTCTAAACCTTCCTCTTCATGCACCCATCCAGATGCTTTTTAAATGTTAAAAATCACACAACATCAGGTTATATTACAACAGGTTTAGTTGGAAGCACCAGCTTTCGTAGTGCTGCTCCTTCATCAGGTGATTGTTGCAATTGTACCAGCCTCCACCACTTCCTCTGGCAGATCATTCCAGACACACATCACTTTCTGTGTGATAAAGTTGCCCCTTAGTTCCACTTTAAATCTTTCCTCTCCCACCTTAAAGCTATGGCATCTAGTTTTGGACTCCCCCACTCCAAACAAAAAGGCCTTGTTTAATTACCCTATTCATGCCCCTCATGATTTTATAAACCCTATAAGATCATCCCTCAGTGTCCGACAGTCCAGAGAAAATAGCCCCAGCCCATACAGCTTTTCCCAATAGCTCAAACACTCCAATCCTGGCAACATCTTTGTAAACCATTTCTGAATCTTTTCAAAATTCACAACATCTTTCCAATAGCAGGGAGACCAGAATTGCACTGTATTCCAAAAGTGGCCAAATCAATGTCCTGTATAGCTGCAATATGACCTCCCAAGTCCCATACTTAATGCATTGACGAGTAAAGGCTAGCATTCCAAACATAGAGCATAGAGCATAGAACAATACAGCACAGAACAGGCCCTTCGGCCCACGATGTTGTGCCGAACTTCTAACCTAGATTAAGTACCCATCCATGTACCTATACAAATGCCGCTTAAAGGTCGCCAATGATCCCGACTCTACCACTCCCACGGGCAGCGCACTCCATGCCCCCACCACTCTCTGGGTAAAGAACCCACCCCTGACATCTCCCCTATACCTTCCACCCTTCACCGTAAATTTATGTCCCCTTGTAACACTCTGTTGTACCCGGGGAAAAAGTTTCTGACTGTCTACTCTATCTATTCCTCTGATCATCTTATAAACCTCTATCAAGTCACCCCTCATCCTTCACCGTTCCAACGAGAAAAGGCCGAGAACTCTCAACCTAGCCTCGTACGACTTCCTCTCCATTCCAGGCAACATCCTGGTAAATCTTCTCTGCAAAGCAGAGAAATGACATCCAGTGAGAGTGAGTAGACTGTTGTTGGGATGAGGTGAAGGAGCCTCTTGGCAAAACCACATCGTCTCCAACCTCATCCGTGTTGGCAGATGTCGTTGGTGATGGTGGGGAGGGCTAATGGAGGGGGGGGTGAAGAGGAGGAACTCAAGCGGCTGCTGCCTGCACCTGTCTTCAAAGGGACCACTTTCAAGAAGAGGTGGTGAGCTTTGCACCCAAGAGAGCATCACGAGGAGAGATCAGGGGCTTGTCCACACTTCCACCCACTTCCCCCTTGGCTCAAAGCTGAAGGCACTTGCTGAGATGCAAGTCCCTCAGTGCTGCCAGACTTCAAAATTCCTTTGGAGCTGCTTCTTGGGAGCTTTTTCTGACAGTCAAGTTCCCACCTCAAATCATGCTCTCGTCTGTGCTCAGCAGAAACCAGTTTCCAAGACGGGACCAGTTATCCGCATCAAGTGCAAACACTTACCTGTTCTACCTCAGGAAGGTTGACTTCAACTGTGCCACGTAGTGTTGTGCTGGAAAAGCACAGCCAGTCAGGCAGCAGCCGAGGAGCAGGAGAGTCGATGTTTTGAGCATAAGCTCTTCACCGTGAATGTGATGAAAGGCTTATGCTTGAAACGTCGACTCTCCTGCTCCTCGGATGCTGCCTGACCACAGTACCACACCTTTCCAGCACCACACTTTTTGACTCTGATCTCCAGCATCTGCAGTCCTCAATTTTTCCTTCAACTTGTGCCACCCCTACAACTGCCCAGCTAAGATCAACATAGATGTTGTCTGGAATCTCAGTTCTGTATGATTTCAAGTCCAGTTGCACACATTGGAGTCTCCTCTGGGACAGAAAAGACCTGTTCAAAGAGGATAGGTCTTACCCGAGCTGGAAAGGGACCCATATCTTAGCAGGGAGCTTTGCTCGTTCCACCCAAAGAGACTTTATACAGATAGAGAGGAGAGTGGAGGAATTACAAGTCATGGCGTAAATAGAAAGGTTGGTGGGGAAGGTTCTGAATGTGAAGAGAGCACACCAATTAGAAAAGAAAGAAAAGAGAGAATCAGGGTACATTGTAACTCTGAAGAACGAAATTGCATTTATTTCAGTGCAAGGGGTCTTCCAGATAAGGCTGATAAACTCAGAGTGTGTTTAAGTACATGGGATTGGGATTTCAGAGCTTTTACAGAAACTTGGCTGAAACATGAACAGGACTGACAGCTCACTGTTCTGGGGTTTAGATTGTAGGGAGGATATTTTCCCAGGTTGGGGAGTTTAAAACCAGAGGACACAGTCTGAGGACAGGTTGTTAGGCCATTGAGGATTAAGATGAGGAAATATTTCTTCATGCAGAGGCTGGTCAGTCTGTGAAGTGTGTGACCACAAGAAGCTGTGGATTCCAAGTTGCTGATTATATTCAAGAAAGAGATGGATTTTTATGTTTAAGAGACAATGAATTGAATTGAATTTATTGTCACATGTACCGGGACACAGTGGAAAGCTTTGTCTTGTGAGCAATACAAGCAGATCACATAGTTATCACACAATGACTATGTGAAACGGAAGAACAGGCTGGAAGGACTGAATGGCCTATTTTTGCCCCAAGTTTCACCAATACAGAGCTCTGGACAGCCAATTCAGTCCTTCAGAAGTGCGGTCACATTGTAGTGTTGGGAAGTGTAGCAGTAAATTCAGGACGTCTCAAAATACTCCATAGCCAATTAATGAATTTTCAAATCTCACAACAATTGTCATATCAAAGGCTATAAATGTCAATTTGTTTCAAACTATGTACTGTATTTACCAGAATGGTTCTAAAGTGATTTGTTTTTATTCATTGAGTATAAGGATAGGCAGGTTATGCTGCAGCTTTACAGAACTTTCATTAGGCCACACTGGGAATATTGCGTACAGTTCTGGTCACCACATTCTCAGAAGAAGGGTGAATCTTTGGGGAGGGAACAGAAAAGGTTTACCAGGATGTTGCCTGATATGGGGGATTTTAGCTGTGAGGAAAGGTTGAATAGAGTTGATTTGTTTTCACTGGAATGCAGGAAGCCGATGGGCGACCTGGTCAAACTTTATAAGATTGTGAATGGCATGGATAGAGTGGAAAGTATGAGGCTTTTTCTCAAGGTCGAAGGGTCAATTGCTAGGGGACACGAGTTCAAGGTGTGCGAGGGCATAAGTTTAAAGCAGATGTGTGAGGTATGTTTTTCACACAAAGGTGGGTGAGTGCCTGGACCAGGCTGCCAGAGGAGATGGTGGAAACACACACTATAGCAGCATTCAAGAAGCATCTAGACCAGTACATGAATAGGTAGGGGATATAGGGAAATGGATCCCATGAGTGAAGACAGTTTTAGAATGGAAGGGCAAAATGTGTCAGTGCAGGCTTAGAAGGTCTCAGAGCCTGTTCCTGTGCTGTATTGTTCTTTGTTCTTAATTCACGCACAGAAAGATCCCACAACCAGCCGTGAAACAAATGAGAAGACAATTTGTTCTGATCTTGCGATATTTGATACTGGCTCATACAATGCAGATGATATCAAATGCTGTCTGTCTCTTTCCCCAAAAGGGCAGTGAAAGCAGAGCCTTGAAATACTTTTGAAGGCAGAAGGCACTCTACTCTTGATGAGTAACGGGAGTGAGGTTATCCAGGATAGGCAGTACCTTGAGCAACCAGATCAACCGTGACCTTTCTGAAGGGCCAATTGACTTGTTCCTGCTCCTGATCCAAGGGATGTTATGTAAACCATCTGGAGAGCAAACGGAACAGCAGTTAAATGTCTCTCTGCAAAGATGGCATTTCTATCCGAAACAGCAGCACCCTTTTAATGTTGCGTCCAACTGGTTTCTGGTGATCAGTCTCCAGAGGGGCATTTGGAACTACAGCTATCTGACACAGAGCCATGTGTTTCACCCACTGCTTGCACTTCACCATCGTGTGGCACTCAGACAGTATCACTTTTGAAGCACAAACAGGCAGAGTGGGATTCATTGTGAAGGAAGACTTGGGGATATTGCGAAGATTAACTTAGAGTTGTAGAATCATAGAGTTGTACAACACGGAAACAGACTCTTTGGTCCAACCCGTCCATGCTGACCAGATATCCTAAATGACTCTTGCCCATGTCCACAGAACCGCCTGTCCGTCCCTCTAACTAGAGAGTCCCCTATAACTAGCGCTCTCCTCCTCTCCCCCTTTCCCTTCTGAGTCTCAGGGCCACAGACCCCTTCACTGCAGCTTACACCTGCAACGCTGTCCCCCCCAACAGTTTCCCAAGCTGTATATTTATTTTTTAGGGGAACGGCCACAGGGGAACCCTGCACTGCCTGCTTCTTCCCCTTCCCACCTCTAACTGTTACCCAGCTACCTCTGTTCTCCGGCGTTACTATGTCCCTGTAGCTTCTATCAATCACCCTCTCAGCCTCTCGAATAATCCTCAGTTCATCCAACTCCAGTTCCAGTTCCCTTACTCGTTCGGTGAGGATCAGGATCTGACTGCATTTCCTGCAGACGAAGTCGGCAGGAGTATCGGTGGTCACCCCTACCTCGAACATCCTGCAGGAGGAACATTCCACTGCCTGCGCTGCCATGACTGTACACTTTCTCCAGAAACAAGAACACTGAGTCAATAACACTGAGTCACTTACCTGTGGACTTTAAAGTTAGGTTAGAGGAGGAGGTTGGGAGGGAGGCCCTACGGAAGTAGGACCTGGTGCCATGAACACACCCACTCAAATACTAATCACTTACCTTCCCGCCCAGCTATGCGCTCCAACCTCACTTCCGCTGCTCCCACTCAAATGACCGTTGGTGATTAAAGGGTGAGTATTTATACTCACAGTTCTCCTTCCCGGCTGCCCCTCTGTTTGCCGTCACTTCCTCTGCTGCTCCCGCTCTTTTTGTGAAGAGAGAGAAAAAAAAACACTGCTGCCCGCTACAGGTAAGTAATTTTGAAACAAACTGTCTTACCTTAGCTGTAGTCTCCCGGGTTCGCCTTTACTCGGCCGCTGCTCCCACTCAAATGACATATTCTTCACTATCTTATCTACCAACGACTCCACTTTCAAGGAACTATGAACCTGCACTCCAAGATCTCTTTGTTCAACAACACTCCCCAGGATCTTACCATTAAGTATATATGTCTTGCCCTGATTTGCCTTTCCAAAATGCAGCACCTCATATTTAGCTAAATTGGAGTGCCATTGCACTGTTTGTTAGGCCTGGTTCAGTTGTTAGCACTCGTATCTCTGAAACAGAAGACTTTGGGTTCAAGTCCCATCCCAGGACTTGTGCCCCATCTCCCTATCACTCTAGCATAGCCCTACTGATGTTAGAGAGCTGCGATCTTTCAGTCGGAAATGTTAAAGTGACGCCATCTGCCCTCTCAGATGTATAATTAAAAAACACTAAGCATTATTTGTGAAAGAACAGAGAGGCTAGTCTTGGCCAATAAATATTCATCCCTCAATCAAAAATGGATTATCTGGGGATTACCACATTGATACCTTTGGAAGCTTACTATGCACAAAATGGCTCCCACATTATAACTATGATTATATTCTTTGAAAACATTTTATTGGCTGTAAAGCACTTTTTATTACCTACTGGTAATGAATAGAACTCCAAAAAAGCAAACTTTTCTTAAGTAGGAGCAGTATGATAATACAGGCCTTAATTCTCCACTTAATCACCAATACTGAAATGGATAATATATTTATTTGAGGGATGTAATTAGCTACTTGTTGGTTTGACTGAATGCCTCCATTTACACATTTTCATCTACATAATCTAATCCCTCCGTAACCCTGGTCTAATCTCCTACAGTCCAACAACCTTCCAAAACCTCTGTGTTTCTTCAACTCCATGTCCTTCAAGTCACCAGTGTTGGCTATACTGTCAACTCCCTAGTTCCTATCCCCTGGAATTTGTGACACTAGAGAATAGTGACTTTGTACATTTTCACTGTATTCCTGTACTCCTGTACTCAAATACATGTGACAATAAAATCTAAATCTAAAAATATAAATCTGCTTCTTTCAGATGTCTCTGAATATCTGTCTCTATGATCAAGCTTTTGGTCACTTGTTCTCTTGTCTCCTTATATGGCTCGATACTAAACTTGATTCGATTTACTTGACTTTCAGAAGTTTTACTTACAGCATCACACAATATTTACGGTGAAGGAGAAAGCCACTTACCCCATCATGTCTACACTGGCTTTCCAAATGAGCAATTCACTTAGGGTCACTCTCCTGTCTTTTTCTCATAAGCCTGTACCTTCTTCCTTTACAGATAACAGTCCAGTTCTCTTTTGAATACTGTGACTGAAGATGCTTCCATCAAACTCTAATGTGTAAAAGACGCTGCATTAATGCAAATTGAGTGGTATTCAATAATACCTCATTGATCATTGTCCTTCTGAAGAATGTGATCAAGGAGTTTGTAGTGAGAGATTTTACACATCTCCCGTTCACATTTTAACTGTCTTCCAATTGGGTAATATTTCGCTAGCTGGTAGACTCACCTTCCCTGTTTATCCCTGCTGTTCACATCTCCTCCTCGGACAATCAGACACCTGCACATCTCATAGTTGCTCATCTGTGCAGCCAAGATCAGTGGAGTGCAGCCATCCTGGTCGAGAAAGAGAGAGAGAGAGAGAGAGAGAGAGATATCTAGGGCTAAGTCCCCAATCAACACACACTGGCTTCTGTTGGCCCCTTTGTTATACCCAGTGCCTCTCATTCAGGGGTGATAAAGTCTGAATCTCAGCTTTGCGTATGCTGAACTTTTGTGAGATCACAGAAATCTGTAAAGAAAGCAATTCTTCTTTGAGAGTCCCATGGCCACTCAAAGAGTCAGTTAAAGAGGAGTAGGGAAGTTATAGGATCATGGAGAACTGAGTTCTTGCAATGGTTGGCATCTGATCCTCTTCATTTGGGTATCCCAACAGGTAGATAAATAGTGTCAAAAATCCACTGTAACTGCAACGCATTCCCATCATTTTACAAGTTACCGGTGAGTCCACTACAGAATAAACTGGCAGGTTTGTGGCTCAAGTATCTAAACTGTAACTGCACGAGGATTCCTTACACTTCAGTTTCACTATCACCTGTCCCACTGGGTAAAACTGACAAGAGATTGAGCAGCTCAAGAGCAAGACCACCCTCAAGGAACTTCACAGACTCCCTCCTCTGCAACAACTGCAAGACCACTTTGAGGCTGAGGGTAATGGCAGAATTCTTTCCATGGAACTTTCTCCACTCACCCCATATTCTCAATCACAGTATTTATACTGGAATCTGGGGTCACTAGGATTAAAAGGTACCAGATCAACAACAAATTGGATAACTAGATAGAGAGGAACCTCGATTATCCGAAGGACAACGACAGGGAGTATTTTGTTCATTAATCAAATTCTGGATAAGTGAATACCGGATAACATAGTTTAGCCAGGCATCGGGACCTTACAATCTTGCCGGATAGTCCAATAGTCAGATAATCGAATGCCAGATAATCAAGGTTCCTCTGTACTTGAGTTGCTAGAACACTAGGTCATTGAGTCACCAGGTCATTGGAATACCATAATTCCCAAAGGCTTGTAATGGTAGAAACATATAAAAATCAATATGTCCCTCAAAATACATAACAATAATTGGTCAAAATTGCTGATTTGTCACTGACAACATCATGGTGTCACTGTTCATCTGTCTGTTGAGTCACCAATCCAAGATAATGACTCCCCTCAATGATGGAATTTTAAGTTCCCACTTTTCAAATTTGAATGTTTTTTTCCCACATTTGTACTCTGGAGATCTGAAATCCACTCTGCTCCATTTCAATTTATCATCAACCCAAGACTAATAAACACGAACGAAACTTTAGCTTCACAGAGTCTGGTTTTCAATAAATCCACAGATTGCAACTTACATCATCATGGATGTTTACAGGGGATTTGAAATCACAGAGTGTCTGAACACAGGAAAAGCTCCCACTTGTAGCTGTAACAAGAGAAAGGAAAATGAAAGAGAATTATGTAAACACAAAGAAAATCTTTACATTTAACATCTTCTCAGTGTTGAGCCCGAGTTCCTTCATCTGCCCTAACATTGTGTGTAGATGCCAAAAAGAAATTAAATGTGATTTGTAACAAATATTTGAATGATCATGGAAATTCATTTGTCCTGATCAAAGCCCACTACAACTGAACTGGTCGTAATTCTGGTCCAGGAAGAATCAAATTGGTTAATGTAATTTGGAGGGTGAAAGCACTTTGCAGGGATAATACCTTGTGAAACAATTGGGGAAGGCATCATTTTAGGCCTTCCCTAAATAATGAAGCAGGGATAATTACTTGGGATGCTCCACGTCAGGATTATCTCAGAACAATAGAATTTCACTCGAGAGTCAAGTACGTAAGTCTGAAACTACAATATCAAACTCAAATAAAGGCAATTACTGTGCATAGATATAAGGTCAGGTTGTTAAGGTAGAATGAGAAATTAGATTAAATGGGCTAATCGAAGAATAGGATATGGAAAACATTTTCTCATTATTTTCAACCCATGTACATTCCATTGAAAAATAAAAGTATTTCATCAGTGACTAACAAAAGAGGTTTGGAATAGTAATATGTTAAAAGAAGAGGCTTATAATATTGCCAAGAGCAGGAGTGAGGATAAGAATGGGAGAATTTTTTAGAAACTTGCACAGCATAACTAAAACCTGATAGAGGGAGATAATAGAATGAGAGTAAACTAGCAAAAAACATCAAAACTACATTGTAAGATCTAAATATATAAAAAAAGAGTGGTGAAAGTAAATGGGAGCCCATTAGAAGCTGAGATATGAGAAATTACAACACGAAATAAAGAAATAGCAGAGATATCGGCAAGTATTTGTTTGGACATTGATAAGTGTACATTCAGGATCTGAGAGTGATGTGGTAGTCAGAGTTATCAAAACAAATCAACTATCTCATAATTAATTGTGAAACACGTGATTATAATCATCCAATTTCAAGGCTGCAATGTTCCACTGTCTATTCCACATGGACAAAGCAAAGACTGATTATTACGTCTTTTTAACTGCGTTTTTATCACTTCTCATCTTTCACAAAGAATTAAGGGCTACGGGGAGAATGTGGGTAAGTGGAGTTGAAATGCCCATCAGCCATGATTAAATAGTGTAGTGGACTCGATGGGCCGAATGGCCTTACTTCCACTCCTATGTCTTATGGTCTTATGGTCTTAAGCTGTGTGCATGTGCATTTTATTTTTCCCCCTGTTTTAGTAACAAATAAAGTCTTCCTTTCTTTAAATCCTGGAAGCATGGTAAATTTGGATCCTTTTAAAGCATTAATACTCAAGGTTTGCGTCAAGATTTGTGGCTTGGATGCTGGTTGCCGTGGGTGCGGGCATATTCGCCGAGCTGGGAAGTTGATTTGCAGATGTTTCGTCCCCTGTCTAGGTGACATCTTCAGTGCTTTGGAGCCTCCTGTAAGTGCTGCTATACTGTCTCTTCTGGAATTTACTTGGTTCTGGAAGACACAGTACAGCAGCGCTTCACATGAGGCTCCAAAGCTCTGAAAATGTCACCTAGACAGGGGACAAAACATCTGCAAATCAACTTGCCAGCTTGGTGAACATATCCACAACCATGGCATACATTGGAATTGACAATGGTATCCACAGCAATGGGACTATTCAGTTTAAATTATCCTTTTCCAACCAATGGTGGTTGGGTTGAATAAAGAAAGGGAGCCAGGTCCTTCCTTCCTCCTCACCAAACAAATTGGGAACATTTTCCCACCACCTGGTCCTGCCATTGGGAGGGGAACTGCCTTACCCAATTGAAGAGCCACAGGACACAGCAGCAGAAACTAGCCAGACAGCTGTCAGCAAGGCTGATCCAGAAGGCATGGGACAGAATAGGGGCATTGAAAGGTGCCAAATCAGGCACATGGACTTAAAAAGAAATAAGCACACTCCCTCCTGGATGAGCTGGAGTTCTCCTCGCCAGCAGTATCTCTCCAGATATGCAGGGAGTCATAGGAAATTCCCAGATGGGTTCTCACATTATGCCAAGATGTCTCATTCAGTTGAGGAACTGCATGGTGTGATAAGACTGTGCCTTTAAAAATGTGTTCTGTGCTGTTTCTCTTGCACAGGGGCATTGTCACAGTGGTACAGAAATGCCCCCCCTCAGACAGACAGTTGGTAAACTACTTTGAAGTTCTCCCTGGGAGTTTATTTTTGGAAGAATCATGATTGGGCAGGGTCAGGGCTCACACAGACCCAGAAAGACTTCGATTTCTGCTTTCAGTTCATTGAATGTTTCTGCTGGCTGTTGGAATGAAGTCTTAGACAGCAAGGTTTTCTCTTAAAAATCAGAAGTGGCAGATTGTTTCTTTCTTCGGGAGTAGAGAGAAGCAGCAAGTGAAAATCATAACTGTTTTACTGAATTGCATTTTTGCCAGAGGGTGTGCTTATGGAATGCTGCATATTGGAACAGTATTTCAATACAGTAAACTTATGGCATTTTTTGTATTTTAACTATGTGAAAAGAATCAAGTGTGTTTTCATTATAGCCCAGTGATGTACTGACCAATCACATATGGAACACAGCACTTTACACTTTAAATAAATATGAAAGTTAAGGTATAGGCTATCTCCTCACAATACTTTGGAGGGATTCCGGACTGATCCATAACAACGGCAATGCAGTAGGAGTATGCAGCCAGTAGATGGCAGTAGGCTCAAAAATGATATGGAACAGTCTGAAAGCCGACCCTGCTCCAAAGCAACAGAACAGAGTAAGTTAGTACCCTCTGAAATTCTACTGCAATGTAATTGGCACAGAAGATATTCATAGAGCAGGGAACCTGGAATTAAACACAGAGCCAAGTCAACTGGTGAATTTTGGGAGAGGACAGCTCAGAGGAGTCAGTGAGGAGAGACTGGAGGATCTGACTGCAGAACCCAGTCAGCAGGTGCAAACTCTAGAAGCAGAAAAGACTCGAAAGCCTGGAAATTTGGAGAAGTCTGCGGGGGTCAGCCAGGCCATACCCCACTGTCACGTCATGATGTGTGTGTTGAAGCAGCCCCAACAATAAAACACAATCCCCCCATCGCCTGGCAGCATGGTCGAGGGCAGGCAGGAAATCACACACATTCTGGACCACTATTCAATGGAGGCCAGCCAAAGCAGCTAGAGCTCTCCCATTGTACCACATCCAAAAGTGGATGAAGCAAAACTGGCTTCACAGTTCTGACTGGAAAGTAAAGGCAGTGATCAGGATTGACTCGTGCCCAACCTCATGCATTGGTGGTGAGCCATTCAGCCTACTCTATAAAATAAATCTGTTAAAAGGTGCTGGAAAGTCCCTAAGGACAAGAGAAATTGCAGCCTTTGTCACCGCAGGTGGTCTACACCAGACAAAGCAGTGAAGATGCCCCAACATTTAAAAATAAACAGGTAGTAGATGTACACAGCAATTGTACACTGCATCTGAATGATCTGATAATTCACAGTGACAGTCCAGGAGATGAAAAAAGTATGTGTCCCTGTTGATTTTCGCACTCCCAAAAATAGAGGGAAATCATGCATTTCCTAAGGGTGTGCAGGTTCTACCTAAATGTTATCCTGAACCTCAGCACCCTACCTGTCCCATTGAAAGAAAAATTATACTTGGTGTGGACAGAGCATCTTAAAAAAGTGAAAGCTAGCATGGTGACCAAGCCCAGACGAACCAGCCCAGGTTTCAGCAAACCTTTTAGAGTGTCTGTTGATGCCAATGATCAGTGCAGCAATAAGCCTCCTCCAGGAAAATGATTCTGGGATCTAGTGTCCAACTGACTATTGAGAAAACTCAACAAACATCAGGAAAGGTCAAAAAAGGAACCACAACTCTCCAAATAGCTTTCCAGCATTTTGTTCACCACGGGCACAGAGTGATGCTGGGATGCGCAGACTGTAACACTTTGAAATTCCGAGAGAAGTTCAAAGCACCCAATGCTGGGTTGTTCCTCTGGAGTTTGCTCTTTCAGCCTTTTAATTTAAAATAAAATCACTGATATTGCAGGAAAGAACAATATCACGCATCTGCTGACTGTGTTTGACCTTTAAGCATTAATAAGAATGAATGTACACTTCTCAACATGTTTCATTGCTTTTGTCAGATATATATTAAATAAAAACAGAATTAATTTCAATGCACCATCCTCCACACCCATCTGCACTGACCTCAAGAATGAGCCAACCTTCCAGGACTTAACTTTGAGAGTGAAAGCGACCTAACTTTCAACGTCAGTAAAGTGGTCATGAGGAACCCCAGCAATCCTTGTGGAACTCCAGGATTAGGATCAGGATCATTCTTCTTGGAGCAGGATCAGGTTAAGGTCTAGATCTAAATCAGTGCTCAGGACAATTTGCAGCCACGGTTCCCTTTGCATGGTACCCAGTTGAGCCAGCAGGTGCTATAAGCTGCTCTCTTGGTCTGTGTGTACTTGGCCAGGGTCAAGGAAGAAAGTACAATGATATCTCTTTCTCCTGTGCTTGATTCTACTCCACACTGAGAATGGCAAGTACGACATGTGTTACTCTTGTTCCATGTCCCAGGAACTCCATGGTTAAAAGTTTGTGCGAAGATTTGTAGCTCGGGTGCTCGTTGCTGCGGTTCTGTTCGCCGAGCTGGAAGTTTTTGTTGCAAACGTTTCGTCCCCTGGCTAGGCCAGGGAGAAACCATGATATCATTCGACGTGACGGCACTGTTCACTTCAATAGACAAAACCCTAGCCAGAGAAACAATAGCCAACCTACTGGACGTACAGAACAGAAAACAGGACGCTGAACCTATCAACAAAGACGGCATACTTAAACTACTGGACTTGTGCCTCACAACACACTTCACATTCAACAACCAGATATACGAACAAATCAACAGAAC
>NC_057740.1:4860232-4878287 GCF_004010195.1 Chiloscyllium plagiosum
CAGATTTTGGAATATTTTAAAGGCAAACATAAACAGTTTATTGTTGAGAGAGAGATGGCGAAAGGTTTTCAGGGTAGGCAGGAATGTGGATTTAAAGTTACAATTAATGAGACATATTCATGTTGAATATCTAACTCATCCCTGTTTGTATGGGATGTGGCAGGTTGATTAAACTGATAAATTGGAGTTTCAATGTAAAGATCCAACAAACAAGTTTATAATGCTGAAATCCTCCATCTTCAGAGCTTTTTCAATGGTTGAATTTTTCAAGTGTTTGTTTAAAATCAATTAATTTGTGCTGTAACACCACTTGCAGATATGGAAACTGTGACACTTCCAAGTCAGAAGAGATTCCAGTAATGAATGCAGTGATCACAAAGAAAATGTTAGTCCAATGTGTGACTTAACGAAGTTTCATCGAGAACACAACAATGTGAAAGAAAATTAGTACAATATACCAACCATTACAGCGGACAGCTGAAACTGACAACCGGAAGCGGCAGGGACAGACCACTATAAACACCAGAGGAAACATCAAAGAAGCGCTTTGCAGGAGGCTCCCAAGCACTGATGATGTCGCCGAGCCAGGGGACGAAACGTTTGCAACAAAAACTTCCAGCTCGGCGAACAGAACCACAGCAACTCCATGGTTACCATTGTTAAGCATGTCATTCTGCATATAAAACCCAGACAGCTGTGAAAGGCACTGACCTGCATGATGTAATGCAATCCTCCCAAAACTGTCCACTGCATTAACTGGGCATTTTTCCTAAAGAAAGAAAGACTCGTGTTTATATAGCACCTTTCACAACATCACTGTGTTCAGTCAATAAAGTAGGCAAAATATGTAAATACAATTGTTGGATAGAAATTAGGGACAATTTAGCTTGTCCTATTTGAAATATTTGCTTTCTGCCATCAATTCCATTTGCCTCAATGTTGTCTCATCTCCGATGTTGTGTGAATGCCCCCTCCACATGCACACAGAAATGTCCTCATCTGCCCCAATTGTCCTCTACCTTTCCCACTTCTCACAACACCACCACAATTCTGACTATGCACCTACTCTGCCTCCCACTCCCCATCTTTTCCCTCAACACAGCACATCATAGCAACAGTGATCCAAAGCTGTTCCTTTCGCTTGTTTGATCCTAAGTCCCTTTGTTTAATATGCTAGTCAACCAGGAATTTCCTGATGAAGGGCTTTTGCCTGAAACATTGACTCTCCTGCTCCTCTGATGCTGCCTGACCTGTTGTGCTTTTCCAGCACCACACTCTCAACTCTAATCTCCAGCATCTGCAGTCCTCACTTTCACCGTGTATAGATTCTTGACTAACAAGGGTCAAAGGTTATGGGTGGGTAATGTCACGGTCAGGTCAGCCATGATCCAATTGAATGGCACAACAGGCTTGAGGAGAAAAATGGCCGAATCCCTGGTCCTAACTCTTAGGGTTTTCCTGTGGAAAAAATAATTGCTCAAAAGTGAATGGCAGGTTAAGTGATTGGTCAGAATATAAAGAATGGCAGAGAATGATGAAAAGATCAATCAGGAGGAAGATGCTAGACTATGAGAGGAAGTTAGCTGGGAATGTAAAAACATACCAAGAGTTTCTATAGGAGTATTTAGAAAGGAAAAGGGTAAGTAAAATGCTGGGTCCCCTAGAAAGTGAGAATGGGGAGTTAATAGCAGACAATAAAGAAATTGGCAAATGAAAGGAGAAAAATATATTTCTTCTGTCTTCTCTTTAGAGGATACAAAAATCAAAGTAACAGCTGTAAATCAGGATATGGAAGGAGAGAGGAACTTAGTGAAGTTATAATCATGAGGTACATGTTATTGATAGAGCTGTGGCTGATAAGTATCTAGACTGAGAAGGACTTCATTCTAGGGCCTTGGAAGAGATTGCTAATGAGGGAATTGATGCTGCTTTCCAACATTTCCTAGATTCAGGAAAGATTCCACCAGACAAGAAAATAGCAAATATAATCCCTCTTTTCAAGGGAAGGAGTCAGGAAACAGGAATCTATAGATCAGTTAACTTAGTTGCTGTCCTGAAGAAGTGCTAGAATTTATCAAATAAATTTTAAGGACATTTTTTAAAGAGATTTGAGTTGCATACTTAGAAAAATTCCAGATATTCTGGAAGAGTCAGCATGTTTTCATCAAAGCGAAATCATGTATAGCCAATTCTGTGGAGTTCTTCAAAGGAGTAACATGTAGTGTGGATAAAGGAAAGCCTGCAGATTTGGATTTCCAGCAGGCATTTCATAAGGAGCTATTTCAAAGGTGATTGTGCAAAATAAAAGCTCATGACAAAGGGGCTAACATATTAACATAGAGGGGAGATTGGCTGGCTAGCAGAAAACAGAGAGAATGTATAAACAGGTCTTGGTCCGATTGAAAGAATGTGAAAGTGGAATCCCATAGGCGTATGCGCTGGAGAGTCAACCTTCTACACATTGGACTGCACGTTATGAAGAAGACATAAGGAAGTTGCAAATGAATATCTGATAAGTTTTGTGAGTGGACAAAAATCTAGTAGATGGAATATAATGTGGGAAAATGTGAAGTTATTCACTCTGGCTGGAAGAATAAAAAGGCAGACTATTACTTAAATGGAGAAATGACTGTGAAATTTCAAGGTGCAGAGGGACTTATGCGTGCTGTTGCAGGAGTCCAGATAGTATGTTGGTAAAGCCCGTAATCAACAAGACTATTGGAATGTGATCCTTTATTTCAAGAGAAATTGAATGTAAAAGTAAGGATGTTACGCTTCAGCTATATAGGGCAGTGGTGAGACGACATCTCAAATACTGTGTATAATTTGGTCTGCCTATTTAAGATGTAAAAGCATTGGAGGCAGTCTAGAGGTGGTTTACTAGATTGATACCTATTATTAAGAGGTGATTGTCCTGTGAGGGGATTGGGCTTGTTTCTGCTGGAATTTGGAAGTGTAAGGGATGACTTGATTGAAGTGTATAATATCATGTATATTGTTGACAACAGAGTGGGTGTGAAGAAGATGTTTCCTCTGATGAGTTAGTGCAGAACTTGGGGCCACTGATGTAAAAGTAGGAGTCACACTTGCATGAGAGACATTGGAACATTTATTTTCTCTCAGAAAGTTGTGCAACTTTGGAATTCCTTGCATCACAAGGGGCCAATGAATATTCTTAAGACGAAGGTGAACAGGTTCTTGCTGGCAGGCATATCAAGAGTAATCTGGTGTAGATAGGCATGTGGGATTCAAAACATAAACAGATCTAACAAAATTCTGAGGGGCCAAATGGCCTACTCTTATTGATAACTCTTCAGTTCTTACATTCAACTAGAGATTAAGTGGTGACAATCAGTACACAAACAGCAAGATGTGACTCTCTCACTGAAGTACAATACTGAACATGACTGCCCTCCTATATCTAGACCTAGCGGTCATTATTCAGGAGGTTTCATTACTGGAAGATGTGTCTAAACGGAATGGGATTTCAGAGTCAAACTCTGGCTTGCCTATGCCTGGTACCTACTCATGTAATACACCCTGGGGAATTTTCTAATGCTCAAAGAATGAATTGATGGTGGAGATAACCCAACACTGAACTCAAGCTGAATTTTCATTCCTTTGGGGTTTTCGGAACAGAAAGTTAATCATCTTATACAAAAAAAAATCCAATGGAAATGAAAATGTTGTGGTTCTGTTCGCCGAGCTGGAAGTTTTTGTTGCAAACGTTTCGTCCCCTGGCTAGGCGACATCATCAGTGCTTGGGAGCCTCCTGCGAAGCGCTTCTTTGATGTTTCCTCCGGTGTTTATAGTGGTCTGTCCCTGCCGCTTCCGGTTGTCAGTTTCAGCTGTCCGCTGTAGTGGTTGGTATATTGGGTCCAGGTTGATGTGTTTGTTGATGGAGTTTGTGGGTGAATGCCATGCCTCTAGGAATTCCTGGCTGTTCTCTGTCTGGCTTGCCCTATGATAGTAGTGTTGTCCCAGTCGAATTCATGTTGCTTGTTGTCTGCGTGTGTGGCTACTAAGGATAGCTGGTCGGGTCGTTTCGTGGCTAGTTGATGTTCATGTATGCGGATTGTTAGCTGTCTTCCTGTTTGTCCTGGGACAACACTACTAAAAAGGCAGATTTGAAAGAATGACTAAGAGGATGATAATGGGACAGAGAGTCTTTAGGGAAAGAATCTAGACTACTGTCTACAGTTTGACCCTTTTCTTTAAGGGAGATTTGAGAGGGTTCACTTAGCTGATCCCAAGGGTTGAAGGGCTGTCTCATGAGAAAAGCATTAACAGTTCGGCACCATAGTCACTGGAGTTTAAAAGAACGAGAGGTGATGGTATTCAGACAAAGATCATCCTGATGGAACTTGCTGGGTGAAAGCTAAGAGAATGTTTTCCCTTGTGGAGTGTCTAGAACTGGGTGGAACATTCTGAAGATAAGAGGTCTCCCATTTGCAATGGAGACTGCAATATCTCCTTATGGAGATAAGGAGACATTATCTTCTTTCAGAGGTTGTTAATGTTTGGAATTACCTTTTCCAGAGAGCAATGGAAGCTAGGTAGTTGGACAGATTCAAGCTTACATTGTACAGATTTTTGATTGATGAGAAAGTGAATGGCTGTACGTGTAAGAAAGTGGAGTTAAGGCAGCAGTCAGCTCTCATTGAATGTCAGATTGGGTTTTAGGGATTAAAAGGCCATGTTTCTCCTGATCGTATAAATACATAGTTTAGTGTGTAGACATCTTAAGGTATAGCCTTCAAACGTGAGGCAAAGGAAATTAGGAAACATAAATGACCTGAATCACAGAATCGCAGAGATGTCAGAGGGCTGGAGGACACATTCAGAGATTGAGAGGATGGAGACCAAGAAGGGATTTGAAAAAGGTTATGAGATCATGAAACACTGACATTTAGCAGGCACAAGGATGATTGCTGAACATAGCTTAATGCAAGTGGACGTACAGGGAGCAAAGCTGAAACAAGCTGTCTGAAAGATTATACAAACAACATTGTGTGTGAACATGCAACAGAGTCAGACCTTAGCAACAACTGTGGCACAAGGGAAAGGTCAGTTGCACTGAAATCTGTGAACTTTGATTATTAGTAACCGCAAAATATCCAAAGTAAGAAAAGGACGTGAATGGGTAATAAACCTTGTGCCTTTACATAGTGTTACTGCTGAGGTCCGGTCTGAGGAAATCTTTAAGATTCCCAACTCCTTCTGGAACACAGGTTTATTTGTGATTTTGGAAATGGACTCACTCAGAATAACATAAGAACAGAAGGAATAGAAGCAGAAATAGGCCAGGGGGGGCCGTCAAGCCTATTCCACTGTTCAGTAAGGTCATGGCTGATCTGTTCCAGGCCTTAAACCCGCATAATTACAGAATATAGGTTTGCTGGGCTGTTTCCCCTGTAACGTAAAAAAAAGAATTATCTCAGAGTGTTCATACCTGAAGAAGTCTCCTCACGCACTGATGGTTCCCATATTTCGCTGCTAAATGTAACGCATTCAATCCTAGATTGTAATCAGACAAACACATCAGATAAATGAGGTTGCGAAGAGTTCCTGTCTGAAACAGAAATACAGAAAACAGAAACTGCAGTAGGCAAGTCAACCCCTCAAGCCTGTTCTGCCATTTAATTCAAACAGCGTTAATGTCATCAACTGCATTTTTCCTAACTGTCAAACCATTAAAAATTTATAAAAAGAATCATCTAACTCAGTATTCTTACTTCCTCCTCATACTCTCTGATCCCTTTAGTGCTAAGAACTATATCTAACTCCTGCTTGAAAACAATCAATGTTTTGGCCTCAGCTGCTTCCTCCAGCAGAGAATTCCACAGGCTGGCCACTCTCTGGATGAAGATATTTCTCTTTATCTCAGTTCTAAATGGCCTACCCCAGGATCCCAACCCCATTGTTTGTTTGTTGAGAATCATCACCCAATGATGATTTTTTTTGCAGGATTAGCCAATTATTGACCAGATGTGATAAGGTGGTGGACGGAGGGTCAACAGGAAATCCATCCACATAGAAAGGAGCTGCAGCCAGCTGCCACAGGAAGTGAAACAGAGGACACCTCCAACCTGAGAGGCCTGCATCACATATTACAAAACTGACAAGAAGAAATGGCCACTGTTACTACTGACCATTTCAGCCATAGCTGGCAAAAGTAGGCATGGAGGCTGTGGGGTAAGCCTCAAAGTGATTTGGAGCCTTGTTCCCCTAAGACTACCACTGAGAGGTAATTGCTGTGCTTCCGATCCTCCACTCCCGGCACCTTCCCCTGCAACCGCAAGAAATGCAAAACTTGCGCCCACACCTCCCCCCTTACTCCCCTCCAAGGCCCCAAGGGATCCTTCCATATCCATCACAAATTCACCTGCACCTCCACACACATCATCTATTGCATCCGCTGCACCCGATGTGGCCTCCTCTTTATTGGGGAGACAGGCCGCCTACTTGTGGAACGTTTCAGAGAACACCTCTGGGACACCCGGACCAACCAACCCAACCACCCCGTGGGCCTCATTCCTGAAGAAGGGCTCATGCCCGAAACGTCGATTCTCCTGCTCCTTGGATGCTGCCTGACCTGCTGCGCTTTTCCAGCAACACATTTTTCAGCTCTGATCTTCAGCATCTGCAGTTCTCACTTTCTCCTCCTGAAGAATGGCCAAATGTGGAACAATGGGCTGAGACCCTGCTCCTTGGATGCTGCCTGACCTGCTGCGCTTTTCCAGCAACACATTTTTCAGCTCTGATCTTCAGCATCTGCAGTTCACTTTCTCCTCCTGAAGAATGGCCAAATGTGGAACAATGGGCTGAGACACCAGTGCACCGGTCAGAATCAAAAATTCACTGCCTCAGGCTCCAGGCCTAGATCAGTGCCAAACCCTACCAACTGTGTTGGTCCTCCAACAGCATCCTCTGGAAAAGAACATGTCTACCATTTCATCTCCTCAGCTTGCTATCTTTAGTACATTTTTATTGCAATAAATTCTTTTGCGCTCTTGGAACGCTGAGATTAGTCTATTTAATGAACCACTTGAAACCTTACTTAAAATGCAGGATAAGCAATAATTACTGGAAAACATACTTCCTCTCACTCCACCTCTGGTCCAAATGGGAATGATTTTAAATTAAAACCCCTCATTGGCAGCACTTTCTCCCTATCTACTCTCCAAACCCCCTATATAATCTGAACATTTCTGTACTGAAGGAGTAAATCTTCATGTTACATAAGCTCTATCCAATCCATGATGTGACACAGTCTTTGTGAGGAGACAGTTGAGTTCTGCATGTAAAACTGAAGAGACCAAATGTATTCCGTACAGCTCCCGAGAGTTCTTCATAAGTACATCAAGAAAGCTAATGTTAGCATCAGCTATTAACATTAACTATCAAAAAACTAACTTGCTATTTAAGACAATTAGTTCTTTTGTTTAGACTCACCAGTAATCTATGTCCATAATTACACAGGCCAGAGACTTAGTTTAGGGGAAGGAGGTGGGGTGCTGGTAATGACTTTACCTCTGAGCCAGGAAGCCTGACAGGTTCAAATCACACCTGCTCCAAAGGTGTGTAGTGATATCTATGAACACATTGATCAGAATATATCTAGGGTGAAGGAGGATTGGTGGCAGGGAGCTACCCAATCAGAATACCACATGCTGGTAGCAGGAGTATGTGAAAATTCAAGAATTTATATTAAATCTCCCTCAAAACATCTCTCTTTAAAGTCTTATAATCAGAAACCTGGCTTGATTGCTTTGTTCCTCCCTTAGCTGCGGAATACTGAGGCTAATTGTGTTGTTGACATAGCTGATATGGTCAAACCCAGCCTCTTTGACAAACTGGGGCCTTCCTAGTCCCCAAGTTGGGTGATGGGCAACCCAGGCACAAAGGAACAGAGGAACATAACAAATAGGAACAGGAGTAGGCCATTCGACCCCTCAATCCTGCCCTGCTTTTCAATAAGATCATGGCTGATCGTGCCTTCCATACACAAAGGGTGACAGACGTTTGGAACTCTTGTCCATAAATGACAGTGGATGCAGAATCAGTTGTTAATTTTAAATCTGAGACAGATAAATTTCTGTAAAGCAACGGTAGGAAGGGATATGGGCCAAAGGCAGGTATATGGAGTTAGGTCCCACATCAGCCATGATCTCATTGAATGATGGAAGAGGCATTGGGCTTGAATGGCCTGCTCCTGTTACTATGCAAAAGTGAGGACTGCAGATGCTGGAGATTAGAGTCGAGAGTGTGGTGCTGGAAAAGCACAGCAAGTCAGGCAGCATCCAAGGAGCAGAAGAATCAACCTTTTGGGCAAAAGCCCTTCCTGGTGAAGAGCTTTTGCCCAAGACATTGATTTTCCTGCTCCTCAGATGCTGCCTTACCTGCTGTTCCTGTTACTAAGCTCAGGCCTCAACTCCTTTTTCTGCCTCAAAGCCCTCAATTCCTTGATATTTCAAAATCTATTTACCTCCTTTTTAAATATATTCAGTAATTAGAAAATTCCAGACATTCACTACCCTTTGGCACAAGAAATTCTCTTTTATATCTCAATTTTTAATGAGTGTCCCCTTATTGAGACTCCCCCACGAGTGGAAACATGCCCTTAACATCTATGACATTGAGGCCCTAAGAATCTTAGGCATTTCAATCAGATCATTTCTCATATAGAGTCATAGAGTCATAGAGATGTATGTACAGCATGAAAACAGACATTCTTCTAAACTCTAATAAATAAAGGTCAAAGCTGATTAGCCCTTCTTGTTAAGCCAAGCCTTCATTCCCAGGAATCAGATTAGCAAATCTTTTTTGAACTACCTCCTTTGCCAACATATATTTTCTTAATATGGCGCCAAAATATTACGCAGTACTCCAGGTGCAGCCTCACCAACACCATCCACAGTTATAATTAGACTTCCCTATTTTTAATTCCAACCCTATGGCAAATTTCATTTGCCTTCTTAATTACTTGCTGCACCTACTTGCTAAGATTTGCATTTTGGTTAAACAAACAGGGGCAGGACTTATACAAGGGACGGACAAGATAGCTTAATGTGCCAGGGTACAGGTGCTTTAGGCAGTATAGAGGTGGTGGAAGGAGGGGAGGGGGAGTTGCAATTTTGATTAAGACGAGTCTCACAGCAGTAAACAAATGAAATAACTGAAGGATCATCCAGTGAGGCTTTGTGAGTGGAGTTAGGAAATGGTAATATTATCGGGGTTGTATTATAGGCCCCCAGTAGTCAATGGGAATTAGAGGAGCAAATATGTAGTGAGACTGGGGAAACTTGCAGGAGCAATAGGTTTGTCACTGTAAGGGATTTTAATTTTCCTAACATAGACTGGGACTGCCATAGCATTAAGGGCTCAGATGGGGTGGAATTTTGTTAAGTGAATTAAGGAAACTTTCCTCAAGCAGTGTATAGAAGATCATACTTGGGAAGGGCAAAACTCGACCTACTCTTGAGAAATTGGGCAGGACAGGTGACTAAGGTGACAGTGGGGAATACTTTGGGACTCGTGACCGTACTTCTATTAATTTTAAAATAGTGATGGAAAGGAATAAAACTGGTCCACAGGTTCAAGTTCTATACTGGGGCAAGGCGAATTTTGATGAAATTAGACAGCAGCTTGCAGGGTTTGATTGGAGTAGTTTGTTTGCTGCAAAGAGACCTTCAGCAAGTGAAAAGGGGGCACGATATAGCCTTGGCTAAGAAGATTAGGGTGAATCCAAAGCGGTTTTTTAAGCATATTAAAGTAAAAGAATAACTACAGAGAGAATAGGGGCCCTCAATGACCACAGTGGACATGTAAGTGTAGGACTGCAGGGGACAGGCAAGGTCCTCAGTTAATATTTCTCCTCCGTGTTTACTGTGTGTCACAATGCCGGTCTTGTACAAGATTACTTTGCCCTTGAGGTTTTTTTTCAGAGAAGGGGTATCTGGCTCTCTAGCTGTGCAGTTCAATTCAGTTCAGGAGTCAGTTTAGTTGCAGCAGGGGGTGTGTGAAACAGGCTGCTGATCTCTCTGTCTAACTTCAAGTCTGTAAGCTCTAGTTTGTTTCATTGTTTACTGTTTGTGCTAAGGGTTGTGTGCATTGGGGCTGTTGCAAGTATTTTCAGAACAGCATCATTACATTGGGTTTGGATAGGGTAAGTTGCCGGTATTCTGTTTTCTGTTCTTTGTGTTTCATTCTGTAATTTTATAAATAAATTTTGTTTGTTTAAAACTTGGAAGACGACCCAGCTAATTTGCACCCGGAATATCCAGTACACACCTAGCTGAACAAATAGCAAAATTATGGTCTGGGCTACCTGCTTAAAAATGTTTTCAGGGGTCTGGCCTAGTCCATGACACATGAAAAAAGACATGACGACTTGGAAACTTGGGGAAGTTAGTGATGATATCTTGGGGACAGTCCATATCACAGTATGTGTAGGACGTATTAGAATGTATGAAGGTGGATAAATCTCCTGGTCCTGATCAGATATATCCAAAAACACTGGAAGAGGATAGAGAAGAAATTGTAGGGCCCCGACTGATATTTTTGCATCGCTGTTAGCCAAATGTGTGATTCCAGAAGACTGGAGTGCAGCAAATGTTGTGTCCTTATTGAAAAAGGGCTGCAAAGAAAAGCTTGGGAATTATAGAACAGTAAGCTTAACAGCTGTGATAGTGAAGTTACTTGAGAAGATTCTAAGGGATAAGATATACATGCATTTGGCAAGACATGGTTTGATTAGGGGTAGTCAGCATGGGAGATCATACCTCACAAATTTGTTAAGAGTTCTTTGATGAAGTGAGCAGAGTGGTTGCTGAGGGCAGGGTGGTTAACCTTATCTATAGGGATTTCAGTAAGGCCTATGATAAGGTCCATGTGGTAGGTTGCTCTGGAGGGTTAGATCACATGGAATCTAGGGGGAGCTGGCAAATTAGATACACAATTGGCTTGACGTTGGGAAGCAGCGAGTAATAGTGGAAGGATGCTTGTCAGACTGGAGGACTGTGATTGGTAGAGTGCATGAGGGATCAATACTGGGCCCATTGCTGTTTGTTATCTATATCAATGATTTGGATGAGAGTGTACAAGGCATGATTAGTAAATTTGCAGATGACACTAAAATAGACGGTTTTGTGGATAGTGAGAAAGGTTATCAGAAATTGCAGCAGTACCTTGATCAGATGGGAAGGTGGGACAAGGAATGGCACATGGAGTTTAATATAGGTAAGTGTGAGGTCTTGCATTTTGGAAAGTCAAATCAAGATAGGAGTTTCAAGCTGAATGGTAGGGCCTTAAGGAGTGTAGTGGAACAGAGGGACCTTGGAATTCAGGTGCATAGTTCTCTGAAAGTGGAGTCACAGGAAGACAGGGCAGTGAAGAAGATTTTGGTACACTGGCCTTCATCAGTCAGGGCACTGAGTACAGAAGTTGGGAAGTTATGTTGCAGTTATACAGCATGTTGGTGAGGCTGCACTTGGGAGTACTGTGTTCAGTTTTGGTCACCTTGCTAAACAAAGAATGTTATTAAACTGGAAAGAGCGCAGAAGAAATTTGCAAGGATCTTACTAGGACTCAACAGTCTGACTTATAAGGACAGGTTGGACAAGCTAGGACTATTTTCTTTATAGCATCGGAGACTAAGGGGACATCTTATAGAAGAGTATAAGATCATGAGAGACATGGATAGGGTGAATGCACTCACTCAGTCTTTTTCCCAGGGTTGGGAATCGAGGACCAGAGAGTGTCAGATTAAGATTAGAGGGGAAAGAATAGACAATAGGTGCAGGAGTAGGTCATTCTGCCCTTCGAGCCTGCACCACTATTCAATATGATCATGGCTGATCATCCTTAATCAGTATCCTGTTCCTGCCTTATCTCCATAACCTTTGATTCCACTATCCTTGAGAGCTCTATCCAACTCTTTCTTAAATGAATCCAGAGACTGGGCCTCCACTGCCCTCTGGGGCAGAGCATTCCACACAGCCACCACTCTCTGGGTGAAGAAGTTTCTCCTCATCTCTGTCCTAAATGGTCTACCCCGTATTTTTAAGCTGTGTCCTCTGGTTCGGCACTCACCCATCAGCACAAACATGTTTCCTGCCTCCAGAATGTCCAATGCTTTAATAATCTTATATGTCTCAATCAGATCCCCTCTCAGTCTTCTAAACTCAAGGGTATACAAGCCCAGTCGCTCCAGTCTTTCAGCATAAGGTAGTCCTACTATTCCAGGAATTGACCTCGTGAACCTACGTTGCACTCCCTCAATAGCCAGAATGTCTTTCCTCAAATTTGGAGACCAGAACTGCACACAATACTCCAGGTGTGGTCCCACCAGGGCCCTATACAGCTACAGAAGAACCTTCTTGCTTCTATACTCAATTCCACTTGTTATGAAGGCCAGCATGCTATTAGCCTTCTTCACTACCTGCTGTACCTGCATGCTTACCTTCATTGACTAGTGTACAAGAACACCAGATCTCTTCGCACTGCCCCTTTACCTAAATTGATTCCATTTAGGTAGTAATCTGCCTTCCTGTTCTTGCCACCAAAGTGGATAACCATACATTTATCCACATTAAACTGCATCTAGCATGCATCTGACCACTCACCTAACCTGTCCAGGTCACCCTGTAATCTCCTAACATCCTCCTCACATTTCACCCTGCCACCCAGCTTAGCATCATCAGCAAATTTGCTAATGTTATTACTAATACCATCTTCTATATCATTAATATAATGAATAAAAGGGAACTGAGGGGCAACTTTTTTTACACAGAGGGTGGTACGCATATGGAATGAGCTGCCAGTGGAAGTGGTTGAGGTGGATATATTAAAAACATTTGGACAACTACATGGATAGGAAAGGTTTAGAAGTAAATGGGCCAAGTGCAGGGAAATGGGGTAAACGTCGATGGATATTTTCGTCAGTATGGACCAGTTTGGGCCGAAGGTCCTGTCTTCGTGCTGTTGGTCTCTATGACTCTAATTAATGATAGAACCTTGGGTAGTGTTGTAGAACAGAGAGACCAAGTGGTTCAGGTACATAATGCTTTGAAGTTCGCGACACATATAGACAGGGTGATTAAGAAGGCATTTGGCACGCTTGCCTTCATTGCTCAGACTTTTGAGTACAGGAGTTGTTGAGGTGGTACAGGACTTTGGTGAAGGCTCTTCAGGAGTACTGTGTCCAGTTCTGGTCGCCTTGTTATAGGAAGGATATCATTAATGTAGAGAAGGTGCAGAAGAGATTCAACAGGACATTGCCGGGTATGGAAGGTTTGAGTTATAAAGAAATAGGCTGAGACTTTTCTCACTGGAGCACAGGAGGCTGAGAGGTGACCTTAAAGAGGTGTATAAAATCATGAGGGGTACAGAGAGGGTTAATGATAGGTGACTTTTGCATAGAATGGGGGATTTCAAAACTTAGGAGCACATTTTTATGCTGAGAGGTGAGAGATTTAAAGAAGACATGAGTGACAAATTTTTACACATGTTGGATGAACACCCTGAGGAAGTGGTGGATGTGGGTAGACTTACAATTACAACATTGAAAAGACATTTGTTTAAGTACATGAATAGGAAAGGTCATCCTGGAGTTCAGTTACTAGTGCTATACCGCAAGGATCTGTTTTGGAGCCACTGCCGTTTGTCATTTTTACAAACAACATAGATGAGGGCGCAGAAGGATGGATTCGTACAATTACGGATGACACCAAGGTCAGTGGAGTTGTGGATAGTGCCGAAGGATGTTGCAGGTTACAGAGGGACATAGAGAAGCTGCAGAGCTGGGCTGAGAGGTGGCAAATGAAGTCTAATGCGGAAAAGTGTGAGGTGATTCACTTTGGAAGGAGCAACAGAAATAAAGAGTACTGGGCTAATGGTAAGATTCTTGGAAGTGTAGGTGAGCAGAGAGATCTCAGTGTCCATGTACATAGATCCCTGAAAGCTGCCACCCAGGTTGATAGGGTTGTTAAGAAGGAATACGGTGTGTTAACTTTTATTGGCAGATGGATTGAGTTTCAGAGCCATGAGGTAATGTTGCAGCTGTACAAAACTCTGGTGCAGCCGCACTTGGAGTATTGTGTACAGTTCTGGTCACCGTATTATGTTTTTGTTAGAGAGAAGAAGGTTGAGAGGTGACTCATTTGAGACATTTAAAATATTCACAGGGTTAGATAGGGTGGATAGTGAGAGCCTTTTTCCTCGCATGGTGATAGCTAGCACGGTGGGACATAGTATTAAATTGAGGGGTGATAGGTCCAGGACAGATGTCAGAAGTAGTTTTTTTATCAGAGAGTAGTTGGGGCGTGAAACACCCTGCCTGCAACAGTAGTAGACTCACCAACTTTAAGGGCATTTAAATGGTCATTGGATAAACATATGGATGATAACGGAATAGTGCAAATTAGATGGGCTTCAGATTGTTTCCACAGGTCAGAGCAACATCGAGGGCCAAAGGGCCTGTACTTTGTTGTAATGGTCTATGTTCTACAGGTTCGGAGGGATGTAGACCAGCAGCAGGCAGGCGAGACTAGCTTAATTTGGGATTATATTCGGCATGGACCGGTTAGACTAAAGGGTCTGTATCCGTGCTGTGTGACTCTGTAAGACCACACAGGTCCCTTTGTGCTGCACTTTTCTGGAGTCTCTCTCCACTTTCGTAATAGTCTGCCTTTTGCTTCTTCCTACTACAGTGCATGAACTCACACTTTCCCACATTAAACTCTTATCTCCATTTGCCCACTTGCTCAACCTATCTATACTCTGCTTGCTGATTCCTTATGATATCACAACAAGCCCTCCCACCTATTTTTATATTGTCAGCAAATTTGGATAGATTCCACTCTGCCCCCTCCTCCAAGTCATTAAGATAAAGAGTAAATAACTCAGGCCCTAGGATTGGTACTTTCAACCTAAAAAAGATTCATTCATCCAAACTCTCTGTCTTCTGTGTGTTACGTAATTCTCAATCCTTGTTAATAGGTTACCCCTAATACTGAGTGCCTATCTTGGGCAATTCTATTTCATATGGTCCCTTACCAAATGTTTTCTAGAAATCCAAATACATTACTTCTAATAGTCTCTCTTTTTCAACACTGCTTGTTAAATATTCAAAAAAATTAGCAAATTTGTCAAACATAATAAACACGCGACCCGAGATGTTAACTCTAATTTCTCTCCACAGATGGTGCTGGACCTGCTGAGCTTTTCCAGCAATTTCTGTTTCTGTCTTACAGCATCTGCAGTTCTTTCTGTTTTTATTTTATCAAACACAACTTTTCTATCCCAAAATCATGTTGGCCTTGTTTGATCCTTCAGATATTTTTTGTAACACAGATGGGAAACAGGGCACAGGTCAGAAACGTAAGGGAAAACTTCAGTTAAGATTTTCACAGGCGCAAATGCTAAGCAAGAAGATGGGCTTCTGTCCAATTGCAGGGCAGTGGGCAGACTCCAGAAACTGAACTGCCAATAATAGGATGCAGGAGTAACTGGGAGGGCACACAACCTTTTAAAAACTTTCATAAAAAGACAGAAATAGAAGTTTCCTGATGAAGGGCTTTTGCCAGAAACGTCGATTTTCCTGCTCCTCGGATGCTGCCTGACCTGCTGTGCTTTTCCAGCACCACTCTGATCTGAACCCAAGAAACAGAAGTCAGGCCACCACTCTGCTGGGGAGTGATGGGGTGTGGGAAGAAGGAGAAGATCCCTTGACAAGGTGCAGCTCCGTCTATACAGATAGGGAAGGCCTGTAATGGCGTTACCTCCTTCGGCTGCCAATGGGTGCCCACCTCCAGCTATTTAATCCATCTTTATTGTGTCAGGAAATGAGGCTGGCTGGAAAGTCTCACCCATAACAAGGCAGTTAGCAAGTGACACAAGTCACCTCACGAGAAAAGGCAATCTGCCCAGGCCCCAAATTTATGACCTCCAGTTCCAAGCTCGAGAAATAGCATCCTGCAATCAACAGGTCACTGGCCAAGAAGTACACACGACAGAATAAGAGAATCGATTTGGCCACTGCTATATCGAAGCAGCAGTCACAAAGGTACTGATGTTGTATGACAGGGACTTGCACAATAGGAAATATAATTTGCTCAGGATGCTCCCTATGAACTAACAGAACTTGGGACATAAACTTGTAGGGACTTGAAAGAAACTTGTAAACATTCTGGTAGTGCCATGGAGGCTCCACTCTGTTCCCCCTCAGAAGATGAACACCTTCCACACCACCCAAATCCTACAGCCCCACCTCGCCTTGGAGTAGGAAGTGTTTACCTGAGCCGTCCAGGGCATTGATGTCCACTCCACGTGCCAAGATGACCTCCAGACAGTCCACATAGCCTTTCATTGCTGCCAGGTGGTACCTGAGGTAGAGATGAGCCAAACTGCTCAATTACTGGCAGACACAGCATGTATAAAAGCATCAACCATTGGCTAGGCCTCTTTGGAGTATGGCATTCAATTTTGGACTCCATGCTTTATGAAACATGTCAGGGCTTTGTCAAGGTTGCAGTGACTCAGTACCCATTTATAAAATATCCCCTTAATCTTTACTTAGAGGACAACAACTTCAGCAATCCTAAATTTGTGTAAAGGGCAATACCTGATATAAATATGACAATAATTAAATGTGAATGAAGTGTAGCAAAATATAATTTCTTTAAATTATTCATTCACAGAACATATCTGGTACTTTCAAGCCAGCATTTACTTCCCATCCCTAATTGCTCTTGAAAAAGTGGTGGTGAGCTGCCTTCTTGAACCATTGCTGTCCTTGCAATGTTGGAACACCCATTGTAGCACTAAGCAGGGAGATCCAGCATTTTGGCAAAGCAACAGTGAAGGAACAGAAACATTATTCTAAGTCAGGATGGTCAGTGGCTTGGAGGGAAACTTGCAGATGGTGGTGCTCCCATTATCTATTGCCCTTGTACAAGACAGTACAGGAAGGTGCTGTCAAGGGGTCTTGGCGAATTACTGCAGTGCATGTTGTAGATGGTACATACAGCTGCTACTGTACATCAATGATAAAAGGAGTGAATGCTTCACATGGAGTGCTGATCAAATCGGCTGGCTTGTCCTGATGGATGGCATCAAGCTTCTTGAATGCTGTTGGAACTGTGCTCAACCAGGCAAGCAAAGAGATTCCATCACAGCCCTGACTTGTGCCTTGTAGATAGCAAACAGAAACTAAGGAGTCGGGAGATGAATTAGTCACCATAGAATGCCCAGCTGTTTAATAACTTTTGTAGGCACAGAATTTATAAGGCTGGTCCAGATAAAGTTCCGGTCAATGGTAACCCTAGAATGTGAATGGTGGGGAATCCAATTATAGTAATGCTGTTGCAAGTTAATAGTAGGTGGTTCAATTCTCTCTTGTTGGAGATGATCATTGCCTGACATTTGTGTCATGCACATGTTACTTGGCACTTATTGGCCCACCTGGATGGTGTCTAGGTCTTGCTTTCAGTGGCTGTTAGGTATAGGGTTTGGTTAAGAAAAAGAAGGAAGCATATGTAAGGTATAGACAAGATAGATCGAGTGAATCCTTAGAAGAGTATAGAGGCAGTAGGAGCATACTTAAGAGGGAAATCAGGAGGGCAAAAAGGGGACATAGCTTTGGCAAATAGAATTAAGGAGAATCCAAAAAATTTCACAAATATATTAAGGACAAAAGGGTAACCAGGGAGAGAATAGGGCCCCTCGAAGATCAGCAAGGCAGCCTTTGTGTGGAGCTGCCGAAAATGGGGCAGATACTAAACGAGTATTTTGCATCAGTATTTACTGTGGAAAAGGATATGGAAGATTTAGAATGTAGGGAAATAGATGGTGACATCTTGCAAAATGTCCATATTATAGAGGAGGTAGTGCTGGATGTCTTGAAATGCATAAAGGTGGATAAGTCGCCAGAACCTGATCAGGTGTATCCTAGGACTCTGTGGGAAGCTAGAGAAGTGATTGCTGGGCCTCTTGCTGAGATATTTGTATCATCGATAGTCACAGGTGAGGTGCCGGAAGACTGGAGGTTGTCAAA
>NC_057740.1:4878789-4911398 GCF_004010195.1 Chiloscyllium plagiosum
TGGTTAGGCCACTGTTGGAATATTGTGTGCAATTCTGGTCTCCTTCCTATCGGAAAGATGTTGTGAAACTTGAAAGGGTTCAGGAAAGATTTACGAGGATGTTGCCAGGGTTGGAGAATTTGAGCTATAGGGAGAGGCTGAACAGTCTGGGGCTGTTTTCCCTGGAGCGTCGGAGGCTGAGGGGTGACCTTTTAGAGGTTTACAAAATTATGAGGGGCATGGATAGGGTAAATAGGCAAAGTCTTTTCCCTGGGATAGGAGAGCCCAGAACTAGAGGGCATAGGTTTAGGGTGAGAAGGGAAAGATATAAAAGAGATCTACGGGACAACGTTTTCACACAGAGGGTGGTACATGTATGGAATGAGCTGCAAGAGGAAGTGGTGGAGGCTGGTACAATTGCAACATTTAAGACGCATTTAGATGGATATATGAATAGGAAGAGTTTGGAGGGATATGGGCCGGGTGCTGGCAGGTGGGAATAGATTGGGTTGGAATAGCTGGTCGGCATGGATGGGTTGGACCGAAGGGTCTGTTTCCATGCTGTACATCTCTATGGCTATGTCTCTTGAGAGCAGCACATTACATCACCGGCTATGTGATTTTTAAATTCTTCATTACTCTGTCACTAGGAGCTAACATTAACCCATCCTACCCATTTAGCATTCCACTATCACCTATTTTAATACATGTTGTAACTTCTTTACTCTGGGTTTAAATACCCCTGCTCAAAAATAGTCAACAGAATTTCAACAAGCGCACTCTTGTGTCTTTTGTTAACGTCACACACAGTGGAAATTGGTTTTAATTTGTAAGATCGGTGTTAATGGGGGATAGCAGTGCAGTTTACAGCTCTCCTTTTTTGCTTCAATGGGGAAAAGATGTACGATGAGCCATGTTTTTTTTCCAGGGAAGGAGTGGCATGATCGTAATGGCACTGGGCTATCAATTCATAGGCTCTGGAAGCATAAGTTCAAATCTTACTATTCAATTAATAAAACTAGAATTCAAAGCTGGTCTGTCAGTGAGTATGCAATTATTCAAAAACCCATCTGGTTCACTAATTCCCCTTTTGGTAAGGAAATGTGCCATTCCTACCCGGTCTGAAAAAATGTGAAACCAAACTCAGAGAAATGTGGTTGACTCTGAAAACGACTAATGAGTCATTCAGTTGAATCAAGCCACGACAACCTTACAGTGTGCCTACATACAAGACAATAACTGTAGCCATTGAAAAAAAAACAGCTGCCTATCACCTTTTTAATGGGAATTAGGGATGGACAATAAATGCTACTGAAACTTGTTGGTCCTCCAGAACAAGGAGTTGATCTTGACCAAGTGTTATAGCCTGGAACATTCCAAGGTCCAGGACTATGTGCTGAGGGATGCACTAAAGCTTGGGGCAGCTGCCACTAAGGCACAGTGGGGAAAGACCACTATCTAAGGTCGCCCTGCTGAAGATATATGGCCATTCAGTTATCGGACACTTCTGATGCCTCAAATGTAAGTAAATATAGTTTTGTATGTGTAAGAGAGGTCCTTGTTTTTTTTGGATAGAGTCAAACTCCAACATTTGCTTGTTTCCTTGATATGCTGCTGGACAGAACAGAACTCTGTTTGTGACTCTGCATATATACTTTCTTCATAAAAATATCTTTTTTTTTGAAATTAAAACCATCCATGTTCAATTTCATGGAAGAATAATCAATAAACTTGCATTTTACAGCAACACAGACCCTCATTACACAACAGAGGAACTCACACTTGAGGGTACTCATAATACAGCAACGCATCTTTTAACTAAGGCTCAGGAGGTAAATCCCTGTCTCAAGCAGTCACATCGCCACATAAAATTACACCCCTTGGCCTTGACCTGGCTGCAGACTCATCATCAGCTCACAGAGAACAGACAAGCATTAGGTTCTTCACACAAAAGGTGCTGGTGTGGATAGAGTGACCAGTGTAACCAGCCTCCCTGTTGTCATGCTACCTGAATTATAATATTGCATGCCAAACAGTGTCAGTCTTCTGGGAATCTGGCTGCCAGTTCTGACTGAGGTGCTCCTGATGCAGAGCACCAGAATGTAGCACAAACCCAAGTGGGCTCAGATATTTCTCAGCCAATAGGTAATAGGAATGGGTCCCAAAGTGCTACATGGGTCCACCTTTCCCAAGGTAAAAGAGCGTTGTCAGACTAACCTTTACCAACAGAGGTGAGATAATGGCTAAACAGTGTACATGACTATGAACCCAACGTACCCACTATTAATCACAATTGGCTAGATTTTTATCTGCTGTGTTTATTTCCCTCATGAATGGCTCACTGATAAAATTATAGGACGGTGAAACTTCCACTGGGATGATTTTGAGATCGGAAAGCACAAATAAAGCTGAGTCTTCTGCTTTCTTTCCTTTCTGAAACAGCAAGTTCACCTTCCAGCTTTTTATCACTGATGGCCAAGTAGCCCAAAAATAAAATAGAGAAAGACATTGGGCACTCACGCTGATCGTCCCTCAGTGTCGAGTTTCGTCGTGAGAAGAGTCCTTTTGTTGAGGAGGGAAGCCACCTTTTCAGGGTCACTGCCATTCACAGCTTGTAACAGTTTCTCATCATACTTACTCCAGTCCTGGCTCTGCAAAAATTAAAGAGAGGTTTGAATTTCTATAGCCCCTGTCACCTCAGAACATCACAATTAACCACTTTTGAAACATAGGGCAGGATGTTTGGGTTCCATTGAGGTCAGGAAGGAAGGCAGGCAGACAGGAGAAGAAATTGCAGCTCAATCCAGGATGCTATTTGTCTGCTTTAGGCCTGTGACCATCTTTCAGTTATGGACTGAGTAGGGCATATATCAGGATTTTCGATTTGATTTGATTTATTATTGTCACTTATACCTAGGTACAGTGAAAAGTTTTGTTTTGCACGCAGTTTATAGGTAGATCTTCACATTTGAAGTGCATTAGGGGTAATAGAACAGAGTGAAAAATCCAATGTTATGGCCACAGAGAAAGTGCATAAAGAGTGAGATCAATATTTGCATTTAAAATATGACAGGTCCGTTCAGAAGCCTGGTAACAGCAGGGAAAAGCTGTTCTTGAATTTGTTAGTCTGTGTGTTTATGCTTTTGTATATTCTGCCAATGGAAAAGGTTGGAAGAGATTATAACTGGCCTAGGAAGGGTCTTTGACGATGTTGACTGCTTTCCTGATGCAGCAAGACGTATAGATGGAGTTAATGAATGGAAGGTCAGCTTACGGATGTACCTGAGCTATGTTCACAACTCTATGTAGTTTCTTATGGTCCTGGGCAGAGCAATTGCCATACCAGGCTGTGATGCATCTGGATAGAATGTTTTCTATGGTGCATCTATTAAAAAGAGGCCTTAGGAGTGGGAGACATGACTATGAATTCAGTGCTTTCTGGCCTCTTTTGTGTTCTGATAGCTCTTCTAATGTATTGGTTATGTTTTGCTGTACCATTGATCCAATATCATCAACTTCAAGAGGGCAGTTGCTTCCAGCTATTAAGAGGAATTTAATGCTTGGCAATGCTGTCAGACCGAGCACACTCTTAACAAATCCTATCTCGGCATTATTAATCAGCTCTCAGGTAACGGCACTCACCTGAGTCAGAAACACTGTACCTTATTAGCTGTTTCTGGCTAAAATTAAAGGCACTATTATACCTTCTCATTTAAAGTGAGAGCTGAGTTTTGAAAACTGATTTTAAACAACTGAATCATAGGCTCCCTTAGGAATGAATATTACAGGCTGAGTTAGGTTCCATTGAACATTTACATATAACATACAAATGAGGACAAAAAGAAGGTCACTTGGCCCTTCAAGCTCATTCTGCCATTCAATACACACACGGCTAATCTGCTTTTAACCTCAACTCTACATCTCTGGACGTTCCCTTGGTAGTCATTGAATCTATAGTATGGAAGCAGGCTATTCAGCCAATCAAGTCCACATTGACCCTCCAACCAAATCCACACTCCCTAACCCGTATTTCCCCATGGCTACCCCACCTATCCCCTGGACAATATGGGAAATCTAGCTTGGCTAATCCACCTAACCTTCACATCTTTGGAGTGTGGGAGGAAACTGGAGCACCTGAAGGAAACCCACGCAGACATGGGGAGAACGTACAAACTCCATACAGACAGTTGCTTGAGTCTGGAACTAACCCGGGTCCTTGGTGCTGTGAAGCAGCAGTGCAAACCATGAATCTATATATTTTGGTCTTAAAAATATTTAAAGATTCTGCATACATTGCTTTTTGAGGAAGGAAGTCCCAAAGTCTCACAGCTCTATAGGAGAAAGAAAAAGTCCTCATCTGTGTCTTTAATGGGTGACCCTTATTTTTAAACAATGACCATGTTCTAGATTCTTCTACAAGAGGAAGCATCCCTTCAAGATCCACTCAGTCATGTCCCTACAACATCTTAGATCTTTCAATTAAGTCACTTCTGACTCTTTTAGACTCCAGAGGGTACAGGCCTATCCTACCTACCCTTTCCTCATAAGGCAATCCATTCATTCCAGGTTTTAGTGTAATAAACCTTGAACTGCTTCCAGCACATTACTAGCCTTCTATAAGTCTGGTGGTCAGTACTGTACACAGTACTACAGATAGGGTCTCACCAATGCCTTCGTTATAGTAGAGATACAACCTCACTACTCTTGCATTAAATTACCTTCACAATAAGCCACAACGTTCTATCAGTTTTCCTGATTTCTAGTTTTGCCTGTGCACTAACACTCCATGGTTTATGTACCAGGACGCCCAGATCTCTCTGCATTTCAGTTCTCTTCATGGCTGGGACTTTTTTCCACTGAATTGTAGAAGATTGAGAGGTGACCTTACAGAGGTTTACAAAATCATGAGGGGTGTAGATAGGGTTAATGGTAGGTATATTTTCCTTAGATTGGGGTTTCAAGACTAGCGGGCACATTTTTAAGTTGAGAGGAGAGAGATTTTAAAAAAGAGGGGCAATTTCTTTATACACAGAGGGTCGTTCATATGTGGAAAGAACTTCCTGAGGAAGTGGTGGGTGTGGGCACAGTTAAAGCATTAAAAGGACATTTAGGTAAGTACATGAATAGGAAAGCTTTGAAGGGATATGGGCCAGGAGCAGGCGAGTGGGACTAGTTTAATTTGGGATTATGTTTGGCATGGACTGGTTGGACTGGAGGGTCTGTCTCCATGTTGTCTGACTCTATGACTCTTACCATTTAGATAACATGCTTTTATTATTTTTTTCTGTTATAATTGTCAATTTTACGTTTTCCCATATTACACTCCATCTGCCAGATTTTTGCCCACTCATATAAACCAATCAGCATTCCTTTCCAGGCTCCTCTTCACAACTCGCTTCCTATCTGTTTTCATGTCACCGGCAAAGTTAGCTACCAATGTGCAAAAACAAATGTATAAGCAGAAATTATGCACTGTACCATAAGTACCACACATGTACTGTGAAATTCTAGTTGGATACGTTGTAAACTGAAATACATAATTAAATACAAAAAAAAACTTTGTTTAGGCTCTAGAAGATCATACTCAGCAGAAAAAAAAGCTAAAACAGTACAAGTTTAAATTACAAGTTGGTGCAAGTGGCAGCTGAGTGCAAACTAAGAGTCCAAGAGGAATCAACTGAACAAGTCCTTTTTGGTGACAACAAACACTAAAGATGGTAAAGGTGACAATAAAGAGTAGGAGGGCAAGAGTGGAACTGAGGACAGGAGCAGAGGGAAGAGGTGTACTGACACCTACAGTACTCGGGAGCACATCATGCCCACATTGTTCAGGCCACAGAACAGGAAATCCGTGGAAAACATTATGGTGAATGTGGCAGCACAGCACAGCTAAATAGCACAAATTATATGAGCAACGTTAAAATGAAATAATACTGACTGAGGCAAGGTTTAGCAGAAACTTACTGTATATGTGTGTATTTTATTTACCTGGTGTCCTGACTAATTCTAAATGAACATCACAAAAAATAACAAGTTTTCTGGGCATGGTCACAGTGTCCTTTATGAGGCCTGAGCCTCATGCCTGATGAAGGGCTTTTGCTCGAAATGTCAATTTTCCTGCTCCTTGGATGCTGCCTGACCTGCTGTGCTTTTTCAGCACCACACTCTCAACTCTGATTTCCAGCGTCTGCAGTCTTCACTTTCTTCTGCTACATCATAATAGGTAATACACTTCAAAAATACTGTACTTAACTTTGGGATATTGCTATGACACAGAGGTCAAACCCCTCTGCTAATTAAACTAAAACACCCAGAGAAGACCTCTTCGCCTCGCAATCTGTTAAAAATGTGTGAATGAAAGAAGATCCCTGATTTTCACTGTATAAATAAAAAGCAAAAACAAAGTATTTACTTAACCCTAATAGTGAATACTAAAAAAAACTATTAACAACCCAAACACTCATTCCTCTGACCATTCTCCCTTAGCTGACCACAATTCTATTAATATGCTATTCGAATAACACAATTAATAAAGGTAAATTAGCACTTAATCTCTTAAAGTCCACACAGATGATCATCTCCTCTTCCTTCAGCCTTCCTTCCTCTATTTCCCAAATCTGCTGTCTTCTCACTTTTTACTGCGAGTATTTTCAGCTATCAAATGCCTTTTAAATAGATGGTGCCTTCTTAGAGATTTCTTTGAGAGCTTTTCATGTAAGATGGGCAATTAGTTCGCAGCAATTTTCAAATACCCTACTTTATAAACCCCATTACTTCTGCCATCTTTTTGTTCTGATGTTGTCAATATAATCAAATTTAAATTCAATTGGTTTTTGGTATCCTGGGCATATTTTAAATTAATTGGTTAAATTCAAATCTGGTCACCTTAATTTAAAAAATAACAACCGAACACAAGCTAATGTTAGTAACCCTACCGCTAGTTGTTACAAACTTTCAATTCTCAGTTCTCTCAGTAACTCTGCCAGCTAACCACAGACCACATGTACTGTCAAAATCTCTTAGCTCAGAAAAGCAACTCCTCTCTCTTAACAGGACCATAAACACTTTCAACTTCATTACAATATTTTATGAGATTGATCTGAAGGTAATATGGCCATAGTCTTACCAGACCATAGGGTTACAATCTCATTAGAGAGGTGGTTTAACCTAAGGGTCACCATACCCCAGGCAAGGGAAGAGGTAATCTCAGCCAGTGCAGGAATTGAACCCACACCGATGGAATCACAAACCAGCAGCCCTGCCAACTGAGTTAACCAATGGCAAGGAGTGCTACAGAAATGCAAGTTCTTATTTTATTCATCGAGTCAGAGAGAGAGAGATTTGATCCACATAGATGGATGTTTTGAGTATTAATGTTACGTCTAATAAAAGATCTCTGTAATATCACAAGATATAGTAGGTGGAATCTGTCTTTTCAGAGCTGGTAATCCATAGGTAGTTTCTGTCTGTGCATGCTTAAAACAAAAGTATAACAAAAGCATTTTTCATAAATCACGGTTACTTCTGGGTTTTTTTTTATGTGGAGGTATGTAAAACCATACGGTTAGCTCAGTTGTTTTAGAGAGCTAGTGTGTGGATCTAATGGACACCAGCAGTTCTATTCAAACCACAATCTGCCTGAAGTAACCTTGAGGCCTGTCCCCTCACGCTGTCCTCCAGTGCAACAATGACAGTGCTTTGCCCCTGGCTCGGTAAACAAACACAGCCAAGGACCCTCCTGCAGGCTTAAGGAGATGTAAAATAACACTCACACAAAGCTGACTTTTTTTAAAAAAAAGCACTGATGGACTTGCTTTCACAGTAATTAAATGCTGAAGGGGTGCCCCAGCAATGACCCCACGACACCTACAGTTAATGAATGAATGAGCAGACCATGAGTGGATTTTTAAACATGCTTGTTTGAACAAATGCAATGCAGCATCTGTGCTATTTAACTACACCGCAATGTGAGCAGGATGCAAATAGACAGGAGAGAGAGAAAGCAAACATACTGACAGAGAGGCAGCACAGAGACAAATCCGTTTCATAACCGACTGCAGGTGTCTGATGGCCATGCAGCTCCTGATAGATACTGTTCCCTTCCTGAGAGAATGTCCTCCTGCTGCTGCTACCCCTCTTTGCCCAGCCAGGATCAGAGTCCAGCCTCTCCTTCAGGAATACCGGTGGCTCCCTCTCCCTGGTACACTGCAGATTGCTGCAGCATCAGACCCCATCCCCCAACAATCTAGCCCCTCTTCAAAACTGGGAGGTCACAGTTTGTAGAATATCGCCAACAGCTCAGCAACCAGGTAGCCTTCGCTTTGCTCCAAGTGACAGCATTCAATGCTCCGAGATGTCAAGCAACTCTGTACGTAAATAAAACAGCAGGGAGCTGTGCAGGTTACAGTCAGATTCGAACAAGCTTGCTGACAGGATGTGTAGTCTCTCTCTGAATTAGTATCCTTTTTAGATCAGCCATCCCAGATTAGGCAATTATTTCTTTAGTTTGACCACAGCTTAATTCTTCTCACTGGACGATATGTTCCTGCTGTCCCCTCCCGCAGGTTCTGAATGTTTCAGGTATATTGCCTGAAAGCCTCCTGGCATGTGTTGTTTTTCTCTCCACTGGGGGAGATGAAGCCAGCCATCTCGGTGTGATTTCTCCTGACTGACCCACCTCTGCCACTGCAACTGGCAAGGTCCAGCAGCAAAGTCAAAACTCAGCAACAAGCAACATCCTGTTGACACTGGCACTGAAGTTAACTGAGCTCTGTTACAGCATTTGATGAGGGTGGAAGAGCTTTGGAATCAAATACCTTTGCCTGTTCATCTAACAAAAAATGGAGGCTAAGTTTTCTCACTAATGCTGCACGGTGGCTCAGTGGTTAGCACTGCTGCCTCACAGTGCCAGGGACCTGGGTTCGATTCCAGCCTCAGCTGTGTGGAGTTTGCACATTCTCCCCGTGTCTGCGTGGGTTTCCTCCGGGTGCTCCGGTTTCCTCCCACAGAACAAAGATGTACAGGTTAGGTCAATTGCCCATAGTGTTCAGGGATGTACAGGTGGGGTGCATCAGTCAGGGGTAAATGTAAGGGAATGGGTCCGGTTGGGTTACTCTTCAGAGGGTCGGTGTGGACTTGTTGGGCCAAAGGGCCTGTTTCCACAATGGAGAGATTCCATGAGATGGTGGCACCAGCAAATCAGGGAGTGTTCAATAGACAATAGGTGCAGGAGTAGGCCATTCAGCCCTTCGAGCCTGCACCGCCATTCAACATGATCATGGCTGATCATTCCTAATCAGTATCCTGTTCCTGCCTTATCTCCATAACCCTTGATTCCAGTATCTTTGAGAGCTCTATTCAAGTCTTTCTTAAATGAATCCAGAGACTGGGCCTCCACTGCCCTCTGGGGCAGAGCATTCCACACAGCCACCACTCTCTGTGTGAAGATGTTTCTCCTCATCTCTGTCCCAGGCACCTGGGCCTAGCCGTTCCAGTCTGGCCAATTCCTCCCTCCTTTCCTCACCCTTTTCATCTTTTTTCCTTTTTCTTTGTCGTTGTCTTCCTGCTGAGGCACATTGTGGAGGAGGGCAGCCGAGTGGGACTCATCATGAGGCAGTGGCTGCCTCACCTGGCAGCAGAGACAGGAACTCCTGGTTATGGTAGGCCTGGAGCCAGGGACTCCTAGCAGCAGGACAAGTGTGGGCCCAGCACGGGTCCTGACATCGGAGACTATGTGGGCTCAGTGACGGAGAGATAGCACCTGAAGAATGACGACTCCAATGTTGGTGCGTCCAGCGCAGGTGGTGGCGAGGTAATGGAGGAGGGGTGACAGCAGAGGACTCACAGCAGAGCTGGCGGAATGAGGATGGTCTTTCCTTCAGCTATATCATTTGTTCTTTTTATTCTCAAGCTGTTCAAAATGGTGCAGGATTGTGGCGACAATTGAAGTTTTTCACTGTATTTTACTGTATTATTCGCTGTAAAATACAAGTGTCAATAAATCATTCATAAAAAGTTGCAGGAAGTTGGAAAATGAGGGAAGGAAGCCTCAAAGGCAATCACCAACTTAAAGAACTGAACAATAATTTCCTCACTAAAGCATCCATTATAAAATCCCTACAGCAGAGATGGAGGCCATTCAGTTCATCAAGTCTACAGTGACCTTCCCAAGAACAATCCATCCTATCTCTGTAACCCTGCATATCCCATAGCTAACTCACCTAGTCTGCACATCACTGAACAGTATGGGGCAATTTCACATGGCTAATACACTGAACCTGCAGTGGAAGGAAACCGGAGCACCCGAGGAAACCCACACAGACAGAGGGAGAACATGCAAACTCCACACTGACAGTCGCTCTAGGCTGGAATCAAACCCAGGTCCCTGCCGCTGTGAGTTAGCAGTGCTAACCATGAGTCAACATATCACCTATTAGCTCTACTCACCTTCATGTGCTCCCTTCAAACATGGCATCAGATTCCCCTTTTCAAAATTTATTGTCACCTGTATCTTGCTCCAAAACCCAGTGAAAAGTGTTGTATTGTGTCACCATTCTGCGGCGCCATCATAAAACACAGAAAAATAAATCAAAACATTGAATTTGTTAAGTGCTCCATTGTGGGCCATGGTTACGTGGCCTGGCATTCAGTCCCCTTTGCCACCCCCGCTGAAATGAACATTGCCACTCTTCAACGCCATCTCGCCTCCACCAACACCACTATGAATCCTCACTGGACCTCGCCAGTGCACACCATCGATGTCACCGGGTACTACACCAGCCCAAACTCACCTCTGCCTCCATGAATCTGCACTGTACGCGTTTGTCCTGATGACTGCAAAATGAAAAGCTTCAGCAAGATGTCTCACTTTTCAACAATGTTCAAATTCTGTATGACGAGGTGACTGATGGTATTGAGTTTGTAACTGGAGAGATAAAGAGAGTGAATTGGGCACAGTACTGATCAAGTAAAAGCATTTGCTTTCAAAGCAATGTGCGGATATTAAGACACATTCACCACCTGAGAAACATGTCGTTGGGTTTTGACAAATTTCTGAAATATTTGTGCAATTCAGGTGTGAAACTGCTCTTGGCTGTAACACAAAAATGGGAATGAGATATTGCTGAGCGCAGATGGTTCATAGCGAGAGTGCCAACCTTCACTGCCACACATTTGCTGTTCTGAATGCTTGGCAGCTATTGTTAGACGCAAAGTGGTCTTGTTCCTTTTTTAAAAATGTTGTTTAATAGTTCCAGAATTAGGAAATAACAGCTGCCTCTGCTCAGTTCATTTGCTTTCATCGTTAATCATCATAACACTGATTATTTTTCTTTACACCCTCATGCAAAGTGGATGACACTGGCAAGACTGGCATTAGTTGCCCAACCTTGAACTGTCTAGGGCTACCTCAGAGAGTATTTAATAGACACGCACAGTGCTGTGGAGCTGGAGCAACATGTAGACCAGGCCAGGTAAGGATGGCAGGTTTCCCTCAAGGGCATCAGTGAACCCAATGGGATAGTCAGTGTTACTGGGATTAGCTTCCAATTCCAGAATTATCAATTGAATTTAAAATTCACCAGCTGCCTTACTGGATTTAAACCTATGTCCACGTTGTATTAGCTTGGACTTCTGAATGACTGGTCCAGCAATCTGATCACATACCATCTTCACAGCAAAGTTTCATATCAAACTTTCGGATTCTATTTGACAAGGAATGAATCGAGTGTCACGTGTTTCACAATTGCACATGAGAACTGGAGAGGGCCATTCAGCCCCTCAATTTTATTCCACATTAAGTCAAGGCTGGTGTGTGTCTCGGTTGCCTTTATCTAACCCTGAATAAATACACACAACATTCTTCTGAATTACCTACTTCCAGAGACACCAATTGTTTTAGATCTTTCAGAGGAATCTTTGACAACATCTTTGTTGCCAGATGAATGCAAAAACAAATTTTGAGAAGAACACTAGGAACTCTTAGAATCACAGAACTATGGCTTTACATTATTCAAGTTAGTCAAAAAATTTGACTCTGTAAATTTGTGGATTGTGCTCCAGGGATTTAGATGTCAGGAAAGCTTTATCACTTCCATCCAAGTGTTTCATGATGATCTGACTGCAACTACCTTGAGTGGGAGATTTGAAGTTGTCCCTGTTAAAATCCAAAACTGGTGTCAAGCCAGGCTGACTGATAACTCCTACACTATTTATAATCTAATTGATAGTGGTTATTCACCTCAACAAAGATCACTTGCCATCTGTTGTGAGTATTAAATACCATGCATCCAAACTCCCTGGGAAGACTATCAGTTCATTTCAGGAATTAGTCCAATAAATATTCTTTGAACTTGAGATGTTTCTTCAATCACTCTTTCAAAAGGCTAAATAAGTTTCACCTTCATCTCAATGGAAAGGCTTTCATTTCAGGAAGGGGGGTGATCAGCTGAGCAGCTTGTTCTTAGCAAGCTTTCTTCCAACTCACCTCACTCTTGAGAGGCTTCCCTCAAATTGAACCAAATAAAAGATACACCTGTCCAAGCCAGTCACTGCTCAAAACCAGTCCCAGAAACAGTTTACAGTCAAGCTAGCAGTTATCATCAGTCATGTGGTTCACAGAGAGCCTTATTCAAAAACAAAACTCAAGTCTACAGTGAACTTTCAATGGTAAAGACAAAATTGTTTCCACAAAACTTGAAATAAATACCATCCTTCAAAACCCAAGCCCTCCAAACAATATTAAACATAAATCAGCTTTGTAACAATGTTAGCAACCACTTATAAGTTACATTGATATGCTAAACATTGTTCCAGAGACTTTGAGGAGGATAGACTTTCAGTCTCACCCCTAAGAGATCCTAAGCTACTTTTCCCACAAGTCTGAATGGCATTACATAGTGGATATCCATATTAAGAGCCATATATGGGTAATCACTCTGCTCTGCAGTGAGACTATAATTGTGTATCAGCAATACAAAAGTGTGCTGGAGATATCTACTTTCGCCACATCCTCTATATTTATCACAGGATGACACAAATGCTTGTGTTCTTGAGTTTTGAGAAGATTTGTAGCTCAAGTTGAGGTTCTGGATGGATGTAGGTTTGCTTGCTGAGCTGAAAGGTTCGTTTTCAGACGTATCATCATCATACTAGGTAACATCATCAGTGAGCCTCCAGATGAAGCATTGGTGGTATGGCGCGCTTTCTATTTGTGTGTTTAGGTTTCCTTGGGTTGGTGATGTCATCTCCTGTGGTGACATCATTTCCTGTTCTTTTTCTCAGGGGGTGGTAAATGGGTTCCAAGCTGTGTTCTTCCTGAAGCCAGCTTCACAACATTCAGATGTGGAAATGTTGTTTGTCATTGTCTAGAAGCAGAGGGCCTAATCTCAGAATAAGGTTTTACCCATTTAGAACAGAGATTAGGAGGGATAATATTTTATACTTCTGTATTACTGACTGTTTCAGAGTTACGGGAAAAGACAGGAAAGTAGAGTTGGAAATTAGCCATGCTCTGATTGAATGGTGGAGTAACCCAATGGACTGATTCTCTTCCTATGTCTTACAGACTTATGATCCATCTCCAATCTATCATTATAACTAACTCCACCCACACTGTGCTACCTACACCCGCAGCATCAGCTCCACGACATTATTATGAGATAATTCCAGGATTGTAACCCTTTTGACAAAGCTTTTCTCTTCCCTTCATAATCATTGATTATACATTCTCAAATGAATTACTTAGGTCATGTCTTTTTAAAACATTTCCCGTGCATTTTGCCCTCATCATTTTGATTTCAGATAGTCAACATGGTTTTGTCAAGGGCAGGTCGTGTCTCACAAACCTCATTGAGTTTTTTGAGAAGGTAACCAAGCATGTAGTTGAGGGTAGGGCAGTTGATGTGGTATACGTGGACAATAGAGGAGTAGGCCATTCTGCTCTTCGAGCCTGCACCACCATTCAATATGATCATGGCTGATCGTCCTTAATCAGTATCCTGTTCCTGCCTTATCTCCATAACCCTTGATTCCACAATCCTCGAGAGCTCTATCCAACTCTTTCTTAAATGAATCCAGAGACTGGGCCTCCACTGCCTTCTGGGGCAGAGAATTCCAGACAGCCACCACTCTCTGGGTGAAGAAGTTTCCCCTCATCTCTGTCCTAAATGGTTTACTCCGTACTTTTAAGCTGTGTCCTCTGGTTCGGCACTCACCCATCAGCGGAAACATGTTTCCTGCCTCCAGAGTGTCCAATCCTTTAATAATCTTATATGTCTCAATCAGATCCCCTCTCAGTCTTCTAAACTCAAGGGTATACAAGCCCAATCGCTCCAGTCTTTCAGCGTAAGGTAGTCCCGCCATTCCAGGAATTGACTTCAGTAAAGCCTTTGATAAGGTTCCACATGGCAGGCTGGTGGAGAAAAATGCGGAGGCATGGAATTGAGGGCGATTTAGCAGTTTGGATTAGAAACTGGCTTTCTGAAAGAAGGCAGCGAGTGGTGGTTGATGGAAAATATTCAGTCTGGAGTCCAGTTACTAGTTGTGTGCCACAAGGATCTGTTTTGGGACCACTGCTGTTTGTCATTTTTATAAATGACTTTGACGCAGGCACAGGTGGATGGATTTGTAAATTTACAGATGACACTAAAGTCGGTGGAGTAGTGGACAGTTTGGAAGAATGTTACAGGTTGCAGGGGGACTTGGATGAACTGCAGAATTGGGCTGAGAGGTGGCAAATGGAGTTCAATGCAGCTAAATGTGAGGTGATGCACTTTGGGAAGAATAACAGGAAGGTAGAGTACTGGGTCGATGGAAAGATTCTTGGTAGTGTGGATGTGCAGAGGGATTTGAGTCCATGTGCATAGATCTCTGAAAGTTGCCACCCAGGTGGATAGTGCTGTTAGGAAGGCATGCAGTGTGTGAGGTTCCATTCGTAGAGGGATTGAGTTCCGGAACTGCAATATCATGCTGCAACTGTACAAACGCTGGTACGGCCACACTTGGAGTATTATGTCCAGTTCTGGTCACCCCATTACAGGAAGGATGAGGAAGCATTGGAAAAGGTGCAGTTGCCTGGTCTGGAGGGAAGGTCTTATGAGGAAAGGCTGAGAGATTTGGGTCCGTTCTCATTGGAAAGAAGAAGGCTAAGGGGAGATTTGATAGAGACGTACAAAATGATCAGAGGATTAGATAGGGTAGACAGTGAAAGAATTTTTCCTAGGATGATGACATCAGGTTGTACGAGAGGGCAGAACTACAAATTGAGGGGTGATAGATTTAAGACAGATGTCAGAGGCAGGTTCTTTATGCAGAGAGTGGTAAGGGCGTGGAATGCCCTACCTGCTAAGGTAGTCAACTCAGCCACATTAGGGAGATTTAAACAATCCTTAGATAAGCACATTGATGATTTTGGGATAGTGTAGGGGGACGAGCTGAGAATAGTTCACAGCTCGGCGCAACATTGAGGGCCGAAGGGCCTGTTCTGCGCTGTATTGTTCCATGTTCTATCTCTCCCATTCTTTTAATTCATCTGCAGCATAATATAGGTAAGAAAAATCTATAACAAGGTATAGAAACACTTGACATAAAATTGGTGAACTTTCTTTTTCAACACTGGCTTCTATTATGTCAAAGATACAAATTGTCCAGCAGCATGACCACATGCCTTGGATGGGTAGTACTTGTTGAAGGATCTTGCATTAATATAAATACAGAAATATGTGAGGAATTTAGATAGTTTCTTCTTCTCTATCAATAGATTTTCCCAGGGTAGGGGAGTCCAAAACTAGAAGACATAGGTTTAAGATAAGAGGGGAAATTGGCCTATTCAGTCACATCATCCTTTTCCAACACCACTCCATATTGTCCAGCTAAGTGGAACTGCTCTCACCTAATCCCATTCTTATTTATTAAATTGTCGCCCAAAGAATTACCTGCAACGGCTTCTATTTTTGCTCGTTACCTCTCGCGTCTCTCAAGATATGGCCCCGCTTCTTTCCTATTTCTGCCTCTCACAGAGATCATCTGTAAACATAATGTCAGATTCCACCTGCAGGCTGACAATATCCAACTCAACCTCACAACCAGCTCTCCTAATCTCTCCAGCTATGACTCCACCTTCTGCAATCCAGTACTGAATGTTTTCAAGAAGACATTCGTGAGAGTGAAGCCATTGTGTTTGGTCCCCATCACAAACTCCACTCCCCAGTTTTTTTTTATTCATTCTCGGGATGAGGGTGTCACAGGCTAGGCTGGCATTTTTTTTGCCCATCCCTAATGATGGGCTTTGCTGTGGGTCTGGAGTCACATGTAGGCCAGATCAGGTAAGGATGGCAGTTTCCTTCCCTAAAGGACATCAGTGAACCAGATGGGTTTTTCTTGACAATACAATCATGATTACCATTAGACTCTTAATTCCAAATATTTGTTGAATTCAAATGCTTTCATATGTTGTGGTGATATTAAAACCCGTGCCCTCAGACCATTACCTGGGTCAACAGTCCAGCAATAACACCACTATTTCACCTGGGCCACTGCCTGAAGCTGAACTATATTGTTTTCATCTTCTGTGTCACTTTTGATGTTGAGATTAGCTTTCAAACTAGGTATCCAAAGCATCAGCAAGACTGTTGTACTTGCACCTCTGAAGCATCGTTTGACTCTGGCCTCTTCTCAGCTCACCTCCTGCTGAAGCCTACTTCTGTGCCTTTGTTACCTCTAAATTTGACTGTCATTTTCCAATGCAGTCCTGGCCTGTCTCTCAACTCCTAAAATTAAGCCCATCCAAAACTCTGTGGCCTGTGTCCTGGGCAAAGTCTCAATCACTCAATATCCCTGTGCTCACTGACCTGAATTGAGTTCAGCAATGTTTCATTTGTAAACACTCACGCCTGTTTACAGATCCCCTCATGGCTTCACCATTCCTGATTTTTGTAATTCCTCAAACCTCAGTTTTGCTAAATTTAAGCTGTCCTTTCCATTCTAACCTTTTGGGAATCTCCTCCCATCGTTGATGGCTGTGTCTTCAGTTCCCTAAGCTCTGGAATATACTCTCTAAACCGTTCAAGAACTCTCCTTTCCTCTAACACCCTTCTTAAAACCTATTTTTTTAATTAAACTTTATTGTCAACTTTCTTAATTTCTCCTTATGTCGCTTGGTGTCAAAATCTGTTTGGTCATGCCCTTGTGTGATATCTTGGAATGTTTTAGCCCATAAAAGGCATGATTTAAATGAACTGCTGCTGATATATAAAGTCAGCCAGTGGGAGATGTTCAAACAACAGCTTACCCTTTTGTTCCCATCTCTACAATTTGACATTCATTTGAAAGGTTATTCATAGAAAGATCCTGGCATATATCTACAGAATATGCATTCAACAGACCCACCAGGAGAGGGAGCAAGGAATCCATTAACACCATAACACATCAAAACCTTCACTATTATACTGTGACTCGTACCCATCCCTCAATCTGTCCATCTGAGCAACTTTCCAAAGAGACAAGGAGAAATTTGTAGGCCCATTCATTCTCTCTAATGAGTTGAAGTGAGCTAAGGATATTGGTTAATTGTTTTATAATCTGAAACCCCCACCCTAAATTCCCACTGTGAGAAACAAAGCTCACTCACTTCAATAATTTCAGTCCGAGACAAGATCTGAATCAGTAGTGTCATTTATTTTACTCTTGCAAGAGGGTGTCCACAAGGCAGGACACACACACACTGAATTCAACTAGTACACAACATTTATGTAATTTGGTTCCTATTCTCTCCTCCCATTGCCCCTCCTCTGTTTACACCCCCCACCTCTCTAAGACCGGCGCCCATTACTCTTGTTCATCTCTTGCCTTATCCGGCCTTGTCTGTGACAAAATGCTTATTTCTGGCCTCACAAGGCCGTTTGACCACATCCTGCTGTGGGCCATTGTTAGGTATATCCTCCCTTACTTGTTATGACCTTATGACCTCATGACTTCTTGATTGTGGTTTGTTCTTGTTTTTGCAGAAGCGGGAAACAGATGCTTATAACAAGCGTATCTAGCTTAACCCCCTCCCCTCACAGCACCTTATCTATTTGTCTGTAACATTCTTTACAGACACATTTCAGCTAATACAAAAGCAATTATGTATTTCCTTCACATAGTTTCCATTCTTGTTGACTCAGCTCTTGGCTGAAACAATTATACACTGGTGCGCGTTCATTTACCTTGCATAAGTAAATATGATTGCAGAAGTAACACTACTTTACCTATATCCCACACCACCAGTGTCCATTTCTAACAGGGAGGTTTGCAGAGCAAACAACTGACCAGGTTCCCACTTAAATTAGATTAGATTAGATTCCCGACACTATGAAAACAGGCCCTTCGGCCCAACACATCCACACCGACCCTCCGAAGAATAACCTCACCCAGACCCATACCCCTACATTTACTCCCGTGTAATGTACCTAAAACTATGGGCAACTTAGCGTGGCCAATTCACCTGACATGCACATCTTTGGACTGTGGGAGGCACCTGGAGGAAACCTACGCAGACATGGGGAGAATGTGCAAACTCCATGGAGTCATAGGGTTGTACAGCATGGAAACAGACCTTTCAGTCCAACTTGTTCACGCCGACTAGATATCCCAACCCAACGTGGTCGCACCTGCGAGCACCTGGCTCACACCCTCCCTTTCCTATTCGTATACCCATCCAAATTCTTTTCAAAATGTTGCAATTGTACCAGCCTCACCACTTCCTCTGGCAACTCATTCGATACAGAGAGACCTTGGAGTGCAGGTTCATAGCTCCTTGAAAGTGGAGTCTCAGGTAGATAGGATAGTGAAGAAGGCGTTTGGTATGCTTTCCTTTATTGGTCAGAGTATTGAGTACAGGAGTTGGGAGGTCATGTTGTGGTTGTACACTGTTGGAGAGTCTGTACTGAGGGAGTGCCACGCTGTTAGAGGATTTGGCCACTTTTGGAATATTGTGTGCAATTCTGGTCTCCTTCCTATCGGAAAGATATTGCCAAACTTGAAAGGGTTCAGAAAAGATTTACAAGGATGTTGCCAGGGCTGTTCTCTCTGGAGCATTGGAGGCTGAGGGGTGACCTTAAAGGAGTTTATAAAATCATGATAGGCATGGATAGGATAAATAGACAAGGTCTTTTTGCCTGGTGTAAGGAGTCCAGAACTAGAAGGCATAGGTTTAGGGTGAGAGGAGAAAGATATACAAGAGACCTAAGGGGCAATGTTTTCATGCAGACTGCATGAAAACATTGCCCCTTAGGTCTCTTGTATATCTTTCTCCTCTCACCCTAAACCTATGCCTTCTAGTTCTGGACTCCTTACACCAGGCAAAAAGACCTTGTCTATTTATCCTATCCATGCCTATCATGATTTTATAAACTCCTTTAAGGTCACCCCTCAGCCTCCAATGCTCCAGAGAGAACAGCCCTGGCAACATCCTTGTAAATCTTTTCTGAACCCTTTCAAGTTTGGCAATATCTTTCCGATAGGAAGGAGACCAGAATTGCACACAATATTCCAAAAGTGGCCAAATCCTCTAACAGCGTGGCACTCCCTCAGTACAGACTCTCCAACAGTGTACAACCACAACATGACCTCCCAACTCCTGTACTCAATACTCTGACCAATAAAGGAAAGCATACCAAACGCCTTCTTCACTATCCTATCTACCTGAGACTCCACTTTCAAGGAGCTATGAACCTGCACTCCAAGGTCTCTCTGTTCAGCAACAACTCCCTAGGACCCGACCATTAAGTGTATAAGTCCTGTTAAGATTTGCTTTCCCATAATGCAGCACCTCGCATCTATTTAAATTAAACTCCATCTGCCACTTCTCAGCCCACTGGCCCATCTGATCAAGATCCCGTTGTAATCGGAGGTAACCCTCTTCGCTGTCCACCACACCTCCAATTTTGGTGTCATCTGCAAACTTACTAACTGTACCTCTTATGTTCGCATCCAAATCATTTATGTAAATGACGAAAAGTAGAGTACCCAGCACCAATCCTTGTGGCACTCCACTGGTCACAGGCCTCCAGTCAGAAAAACAACCCTCCACCACCACCCTCTGTCATCTACCTCTGAGCCAGTTCTGTATCCAAATGGTTAGTTCTCTCTGTATTCTGGGAGATCTAACGTTGCTAACCAGTCTCCCATGGGGAACCTTGTCGAAGGAGAAAGTGAGGTCTGCAGATGCTGGAGATCAGAGCTGGAAATGTGTTGCTGGAAAAGCGCAGCAGGTCAGGCAGCATCCAGGGAACAGGAGAATCGACGTTTCGGGCATAAGCCCTTCTTCAGGAACTTTGTCGGAGGCCTTACTGAAGTCTGTATAGATCACGTCTACCGCTCTGCCCTCATCAATCCTCTTTGTTACTTCTTCAAAAAACTGAATCAAGTTTATGAGACATGATTTACTACGCACAAAGCCATGTTGACTGTCCCTAATCAGTCCTTGCCTTTCCAAATTGTCCCTCAGGATTCCCTTCAACAACTTGCCCACCACCGACGTCAGGCTCACTGGTCTATAGCTCGCTAGCTTGTCCTTACCACCCTTCTTAAACAGTGGCACCACGTTAGCCAATCTCCAGTCTTACGGCACCTCACCTGTGACTATCGATGATACAAATATCTCAGCAAGAGGCCCAGCAATCACTTCTCTAGCTTCCCACAGAGTTCTAGGGTACACCTGATCAGGTCCTGGTGATTTATCCACATTTATGTGTTTCAAGACATCCAGCACTTCCTCCTCTGTAATATGGACATTTTTCAAGATGGCACCATCTATTTCCTTACATTCTATATCTTCCCTGTCCTTCTCCCCAGTAAATACTGATGCAAAATACTCATTTAGTATCTCCCCCATCTCCTGCGGCTCCACAAATAGGCGCCTTGCTGATCTTTGAGGGGCCTTATTCTCTCCCTGGTTACCCTTTTGTCCTTAATGTATTTGTAAATACACTTTGGATTCTCCTTAACTCTATTGCCAAAGCTATTTCATGTCCCCATTTTGCCCTTCTGATTTTCCTCTTAAGTATACTCCTATTGCCTTTATACTCTTCGCTTGATCTATCCTGTCTATACCTGACATATGCTTCCTTCTTTTTCTTAACCAAACCCTCAATTTCTTTAGTCATCCACCATTCCCTATACCTAACAGCCTTACCTTTCACCCTGACAGGAATATACTAACTCTGAACTCTCATCATCTCATTCCTGAAGGCGTCCCATTTACCAGGCATCCCTTTACCTGCGGACATCTGCCCCCACTCAGCTTTTGAAAGTTCTTGCCTAATACCGTCAAAATTGGCCTTTCTCCAATTTCAACTAATAGATCTGGTCTATCCTTTTTTATCACTACTTTAAAACGAATAGAATTATGGTCGCTGGCCCCAAAGTGCTCCCCCACTGACACCTCAGTCACCTGCCCTGCCTTTTTTCACAAGAGTAGGTCAGGTTTTGCACCTTCTCTAGTAGGTACATCCACATACTGAATCAGAAAATTTTCTTGTACACATTTAACAAATGTTGTAAACCCTTAACACTATGGCAGTCCCAGTCTATGCTTGAAAAGTTAAAATCCCCTACCATAATGACCCAATTATTCTTATAGATAACTGAGATCTCCTTACGAATTTGTTTCTCAATTTTCCTTTGACTATTAGGGGGTCTATAATACAATCCCAATAAGGTGATCATCCCTTTCTTATTTCTCAGTTCCACCCAAATAACTTCCCTGGATGTATTTCTGGGAATACCCTTCCTCAGTACAGCTGTAATGCTATCTCTTATCAAAATCACCACTAGCCTTCCTTTCTTGCCTCCCTTTCTGTCCTTCCTGTAGCATTTGTAACCTGGAACATTAAGCTGCCAATCCTGTCCATGTTTCTGTAACTGCTACACTATCCCAGTCCCATGTTCCTCACCATGCCCAGAGTTTATCTGCCTTCCCTGTTAGGCCTCTTGCATTGAAATAAATGTAGTCTAATTTATCAGTCTTACCTTGTTCTCTGCTTTGTTCCTGCCTGTCCTGACTGTTTGACTCGCTTCTGTTCTCAACTGTACCAGTCTCAGATTGATCTCTTGCCTCACAATCTCCCTGGGTCCCACGCGCACCGCACCCCCACACACCCTACCTTACTAGTTTAAATCCCCCCAAGCAACTCTAGCAAATCTCCCTGCTAGTATATTAGTCCCCTTCCAATTTAAGTGCAATCTGTCCTTCTTGTACAGGGCATTTCTACCTCAAAAGAGTTTCCAATGATCCAAAAATGTGAATCCTTCTCCCATACACCAGCTCCTCAGCCATGCATTCATCTGCTCTAGCCTACTATTCCTGCCCTCACTAGCTTGTAGCACTGGGAATAACATTTAAACATGTTAATGAGATGGTGTGTCTCAATTGGATTTAATGGCTCTGAGGAATATTAGAAAGGTAGGGTCAATCAGGTGCCTTTCCAGAACTGCTTGTGGTCCAAGCTAATCTATCTTCTTCCTTTGATCTTTTTCCCACCATTGTCCACCATCCCCAAGCTCGAAATCCCCTTTTTCACTTCTAATAAAAACTCACCCCTGTCACGAGCGGACTGACATCCCAAAACACTGTTGCCCGCTGACCAATGACGGCACCTCCTGCTGGCCCTCCCAACTGCTCAACTCTCTCCTCTCCACTTACTGGCTGCAAACTAGAAACACAGGCCTTCCCATCAGACTGCCTGCCAAACCTTAAAACCTGGCCTGCTGTCGACCGAGAAACGGAGGGAAAAAAAACTCAAAAGAGGTTCAGCTGTTAAACTCACCGGGAGCTCCATATTCAGTGGTGTTTCTAAAGCACTAGGTCAACCCCATTCCCCTCCCCCATTCCTGTGTCCCTGTAAAGGTGAATTATTTCGGTTGAAGGCTTACTGTGTCCCACTTGAGTTCATAAAAATAAAAATTGATGTCTGCATGAGGTTAGCTGTCAACTGGTGATGAACAGCACAATCTTCAGCACAACCTGCTAGATATTCTGGGGATGGGATATGCTCTTATCTCACTGCTCAATTATAAATGTGATTATGTTAAATATATGAATTATAAGTGGGGACAATATACAAAACATACATTATTAATGAAATATGAGTTCCATATACAGATGTTCATGTGTAAATAACAATAACTTAAATTAAGAATACATTTAAAGTAGTGAAACATTCAAATATACTCAGCAGAATTGTTAGCAATAAAACATTTTTTGTCATTTTTGACATTAAGCCATAAAAGGAGGCAAGAAGATTGTGAAGCCAAAGCTTGAACAAAGAGGAGGGTTTTACAGAGCATTTTAAAAGAAAGAGAGAGAGGTGAATTGAGAATGAGGGGATTCCAGAGCATCGAGTCAAGGCAGTTGAAGAAATAATCACCACCACGTGCAAAGATTATAACTGAGGATGCACAGGAGGCCAGAACTGGAGGAGCGCAGAGATCGCAGAGGCTGCTAAGTCTGGGGCAGATTACAGGGAGAGTGTGAAGAGGGGCTGAGGGCATGGAAGGATTTGAAAACAAAAGTGAGGATGATAAAATTGAGACATTTTCACAAGAGTAGCAGTAAAGGTGAGCAAGCACAGGGATGATCAGTGAGTGGAATTCAGAGCAAGGTATACCATCCATTTGTCACTTCAAAGTTCTGTTGTCCGAGCTGCCTCTTATCTTCCACTCAACATGAACATATGGTCATCCAAAAAAAAACACCTCATTTATCTGTTTAAAATATCTTACAATGTTTATGTGCATCTCTTGTGATACATAACTAAGATATAAAGGGGAAATTAAATGACAAACCAATCAAACTGGGAGAGTATGCACTATATCGATACATGGGGAATAATAACCCCCACTAAATGTATTTAGAACAGGGACATGAGAAATGGAGTGAGTGTTCAGTTCGCCACCTTTCACTCAGCCCCGAGCTCACCACCATAACACAGAGCATCAGCAAAGGTTAAAACCACATTGGTAAAAGTTCCATTGTCTCTGCTAATAAACAGCCCTAGCCAATATAGGCACATGAGTACAGCACACGAATACAAAAGATAAGGCTGATGCATCACCGCAATCTTCAGTCAGAAGGGCCAAGTAGACGATCTATCTTGACCTCCTCTAACAGTCCCCAGTATCCAGCCAATTTGATCCTCTCCACATAAAATCAAGAACCAGTTGGAGGCACTGGATACTGCAAAGACTAGAACTGCAGCAGAACTGGAGCCTGATTGTGTAGGGCTCCACTTAAGATATCCTCTCCTCAGTATGTACTTGCGTTCAATAAGCCTGTTACTATTCACTCAAAATAGTGCAGCTCTCACATTACCATGTGGTGACAACAGTGACCTGATCCTCAGAACCAGAAGTGGTTAGAAAGATTAGATACCATGAGGTGACACAGTGATCGAAACACAGAGGTGAGAAAAAACCTGGTGAAGTTCAGCAGTGGCAGGTGATAGCTCGGCTCAGACTTCACAAATTACCTCGACACGCGATCACAGAATGAAAATACCCAGGCTGAACATTCACTCCTAGTGACAGTCATTGCATTTGGGGTATTAGAGTAACAGATATAAGGTCAATAAAGGGAAACGCAGAGTTGATATTCTGAGTCCTGTGTCGAGTGTGCGCTGCTGGAAAAGCACAGCAGGTCAGGCAGCATCTGAGGAGCCGGAAAATCGACGTTTTGGGTATAAGGCCTTCATCAGGAATCCTGATGACGAGCTTATGCCTGAAACGCCGATTCTCCTGCTCTTCGGATGCTGCCTGATCTACTGTGCTTTTCCAGCACCACACTCTCGACTCTAATCCCCAGCATCGGCAGTCCTCACTTTCTGCATTCTGAGTCCTGTGGCTGTTCATCAGATAAATCTTTTTGATGAAAAGTCATCGGACTCAAAACGTTGACTCTGCTTTCTATCCAAAGATGCTGCCAGACCTGCTGAGTTCCGTAAGCAATTTCTGTTTTTGTTTCAGCATCTCCAACTCCCTTACTATCACCCTGTAATGTCAGCCTGGATTTTCTGTTCAATTTTCTCATGAGGGACCTAACCCTTAAATTTCTGATTCAGTGGTTGGAGTGTTACCAGCTAACCACGGCTGATACCAATAGAAAGAAAATATTGTCAGTAGTGACACACAACTCAACCGCTGAAGCCTCTAAAAATAATTCCAAAAATTTAGGTCGACTTCCTCATCAAATATAAAACATGAACTGCTATTGTGGGTGGTCACCATCATAAATATTAAAACTAGATTGGTAATTCAATTAAATTAATGTGAACCTTTGAATTAATTAATAGTATAATCATACTTTTGATTACAATGAGCACATATTAAAATCTGCTAAATTCATTGTCTTCAGAATCCAACACAAAGAATTCATCAAACCCATTCTAAGTGACTCTGACCATGGCATCATAATAAGGATCCTATTCTGGATTGGGTTTCACATTCAGAAATATCCTACCAGATCAATCGATCTTATCTCAAATGAACAACTGGGCTTTTTCAACAGTTTGACGGCAGCTTGTGTGTTAACAGCATTCCACACTTAGTTGTTTTTCAAAAATATACTTTATTCATAAATACTTTGATCTATACAACTGGACATGCCATACATATGTAAACATTCCATTCCTTTGCGTATCGAAACAGAGTAATCATTCCTATTCACAGTTGGTGCGATTACATTTTGAGCTGAGGCGCCAGCGGAGCCCAAATGACTGCGTGGGCCCCCTGTTCTTAGGCAGGCAGATGTTACACGGTGGTCTTTCCCCACCGCGCCTTGGCGGCAGCTGCCCCAAGCTTTAGCGCATGCCTCAACATGTAGTCCTGGACCTTGGAATGTGCCAGTCTGCAACACTCAGTCGGGGTCAACTCCTTCAGCTGGAAGATCAACAGGTTTTGGACTGTCCAGAGAGCGTCCTTCACCGAGTGATGATCCTCCAGGTGCAGTTGATGTTCGTCTCGGTGTGCGTCCCGGGGAACAGAATTCCACAATTAGTTAACAAAACTGCACAAAACAATAAGCAGAGGAGAACAGAGTTCTACTTTTTGTGAAGGTTCTCCCCTGCCAATTCTGCTCAGTGCGAATATAATCCTCGAAAAGCATGAGTAGGCATGTATCCAAAGTTTGAACTACAGAGATTAGAAACAAGGTCTGGGAAAGAAGGCTGCATATGGTGCTATTCATCAGGGCCTATGATGTGGGCAGCACCAGCTCCTTTCCCAAGTGGTGACCAATCAGAGCAAGCTCATCCCCATCTGTGAGAGAGTCAGAGTCTGAGAGGAGATTCTCCCCCAATCAGAGATTCGCTCCTGCTCCTCCAATCACAAGCTACTTCTCAGTTGAGGGGTTCACTGGTGAGCCTATCAGCAGCAAAAATAGGAGAGAGCCAGACTGTGATTGGAGGAGCAGCCAGGAGGGTAAGTGACTGTGATGGGGGAAAAAAGAGGAGAGGTCAGTGGTAGGATTAACTAGAAGCAGCCATGATGGGCTGAATGGTCTCCGATGTGTTACACTATTCTATTGAACCCAAAGTGCATCACAAAAAAAAATTGACAGAAGCTGTTGCAAGTCAGAGATAAGGAGCCGGAAACAGGGACAGCTTCTGTCATACTCTTTCATGACTTAACTTCTCTCCCACCTCCTGGGTAGACCCTTGGTAACCTCTTCAGTTCTATGGGATTTGAATACTTTCACACTGGTAAGTTGTATTCTATGGATAGGTCACCTGGATACTTATCCTACAACATTATTAATCAATAACTTCATCCCATTCTCATCCATCCAATCGTGATCTTGGGCATGGTCAAAAACCTCTGCATAGAGCTTTTTGATCAGAATGGTTTTACATATGAAAATAATCACCATTTTTAATTTCATTTCATCAGCCATGCCGGCTAATACCATGGTGAATCTTAACTTAACTCCTCATGCCTAGCTGTTTTCCCTAGAACTATTTTAGATATTTCCATTTTCCAGTTCAGTTCAGTTGTGTTTTTACTACTGTCTTGATGGTGGATTGTTCGAAACTGGCAGCATCTGAGCAATTCTCGGTCTTCTGTTGCAACACTAGATGCTTTCATTCAATAAAACATCCACATCAATGAGTTTTGATCCAAAGTCTTTGCTAGGTTTTCGTTTGGCCCACATAAGTAAGCAAATGTACACTGCATTTCTGGTGAGGATGTAACCATTCTGCAGATTCCCAAGGACCCATTCAAATACACATTAATGTTAGGCCAGTGACAGGTACCTGTACTCATAACACATTTGGTCTTGAATATCTTTTCGGGGCAGATTCTTTCTTCTTCCATTTTTGCACCATCTTTCACTAACACCAAATTCCCTTGTTGCAGCATAATTATTCATCTAACAGATGTGATGACTTTTAGCATGAGATTAGCTTCATATTTCATTAGTTTTGTTGGAAAAGTCATTTCTCTTTATAATTTGTGTAGCTAGATCTTCCTCACAAACTGTTTTTATTGCCTGTTGGAACATTTGGTCCCTGATGCAAGGAAAATAGAACTTGTATCTGTGGGGTGGGAAATTATGGCTGACTACTGAGTGTCGCATGCCATGGATGAAAAGGTAGGAGATGGTGTCAATTGTGTGCTGATTAAATGCAAATACAGGGTTTTTTGATGAGTAAAATGGGGCTGTCTTATATGCTCAATTGTTTCATACTTATTTTAATCAACCTGTTTGGACACACATCCAGTATAGGTGGGACTTGAACCCAGGTGGCAAGATACGGCTAGTGTACCACAAGAGTCTACATGATGATCTTTGGTAATTCTGGTAGCTCGCACCCATCTCTTTATCCTTGGGGTTGCCATCAGCTCCCAGATTATACGTCTCACTCTGACAGCAACATTAAGTAGCCAGTAGTGCAATGTTGGAGCTCATTTAGTTTGTCTATCTCTTATATTTTTAATCCAGGAATTAATAATTATTATATATTATTAATTCCTCTACAAATTGGAAACAATTACCAATTGCTGTCAAACCGCACCTGGACTGTGTTTTGTACTTTTATAAATTGATCATACTTCTGGGTGAAATAAACTGAGGGCCATGCTTCATCCACATGTAACTTGAGTATTGAGAAGGGGGCAATTAATTGTTAATTGTGATCATGGAGCTATTCACAAAATCCTTCACAGTTGTCACAGTCCTGTTGACACTGAGAAACCAATTACATGACTATCTGTCCCTGGGTCTTGCTGATGAATGATTTGTATTGTGTGTGCTGAGTGGAGATTAAGTATTTTGGATACCAGGGAAGAGGTTGTGAATTTCCTGAATTCAAACTTTCAAAAGTTATAAATGTGTCAGTTGGACTCATTAACTGGAACCTATACCCATCTATGTCTTGAATCTGAGGGTTATGGTTGTCATCATGAGTGGGAGTTGCTCAGAGCAAGAATGATTAAAGGAGCAAGGGGCTTACCAGACAAAGATACTGCACTGGGTAGTTCAAGTTACAGCCAAGCCAGCAGGATCAAGCTTAGGTTTGTGTTCATTAACTCATCTCAGCATAGATGAAATAGTATGAATAGAATCAGTCTGACTTATCCCAACTTCATTTTGATGTAGCCCCCTCCCCCCTCCTTACTTCTCCCTCATATTTGATGGTTTGCGTTGCCCTTAATGGGCTTTGGACATCAATTATTCAATTGGAAAACATGGATGATTTACTAGTGATAGTTATTAGGTGAATAAATACCATGGATGATTTGGTGAAGGGAAAAGAAAAAGTTCAGTTGTGTGTAAGAGTACTGCTGGATATAAATAAAAAGACAAAATAGAAACAGCCTGATTGCCTGCAGGCCTGTTATACTGCTTATCATTGGCCCTCACTGGAAAATATTCCCCAGGATGACAGCATCGCTGCAACAGCCTCAGTACTCAATACCAATAATTGCCAATCTCCAGGCACCAGCCTACAACTCATCCGCTTCAACCTCAACCACAACATCTTCACCTTTGACAACCAGTTCTCCGACCAGACACATGGAATAGCCACGGGGACCAAATTTGCTCCCTAATATGCCAACATTTTCATGCACAAGTTTGAACAAGACTTCTTTTCTGCATAGGACTTCCAACCAACACTATGCACCAGCTATATTAATGACATTTTCTTCCTCTAGACTGATGGCAAGGAGCCACTGAAACAACTACACAGTGATATCAACAGGTTTCATCCCATCATCAGACTTACCATGGACTACTCTTTAGTATCTGTCTCATTCTGGAGCACACGGGTCTCTATCAAGCACGGACACCTCAGTACCTCACTCTACCGCAAACCCACGGATAACCTCAAAATACTGAACTTCTCTTCAACTTCAAACTTCCATCCCCTACTGACAAGCTCTATGCATACACAGGATCTGTTCAGAAGAGGAGGAATGCGATGGACATCTGAAGGTGCTGAAGGACACCTCATAAGAAAAGAAAGTGACTCTCAACTCATCGATCGCCAGTTCTGACGTGCCACAGGGAGAAACCGTACTGACCACCTGAGGAGACAGACACGGGATGCGACCGATAGGATACCCTTCATTGTCCAGTACTTCCTGGGAGCAGAGAAACTACGCTAAGTTCTTCGCAGCCCGCAACACATTATCAATGAGGATGAGCACCTCGCCAAGACCTTCCCTATGACTTCACTTCTCGCCTTTAAACAACTGCCAAAGCTTAAAAACACCATTGTTCACAGCAAACTACCCAGCCTTCAGGACAACATCGACGACAACATGGCAACCACTGCAAGACGTGTCAGTGGATACCACCATGTACGTGGCAGGTATTCCATGTAACTTGACCCAGGTTGTCTATCTGATACACTGCAGGCAAGGATGCCCCAAGGCATGGTACATTGGCCACACCATACAGATGCTATGACAACGGATGAATGGACCCCACACAACAATCGCCAGATAGGGATGTTCTCGCCCAGTCGTGGAACACTTCAGTGGTCAGGGGCATTCAACCTCAGATCTTCGGGTGACCATCCTCCAAGGTGGACTTTGGGATGTGCGCCAAGCAGAGTGGCCGAGCAAAGGCTGATAGCCAAGGTGGATACCCATGAGGATGGCCTCAACTGGGATCTTGGGTTCATGTCACACTACAGGTGACCTCACTACACTATACACTCTCTCACACGCGCACACATACACACACTCTTACATACTCAGAATTCACAGACCTTCTCTCATACACATGCGCTCTCTCTCAGACACACACACACAGCCCACACTACACCCATGTGCACACTCTCTCACAGGTATATACTCAATCACAGACACACACACTCACTGACTCACCTGCACGCAAATACACATATAGGTCTATGGGGTGAATTTGCATTTGCAGAATTATATTTGCAGATACATTCTTTGACATCCTCAGTGCTTGGGAGCCTCCTGTGAAGCGCTTCTGTGGTGTTTCCTCCGGCATTTTTGTAGTGGCCTGTCCCTGCCGCTTCCGGTTGTCAGTTTCAGCTGTCCGCTGTAGCGGCCGGTATATTGGGTCCAGGTCTATGTGTTTGTTGATGGAGTTTGTGGATGAGTGCCATGCTTCTAGGAATTCCCTGGCTGTTCTTTGTTTGGTTTGCATACAAATTGTGGGCAGTCAATTTTTTTTATAATCCATGTGACCGTTTATGAATTCTTACTTTGGAAATAGAACCAGTCTGACTCAAGCCTGGAATACAGCAGACTCTAACATCATGCCTTTAATGCATTGTCTGAGCTGTCACTTTTTTTGTATAAAGCCTTAAGTTATCTCACGAATGTGACTGAAAGATGTTCTGGTATTCACATATGAATGAAATGATCTGCAGCACATTCCAAAAGATGAAAGACTTAACAGCAACTTAGGTTTGTTCAATATATTGCATCAATATATGACACTATGATCTTTTGCTATAAATTCTGTGTTCTACCATCCTGCCCCACTAGCTACCTGACAAAGGAGCAGTGCTCCAAAAGCTTGTACTTTCAAATCAGTCTGTTCGCCTACAACCTCGTGTCCTGTGATTTTTAACTTTGTCCACCCCAGTCCAACACTGGCTCCTCCACATCATGAAGAGTACACAAGTGGCCTTTGGAGTGCCATATTTGATACTGGTTGTCTGTGTTGAAAGCTGAGTTGTGGTACTCAAATGTGTTAGTTAACACAGCATTAAGGATAGTATTTTGAGTGTGGTGGAGGGATGAATGCAATTAATGATGAACATCTCCAGACACCATGGAAAGAAGTGATGGACAAGAAAAAAAATCTAAAATAGATTGAACCTCAAAATGCATGAAGGATCTTGATTATTTCTGTGCCTATCACTCTATGACTCTCTGGTAATGATGTCATCAGCACCAATGGTCAAAGGTTAAACACAACCATGTTAAATGCTTTAGATCACCCACAAACATTCTCTCAAAAATGCAAAAGAAAGTCTTTGAGAATGGTCTCAGCTTCCTAACGGTCTCAATTTCTCAACTTCATGACAGCATGGTGGCTCAGTGGCTAGTACTAATGCTGCACAGCACAAGGGACCAGGGTTCAATTCCACCATCCGGCGACTGTCTGTGTGGAGTTTGCACATTTTCCCCCCATGGCTGCGTGGATTTCCTCCGGGTGCTCCGGTTTCCTCTCTCAGTGCAAAGATGTGCAGGCTAAGCGGATTGGCCATGCTAAATTGCCCATAATGTCCAGGATTAGGTATATAGGTGGATTAGCCATAGGGAAGTGCAGGGTTAGATCTGGGTAGGATGCTCTTCAGTGCGAATCTGATGGGCCGAATGGCCTGCTTCCTAACTATAAGGATTCTATGATTCATGTTAACCACCGTCCTCACTATTATCCCATGTTTAAAACAATGCATCACTATCTGGTACATCAACCTTTGCTCAGCAATAGCCTGTTCTCTTCTGGATTAAGTCCCACCTAAGAGACTTGAGCACTTACATCAGCCGAGCACTGCAGTGCAGCACTGAAGGAGGGTGCATGGTCTGAAGTGCCGCTTTCTGGATGAGGCATTAAAGCAAGCTCATATTGCCCTTTACCTGTATGTGAAAGACTCCACAGCTATACTGAAGTAAAGCACAGGATTCTTCCCAGTGGCCTGGCCAATATAGATCCCTTAAGCAAGGCACGACAGAAATGCAAAATATTTATTTGCAATTAAACATGACCAAAACAACTGTTCCAACTTTCACCTGGATCCCTGCTTCTGGTGTGAAATCTGACTCTCTAGATCTAATCATCTGGACAGGTATCACCAACGCAAAAGTGATGACTCCAGATGCTTGGAAACCAGAGTTTAGATCAGATTGGTGCTGGAAAAGCACAGCAGGTCAGGCAGCATCTGAGGAGCAGAAAAATCAACGTTTTGGGCAAAAGCCCTTCATCAGGAATAGAGGCAGGAAGCCTCCAGGGTGGAGAGATAAATGGGGGGAGAGGCTGGGGAGAAGGTAGCAAAGAGTACAATAGGTGAATGGGGGGAGGGATGGAGGTGATAGGTCAATGAGAAGAGTGGGGGAAGGTAGCAAAGAGTACAATAGGTGGATGGAGGTGGGGATGAAGGTGATAG
>NC_057740.1:4913281-4919366 GCF_004010195.1 Chiloscyllium plagiosum
CGACCTGCCCTACCTGCCAATCTCCCTTCCCACCTATCTGCTCCACCCTCTTCTCTGACCTATCACCTCCATTATCCCCACCCCTGATTCACCAACTATACTCTTTTCTACCTTCTCCCCAGCACCCCCCCCCACCCTCATTTATCTCTCCACCCTGAAGGCTTCCTGCCTCTACTCCTGATTAAGGTATCTCCAATCTTAAATCATCACAAACTCAAGCTGGAGGAAAGGTCACCACTCACGGGAGAGAAGGAATGGAGCAATGGAAGTTCTGGGCTTTTTTGGTGACGTTGCTGCTGGATTCAGGGAAATCAGGAGAATCTGGGGGGATGCACAATCATTGTTGACATTGGCAAGGCAATTCTGGTTGGATACATTCCTAGATGTTCGTCACATGACGTCCTGCCTCCAAATGCCCTTCCCCACATTCCAGCCATTGGTCACTCTCCAGGAATTTGGCATTCCCATAGCAATTCCTTCCCTGAGAGCACTGTGGGTGTAGTTAGACCATGTGGACTGTAATGGGTCAAGGCAGCAGCTCATCGTCACGTTCTCAAGGGCAGTGAGCGATGGGCCCAGCCAGCAACACCCACAGTGCATAACACATAAAAAGAAACAATTGCAAAGCAAATCGACGCTTCATTGTCTGAATGTGTATTATAAAAATTTCCATCAGATTATAAATCCTAAACCTCTTTCTGGAATTGAGTCAGAGGGTAAGGAGATATGACAGAGTGGATTGTTAACTTAGGGGAGATTTAATTGGTTTTGCACCCTGAATTTCCTGGGTGAGGCAAGAATTGGAATTTTGGAGCTCACTCCTCAATGGGAATTCACTGGATTTTACTTCCCCCTATATTAGTGAGGTAAATCTGGGTGTGTTCCTTCATATGTTTAACTTCCATTATTTGCTTTATTCAGGTACTGAGCTAGGAAAGTCTGTGGACATTAGCAGGTGAATGGCCTTTCCTAAAATAAACATTTTCCATTTTCTGAATTTACCCTTTGGTTCAGGTAACTCTTTTCAAGAACTGAACAACACAATGCAGTCAATAGCAGAGATTGCAACTTGTCAAACTGCCTACCTTTAGCTGCCTTGCCAACTACAATTTAGCTCTTTTTAGCAGCAATGCTGCAACTATCAAATGTTAATGCAAATTATTAATCAGCATTTAGAGATTACACCAGTGTCTGATGAACCCCTCAGTGCCCTATCAGTACACCTACAACTCACTTTTGACAGATAGAGTATGATTTAAGATTGACCATGGAATGACAGCTGACAAGGAACAAAGCAAGAGGCTACAAATGTACAGGAAGGTCGAAGGCTGAGAAACAGAGAATAGGGATGAGACACCAGAGAACTAGGATTGGGTTACTGTACCAGGAGCCAAAGATCAAAAATCCAGTTGTTCCTGGGGCTGTTCCTGTGCAGGAGACAGGCAGAATACACAGCAATGTGCTTTCACATCACACATCACTGTAGGTGGGTAACCTGTGCAAGTACAAATGTCCCTCACTATATGACAAAATAAAACTCCAAAGAACACATTCTCAAAAATACTCATATTCATATGTCATCCTATACACATGCAACAGCAGGCAATTACAGGCTCTCGGCACAAGTTTGGTTTCTGTAGAACCAAATAAATCTTACATGGACATTAAACCTGTGTAATTAGTTAGTTGATATCTCACTAAATAATTCACTGGTCACTTCACTGGCACACAGCAGGGTTTACTGACTACATCAATAGTCCAAGTGGTTTAAAAGCATTTTTGCAGTTATGGAGCCATGTTTCTGGAATAGACAACTGATGATTGATTGTATACATGAATAAGGACCCATTGTAAGCATGATTGTCACACAAGAGCAACAGGATAAATGCATTGAATACTGATGGAAAAAGATATGACTAACATTGTCTTAAACTGCTATTGGCTTTGCCTGCTTGTCGCTCCAAACTGTACCTTTAAGATTGATGCATGGTGCTTGCATCTTAAAGGGAGCATTGGTTTTGCATGTCACATTCTCTACTGCTGAGCCTGTAGCTGAGTCAAACTGCTGGACAGGATTAAGAGTTGTCTGATGTTACCTCTCTTTCTCTCGCCTGGAGTAAATGAGATTAATAGCATTCCCCTATCAGGTTAAGAAACAACATTGGGATCTTCCTTGGTTGAGTGAGGGCAGGACTAGGCTGGACACCAATGCCCCATAATCCAATAACGTCCTACCCTGTACTGATAAGAAGTTAACTCAAAAAGGTGATGAGCTGAAGGAGAAATGGATGACACATACAGGCTTGATTCATTTTGTATACCTCAAAATTCAGAAAATTACAGTGTGAACAGTACATCCATTTCCAAGTATGACAGGGCTTTTTTTTTTAACTGGTTTAGTTATGAGATGATGACTAATTTTGAGGTTGTGCTGTTGATTCCCATTTTTAGTTTGATAGTGAATCCTGATGTGGACATAATCTGCCCCTTTCTCCTACCGCTGAGCAGCAACACTTGCGCTCACACTCATTATCTTTATAATCTCTGCTATGGCTATTTAATAACCCAACTATTTCAGACAACCTTCCCGAATTGCTTGATTCTTTCAGGAATCTCTATTCAAATTATTGCACTTCCCCCTCCCAAACATTGCTGATCAGCCTCCATAGAATGTAGAATCAAATAGTAGTGAAACCACGTGATCCATTAATCCTGCTCTGCCCTTGCATTGCCCTTTTTAATTACAATTCCCTTTCCTCTACATTTCTCAGCCACCAGACTTCAAATGTAAGAATTCATCTGCCTTTTGAAAATCCTGCTGCACCTATAAAGTAATATGGACTTTCATTTATACATCATAAATCCTGGTACTGTGTTCTAAACTGGACTGGACTACATCATGGATTACAGCAGTTCAAAGGGCAGCTCACTACAATCTGCTCTAGGGCATCTAGGGATTTGCAATATGCCTGAGTGAATAAAAATAAGATCACCTGTTGCAACATCAAGACTTCCCAATGTCCCTTTGAAATAGTTTTGAAGTGGAATCACTCTTGCAATGCAGGAAACCTTACAGCCAATTTGCCCACAGTGGATTGGGATAGGGACTACTTAACTTGTATCTTTTGAATTCAAAATCAGCTAGCTACCATGGCAGGATTTGAACCCAGGTCCCAGGACATTACTTGGGTCTCTCGATTAATAGTGTAGCGACAATACCACTAGGTCATCACTATCTCTAATGTCAGTCAGGCAATAAATATTAGAGAGCGAGTGGGATGGCGGTTTAATATCTCATCTGAAAGATGGTACCTCCGACAATGTAGCACTTCTTCAATATTGCACTGAAATGTCAGCCTAGATTTTGTGTTCAAATTTCTACAGTTGACTGGAGCCCATAATTTAATTCCTTCTCACTCAGAAAGAAGGGTACTACCCACTGAGCCATTTGGGGTGGAGATTTTGTCACCTTTACCTGTTTCAAGCAGATGGTGCTTTACAGTTATCCCATGTTCAGCATTTCGAATGTGCTCCCGACTAACTAAAATCACTTCTTCCCATAGCAAACCCACAAAACATTCCTGGGCTGTATTTTTTATATTAAAAACCCTGTAGCTGCCTTGAACCAAACAGGCACAAACAGATACTCCTCTTGATAACTTAAAATCATTTTGACTTAATTATAGCTCGCCACTTCCTGTCACCCACCATGTTCCCACTCTCACATGAAGTTTTAGAAGAAGAAAGCAGTGAGTGGAAGACTGGGATAGGGTTAGTGAGTGGGAGAGTGAATGGAAGCCAGGAACAGGATGGCCAGGGGAAGGGAAATGGTGAGTTAAAGAGGAGTGAAGGATGCAATGAGTAAGTTGTGGGGGGTTAAATCATGGAGCAGGAGGGTCAGGAGTGGGAAAGCAGGGAGAGTCAGGGAGGGAGAAACAGGGAGTGATAGGGTTGGAGGGGGCGAGAGAGGGGAAGAAGGGAACAGAAGAGTTGGGGGTGGGAAGCAATAGTTTGTTTTTTCACAAAAAACACTGAGCATGTTAAGCTGAAAATGGAGACATGGCTCTTTGGGTAATGCTATGACTAACTGTTCTGAAACAAAAATGCGCTAAAAGCATAAGATCTCTCTCCAATTACATCTTTTCTTCCTTCCCAATATTGGCAGCACACTTCAGATTGGGTACTTACTGGTACTGCCCATCACGTAAGGAGGTTAATAGGCTGTTTTTTAGACCAGTGTGAACAACTCTAGAGTGTCTTTCATTTACTTCAGATCAGTTTAATATATGTTGTACAATAATGACCCCTTTCGCTGGGTTTGGGGTCTCTTTGGCCAATGGTAGTTCACTATCGGTTCTTTCAGCTGCACCCTTCAGTTTCAATTCTTCAAATTTTCTTTACTACTTTATTTCTCACCGTCAACTCCTCCACTTCTCATCCCCCCCCACATCCTCCTCCACTGAAGATATAAAGAATTTGTTTCCATGGTGACCGCTAGTGTCTAGGCCGAGTCATTTAAGCTGTGTTACTCTGTGTTATTCTGAGTGCTAGCAGCCAGAAACTTTCACATCATTGAAGATAGTGAATATCACAAGTAACTCATTGTGGGATTCACACTTACTGTCCTATTGTTCCAAGCTACCTGCACGAATCAATTTGCCACCTTTTCAATGGTTTTGAAATTGCACATTGACCGAGCTAAGTCAGATATGACTTACACTGCTACTACGCTTCAGGGTGTAATGAGTCAGGCTGATAGTATTAAGGTCTCTCTCATCTACATCAGAGACATCTTTTACCTGACATCTCATTTGATAACTTCATGATTTGTACATCCTGAGGTTGTGGAAGGTGTTCTATTAGTTCAAGTTTCTGTTTTTTAACTTGCCAATTCACAACTGTACTCACTTTGGCAGTAACTTGTCCTTCTCAGCTCCAGCTGCCTCCATCTTCTGGAATCCTTCACATTTCAGTCTCACTTGATGAGACAATAAGGAATAATTTTACGCCTTAACCTGGTATGAGTTTTGGCAGGAAGCACATAAAATGCTCTGAGTGCCTAACTCACCACCCATTTCCCATACTGAATTACCTTTACTGTCACATGTACTGAACTGAGTAGAGTCATAGAGATACCCAACCCAATCTAGTCCCACTTGCCAGCACCCGGCCCATATCCCTCCAAACCCTTCCTGTTCATATACCCATCCAAATGCCTCTTAAATGTTGCAATTGTACCAGCCTCCACCACTTCCTCTGGCAGCTCATTTCATACACGTACCACCCTCTGCATGAAACCGTTGCCCCTTAGGTCTCTTTTATATCTTTCTCCTCTCACCCTAAACCTATACCCTCTAGTTCTGGATGCCCTGACCCCAGGGAAAAGACGCTGCCTATTTACCCTATCCATGCCCCTCAATTTTGTAAACCTCTATAAGGTCACCCCTCAGCCTCCAACGCTCCAGAGAAAACAGCCCCAGCCCGTTCAGCCTCTCCCTGTAGCTCAAATCCTCCCACCCTGGCAACATCCTTGTAAATCTTTTCTGAACCTTTTCAAGTTTCACAACATCTTTCCGATAGCAAGGAGACCAGAATCGCACACAATATTCCAACAGTGGCCTAATCAATGTCCTGTACAGCCGCAAAATGACCTCCCAACTCCTGTACTCAATACTCTGATCAATAAAGGAAAGCATACCAAACGCCTTCTTCACTATCCTATCCCCCGGCGACTCCACTTTCAAGGAGCTATGAACCTGCACTCCAAGGTCTCTTTGTTCAGCATCACTCCCTAGGACCTTACCATGAAGTGTACAAGTCCTGCTAAGATTTCCTTTCCCAAAATGCAGTACCTTACATTTATCTGAATTGAACTCCATCTGCCAATTCTCAGCCCATTGGCCCATCTGGTCAAGATCCTGTTGTAATCGGAGGTAACCCTTTTCGCTGTCCACTACACCTCCAATTTTGGTGTCATCTGCAAACTTACTAACTGTACCTCTTATGCTCACATCCAAATCATTTATGTAAATGACAAGAAGTAGAGTACCCAGCACCGATCCTTGTGGCACTCCACTGGTCACAG
>NC_057740.1:4924148-4958149 GCF_004010195.1 Chiloscyllium plagiosum
TAGCTCGTAGCACTGGGAGTAATCCAGATATTACTACTCTTGAGGACCTCCTTTTTAAATTTCTGCCTAACTCTCTGTAATCTCCCTTCAGAATCTTAACCTTTTCCCTTCCTATATCGTTCCAATGTGGACAATGACCTCTTGCTGGCCCCTCTCCCCCGTGAGAACATTCTGCACCCTCTCCGAGACATCCTTGATCCTGGCACCAGGGAAGTAACACACCATTCTGCTTTTTCTCTATTGGCCACAGAAACGTCTGTCTGTACCTTTGACTACAGAATCTCCTAACACACTTGATCTCTTGGAAGCCGACGTACCCCTCATTGCATTAGAGCCAGTCTCAATACCAGAAACTTGGCTGTTCGTGCCACCTTCCCCTGAGAATCCATCACCCCCTATATTTTCCAAAACAGCATACCTGTTTGAAAGGGTATATCCACAAAAGACTCCTGCTCTAGTTGCCTACCTCTCTTACCCTTCCTGGAGTTAACCCATCTATGTGACTGTATCTGAGACTTTCACCCCCCCCCTTCCTATCCATCACATACTGTTGCTGTTGCAAATTCCTCATCACTTCTAACTGTCTCTCTAACCAATCCATTCGAGCTGATAAGATTTGCAGCCAACAGCATTTTTAGATTACATTACAGCGTGGAAACAGGCCCTTCAGCCCAACAAGTCCACATCGACCCGCCGAAGCGCAACCCACCCATACCCCTACATTTACCCCTTACCGAACACTGCGGGCAATTTAGCATGGCCAATTCACCTGACCTGCACATCTTTGGACTGTGGGAGGAAACCGGAGCACCCGGAGGAAACCCACGCAGACACGGGGAGAATGTGCAAACTCCACACAGTCAGTTGCCTGAGGCGGGAATTGAACCCGGGTCTCCGGCACTGTGAGGCAGCAGTGCTAACCACTGTGCCACCGTGCCGCCCACAAATTATTTATTGCGGATTACTGCGGATTATTTATGGCAGAAAATAATCCGCAGTAACCCTTAAACTCTCTTTAAACTCCCACATCTGACAAGAAGTACATATCACTCTACTAAAGGCCATTTTTGCTTCTTCACAATCTACAGATCCAGAAAATAACACCGTCTTTTCCTCTACAAAACACTGCCCAGGTTATATTAATAGTTATGGCTTATATTCTAAGTTTAATCAAGAGACATATCTCGAAAAACATATAATCACAGTGAAAAGTTTACAAGTTGCTATATAATGGCACCATCTTAGGTACAAAGGTACAGTTTCTTAAGAACAAATTCTGAGGAAAAAAGTAAAGAAATAAGAAATCCAGCATTACATATTAAGGCATCGTGGGGAGAGGAGTAAAAACTCCTATACCTTAGGCCTAATGAGGCCTCTAACTGAGGTATTGTGTGTCTCAATTGATTTCCACTGCCATAAAAAAAAGCAGACTGTGCCAGGCAGGCTAGAATGCAAAGGCTGCTTTTAAAACTTCCTTTGAAAAGGTGGGAGGAAAAGGGACAGGTTTTGGGGTCATTAGCTTGGGTACTCTGTGAGCATTACAGCAACATGGAAGAAAAAAACCACCATTTCGACTGGGACAACACATCTGTCCTGGGACAGGCTAAGCAAAGACATGCCAGAGAATTCCTAGAGGCCTGGCACTCCAACCACAATGCCACAAACAAACACAGATCTAGGTACCATCTATCAATCCCTCAAAAAACAAATAGGAAATGACATCACCACAAACCCCAGGAACCCCATCCAGGACAATCATATAAATAGAAAGCAGGAGACAACAGCTTCGCTTCACTTGGAGGTCGCCACTGATGATGTTACCTAGCCAGGTAATGAAACGTCTGGATATCAAACCTACAGCTCAGCGAGCAAACCTACACCCTAAGCAACTGTCTGTGTGGAGTTTGCACATTCTCCATGTATCTGCGTGGGTTTCCTCCAACAATCCAAAGATGTGCAGGTCAGGTGAATTGGCCATGCTAAAGTGTCCATCGTGTTAGGTGCATTAGTCAGAGGGAAAATGGGTCTGGGTGGGTTACTCTTCGGAGGGTCAGTGTAGACTTGTTGGGCCGAAGAGCCTGTTTCCACACTGTAGGGAATCCAATCTAATCTAATCTAATCTCCTACTGTCACACCGATTTGTGCCCAACAGGCAGGAACAGTAATCGTTCTCAACAATTACTCACAGAGTGCAGTATAATGGGAACAGAAAGTGAGCCTATGCCAGCAGTGCAGCTGATGTTAACTCCACATTCAGTACAGAAGTAATTCAGATTGTGCCATGTTTAACCCTCCTGTGAATTGCTGCTCCTTCCTGACAGATGGAAGCTGACAGAGTGAACAAACTCACCTCACTTTTCTTGAATTTCACTTTTAAACTCTTCATTTCCAGTCTTTTATGGTCCTGATTTCAGAGTGCAGTGAGCTGACAGGCAAGGAAAGAAACAATAATCAGTGTCAAAACAAGTTAAATCACTCACAGATGTGGAGATGCAAATAATACTTCAACTTATCCCTAACTACACTTTCCGCGTATACATATATATGTTATATATAACTACTAAATATAGTAATTACTCTGTAATACATGGGGGATCAATTATTCTGATACACACAAAGCATTAGCTCAAATCTGCAGAAGATATTTCTTGCTCTGTGACACATAAAAGGAACAATTACTTCGTCATAATATTCACCCTCTGTAAAGCCCCAAACTTGCACATTCCTTTGTTGGTAATCTCTCTCTATTAACCCAATGGGCTTTGAATATTCTCAACCAATCAACCTGTCTAAATCTTCATCTTTACCACAGCCCCAGACCCAAATATATTAGTCCACTGCCTACCCCCCCTCCATTGTAGCCAGGATTTTGCTGACTGTCGATGTCATCTACCTCCCACGTTACACCTCTCTCTTCAACCCCCCTCAAACATTGAGTGGACCTTGTTCATAGCTGCTGTCCCTTCTGCATTCCAGCATGAGCCTCCAATCCCCAAAACGGAGTTTCACAGCTTCCCTCCCACAGCAATGAACTTTGATAATCCTCCCCCTCCCGCCTTGACATTTATTGACAGACTCCCAGAACTGGCTGTGGCCCACCCTTGACTGACTTAGCCAGACAGCCTTGAATGATAAGTAACTTGACCCTTGATTGATATCCGTGCAGCTCCCCATCTGCCTTCCTGTAATTCCCTGAACGGATCTCACTGGAGCTTCAAGGCTCCCTGTTTCCGTAGAGGTACAGATCCCTGACCATGGCCACCTCAAGCAGCAAAATGACTATGCCTAAGCTCCTGCACTAAGAAAGGAAGCTGACATTTCTTACTATGCTGGGACCTTCTGACTGAAGGGTGTCTCCTTTGACTTGGCTGAAGATTACTCCCCTTCAAACCTGAGGAAAGCAGTTTACTTGCAGCACATGTATGTGTTTACTTCTTACACTATTGACACATGACGCAAATGCAACATTTGTGCAGCACTGTGCCATACAGCAACTTGACTGATGACTGCTTAACGAAATTTGCACCTCACAAAGTGAAGGGTTCTACAGGGCCCACTTGGTTGAGTGTAGAAGAGAAAAAAACACTTCCTGAACAAACCAGCAGCTCTAATTTTGAACAAGACACTCTTGACTGCATGTTAGCAACTAGTTACAGGTTACATTAATATAATAGACATTGTTACAGAGATTATGAGGGCAAACAGATGTTGGGTCTCACTCCTTCAAGATCCAAAGTTATTTTACTCGAAGTCCCCATTGTTATGGTACCAGCAGACGATGATATTTCAGACTGGAACCCAACTTGATCAAGCAGAAGTTTCACTGTTTGCAGTTTGGTCACTGTAGTGGTAAGTCACTGAACATATTCAAATGAGGTTGTCAATGTTCTTTTAACAAAAAAACACAATGCATTACACAAAAAGAGAAAAAAAACAACCAGCTATGTGTAAATAAAGCAAGAAAGAAAGACCTCTACACAAATGCAAAAAGGAAGATTCAACCCCTTTTTCCCCTAGCAATATTCTTTACCATCATTCAATTCCAATAAAGTGTCTGATCTTAACACTTTCTTAACCAGCCGACACTTTCCAGTAATTATTCTTAGACTTCTGAAGTGGCTCAAGATCTCTCTCCACCTTTAACAATCTAAATACTTCTTTCCAATTCTGATTGCCTGCAGATTTTACCAATTTTCACAGCTAAATAAACTGCCCTTCTTTTTGCACCTGATCTTTTGTTTCTATATTGGATGATACCACATTGTAGACATTATGTAATTAACTTACCGGGTAACTGATGGAGTAATCATACTTAAATCACATGAATTCTGAGAAAAGTGTTTTCTTAATTCACTGCTTGAAATAACGTTTTGATCCTTGTTAAAAAAATGTCATCTTCACAGAACTGAAAACCAAAATCCATTTTTCTCCACTTTCAAATCAGAGATCCTAAATAATAGTAATGTACTATTAAACCTACGTCACAAAATGGCATCGACACAGTGGGTGATGCTAACAGCACTCCTCAGTATTAACCCTTTCAGATCCACAGACATCACTTCTCCCCAGTTTGTTTGCTCTCATTATTAATTTTGTACATTTTTGGATATACTGACATACTTGTTAGTAATTGTGTGTATGGTGGTAACATGTACCATAACCCCATCTTCAGATCTCTGACTTTACTTTTTACTCTCTCACGGGATGTGGGTGTCATTGGTTAGCCAGTATTTAATGATCATTACTAGTTGCATATCAGAACATGATGGTGAACTGTAGTTAGGCAATGCCTCATCTCTAGTTTCAGCTCTTTTGTCCATATTTGAACCAAGGTTGTAATGAGGTCAAGAGTGGCCCTAATGGAACCCAAACTGGGCAGCATTGAGCAGGTTATTGCTGAGGAGAAAGTGAGGTCTGCAGATGCTGGAGATCAGAGATGGAAATGTGTTGCTGGAAAAGCGCAGCAGGTCAGGCAGCATCTAGGGAACAGGAGAATCGACGTTTCGGGCATTAGCCCTTCTTCAGGAAACTGAGCAGATTATTGCTGAGCAGATGCTGCTTGTTGGCATTGTTGATAACACCTTCCATCATTTTACTGATGATTGAGAGTAGAGTGATGGAGCAGTAATTTGCCAAGTTGGATTTGTCCTGCTTTTTCTGTACAGGGCTATGACGGTGCTGCCCTTTTTAACAAGGTTATGGTGTTTTTTCAAGAGGGGTCGTAAAGGCAGAGGTTCCGCTATGTCTAGAAATGGCTACTGAAAACAATGGCAGGGGAGTGGCCAGTCCTCCCAGTTCAGGTTTTGTTTTCTAGTTTGATTAGTTTTAGCAAGCAGTCGAAAACTACTGGGGACCTGGAGAAGCAGCCACAGTGAAGAATGGTTCCATGCTTCAACAGACATCTTATCTGGACTTTCTCTCTGAAATCCCTTCTGCCTATTAGAACCTGGGGTGTTTATGGGATTTTGCAGGGATTGGATCAGTCTTGTTAAGTTGTGATATCATATCAGTTAGGTTTTCAAATATGTTGTTAATCTAAATTCTGCTTTCTTTTGTTTCTGTTTCAAGCATAGTGTGTAAATAAATTCTGTTGTGCTTAAAGCCAAGAGGTTTGACCAGTTGCATCACTCCTGAAATATCCACTTTACATTTGCATTTAAAATAAGAAACGTTAGGGTATTGGCTACCTTCTTAAAATGTTTTGAGTTGAGTAGAAGCCATGATGTAACTGCACTAGAAGACCTTGGCTGGGGAAGCAGCACGTTTGGGAGCACAAACCTTCAGTACCATTACCAGAATGTTGTCAGGGCCTGTAGTCTTTGCAGTATCCATTTCTTCATATCATGTGGAGTGAATTGAATCAGCTGGATGTTTTGGAAGGCTCACCCAGCTAGGCCATATGGGTAGAACTCGGGAATAAGAAAGGCGTAATCACTATGATGGGATTATATTTTGGTCAGCATGGACCGGTTAGACCGAAGGGTCTGTTTCCGTGCTGTACATATCTACGACTCTATGATTTCCCAGTAGCCAGCAGGCGATAGAGGAACATATATGTTAGCAGATCATGGATAGATGTAAAAATATTGTAGAGGGTGATTTTGACTTCCCCAATATTGGCTGGGACTCCCCAAGTTCTAGGGGCTAACATGGAGCAGAATTTGTTAGGTGCATCCAGGAGGGCTTCTTGAAAAAAATACATAGATTGTCCAACTATGAAAGGAGTCGTACTGCGCCTTGTCTTGGTGAGGTGATTGAAGTTTCAGTGAGGGAGAATTTTGGAAACAGTGATCATAATTCCATACATTTTTAAGATAATCATGTCCGGGAATGGGTCTGGGTGGGTTACTCTTCAGAGAGTCGGTGTGGACTTGTTGGCCGAAGGGCCTGTTTCCATACTGTAGGGAATCTAATCTAATCTTCCACCTATTTTTGCTTCATCTACAAATTTGGCTACAGTATATTTGCCTCCAAATTATTTATATTGTAAACAATCTCAGAGGAAATCTGTTGGTTATATGTTGCCAACAAGAGAAAAGAGACACTTATCAGCATTCGCTGTTTCCTGCCATTAGCAATTATCTATCTACACCAATACACTACCTCAAACACTATGAAAACATTTTATGAAGTACGTTGTCAAACACTTTCTTGAAGACGAAATCCAACACATCTCCTGGTTCCCCTCAATCAACTCTGGTTGAGACTTCCTTGAAAACTCAAATTAGTCAGACAATTTCCCTTTCATGAAGCGATGCTGACTCTGCTTGATTAGATTATGGCTTTCCAAATGTGCTGCCAATACTTTTTAAAGTTTTTTTCCAGTAAGATGCTAGGCTAATCTGCCTATAGCTACCGGGTTTTTGCTTCCCTCTCTTTTTGTAAGTAGGGGTGTCCCATCGGGATTGGCAATTTTCCAATCCTCTGGTACTTCTCCAGAATCCAAAGACTTTCAGAGAATTACAACCAATGCATCGACTATTTCTGTAGCAACTTAGAACATAGAACAGTACAGCACAGGAACTGGCCCACGATATTGAACCAAAGATGATGCCAAATTAAACCAATGCCTTTTGCCTGCCCTTGGTCCAAATCCCTTCATGCCTTACATATTCATGTGCTTATCTAAAAGTCCCTTAAATGCCCCTATATAACTGCCTCCATCATCAGCCCTGGCTTGCCCCGACATCACCTTTGAACCCCCCACCCCCACCTTAAATGCATGCCCCCTAGTATTAGATATTTCAACTCTGGGAAAAAGATTCTGATGGTCAACCCTACCAATGCACCTCATAACTATATTAACTTCTATCAAATCTCCCCTCAGCCTCTGCTGCTTCAGAGAAAACAAAGGTGAGTTTTTCTAGCCTGTTTTAGGATTCTAGGATGCAGGCTTTCAGAGCCAGGGGACTTATCTGGATGCTGATGGTACTTAATTCCTCACTGATATTCTTTCTACCATAAAGACTGACACAATATGTCTGTTTAACTCCTACGCCATTTCTTGGTTTATAAGTTCATTAGATGTAGGGGCAGAATTGGGTCATTCAGGCTATCAGGTCTGCTCCACCATTTGATCATGGCTGATATGCAACTCACCCCCCTTTTCCTGCCTTCTCTCCATATTCCTTCAACCATTACCAATTACAAATCTTGTCTCACTCCTCCTAAAATTTACTCACTATCCCATTATCCACCGTGTTTGGGTAGCAAATTCCACAGATTCACAACCCTTTGGGAGAAGTAGTTTCTCCTCAATTCTGTTTTAAATTTGCTACCCCTTATCCCAGGACTATGACCTCTTGTCTCAGAATGCCCCACAAGGGGATGCATCCGCTCCGCATCTATTTTATCCATACCTTTTACAATCTTGAATACCTCAATTTGATCTCCCCTCATTCTTCTAAGTTCCAGAGAGTATAGACCTAAACTGTTCAATCATTTTTAATACAACAAACGCCACATCTCTGCTATCAATCTAGTGTACCTCCTCTGAATTGCCTCCAATGCTACTATGTCTTTCCTTAAATAAGGGATGAAACTATGCACAATACTCCAGCTGCGGTCTCATCAATGCCTCATATCATTGCAACAATACTTCCTTACCTTGATATTCTATTTCTTTAGCTATAAAAGCCAACATTCCATTTGCTTTCTTTATTATCTGCTGTACCCGCATGCTAGTTTTCTGTGACTCACGAACAAGTACACCTAGATCCCTCTGCATTAGAGCACCCTGAAGTCTCTTCCCATTTGGATAATAGGTCATCTTTCCATTTTTCCTATCAAAAATGCATAACCTCACCCTTATCCACATTAAATGCCATCTGCTGCACTTTGGCCCATTCTCCTAACCTGTCTATATCCATTTGTAAAGTTCTTTTTTCCTCATTGCAATTTACCGTGCCACCTATTTTTGCGTTGTTCACAAATTTGGCTATAGAGACTTCTATCCCTGTTCAACATAACTGTCTCCCAACTGTGTCTCTACATTTTCTAAGGAGCCTATAGTCACTTTGACCTCTGTCTTCCTTTTATATATTTAAAGAAGCTATTATTAGTTTTTTTTTATTCCTCATTAGTTTGTCTTTGTAGTTTAATTTCTCTCTTTAGTCCTCACTTGCTGAATTCTGAATTTATAGTAGTTTTTAGAGCTATCACTGACTTTTGCCTCCATATAAAAAGGATAGCCAACTCTTGTTGCTTTGTTTTTCATTCAATTTGGAATTTGTGCCAAATTACACTGAACTCTGTCAAAAGGTAACTTTTGATCTCATCATGTTAACCAAGAGAGGTGATTCTGCTGAAAATCTGCTTTTCCTCCTCTTTGTTTTTGGTCCATTCCATTTACAGCATGCCACTAAAGAAGACACAGTATACATTAAATGTTGAATATATAGATGTGGCGAGAAGCTGAAAGAAACAGGCTGCCTGCATGCCACCTGCCATGTTAATAAAATATTGAGCAAAGCCTAGCAAGGAGACGGTGCAGTTTCACTCCATTATTAAATTGCAAAACACCATCACATAGAATTAGTTTCTCTGCTGCTGCTTATATTGAACTCTGAATCCCTTCAGAAGAAGGGTGGACAGGACAGGGTATTACCACATATCTGGCATAGTAAGGTGACCCCATGGGAGTTTGCGTCTAGATGGACTGGAAATGCTGAGGTAAGTGAACCCTCATGGCTGCAACTTACAAGAATTGGAGAGGGTGGGCAGTGTAGAAGCTGAAGGTCTGGCACTTCTGGAGGGTCCTGAATGGAGATTTTTCTGAAGGATTGTGTGTGGTTCCTCCTCTGGCTGGATGTCTCCGCAATGTCCTAGTTCCTTGTGAGAAAGAGGCTCTACGATTACGTTCCTGTGCCATACGGAGTGCAGATGCATGCACTTCTCCATGAATGGCACATGTGAAAACAGGGATATAATCCGACATCAGAGATGACATGGGGTGGGGTAGGTGCAACTAATAAAATAGTGAAAAATCTCATTGAGGTTTGTGGTAAGAATCCTGCCAAAGAACTTGACACAACTTGCACTTAGCCAAAAAATGTAAGATTCAGCCCATTACCTACCCATCCTACCCCAAAATCTGTGTTTCTTATTCCACATGTCTCCCTGGCCATACACCTCCACGGCCACTGTCTTAAGGCAATGCAAGGTCGTTCAACTCTGAGCTGAATTTCTGACCCCTCATCTCCTCCAAGGAACAGATTACTTCCACCAATGTTTCAATATTCCAATCTCCTCTTAGATGTCTCCTATACTTACTCTTCATTAAAAGTCCCATTTCTATATTCTACTCACTCATTATTCAGTATATAAATTAACCTCTTACTTGATTTATAATTCCCCGCAATTACTGCCCCATACAATCTCAAAAATGTGAAGCAAGTCAGTGAATTAAGAAACAAAAACAGAAGTTGCTGGAAAAGCTCAGCAGGTCTGGCAGCATCTGTGAAGAGAAATCAAAGTTAACGTTTCGGGTCTGGTGACCCTTCCTCAGCGAGTTAAGAAAATCCACTCAGAACAACTTCAATTAGAGAACAATTCTTTCAGTAAATGTGATGACTAAACCTGCCTCAGGCTAAGCAATCAATACCTCTTTTTATCTGAGATCAACATTTCCCTTCTGAATTAAATATCCACAGGTAAAACTCACCAATGTTTTAAACTCACAACAAGTCTCCTTTAGACTTGTTGATAATGTGTTGTAATTCCAGAGTCCTCCTCAAAAAATGAGCATATTTCAATAGTCTTGCTTTTATCTTTGTTACATTGTAACTGCTGGCATATCACCTCAAGTCATTTGTGTAAACAGATACCCATGAATGACTGACAAGTGACAGACCAATCAGTACTAAGAGTAAAAACACTAAATGTGGTTATTTGATTATGCCTGAGGGTGTGGGTGGGACTGAATCAGCTCGACTGCTGGTGCTCATTTCGAATGATGGTGACTGAACAAGCTGCACATTTAATGGTTGTAAATCTGGATAAAAAACATCATAAAAAATTCAACTTTTCCCTTCTGACTTTCTTCATTATTTTCAAAATCCCACCTTCCCTCTCTCCAGTCTTCCAGTCCTATGACTCTTTAAGGTATCTGTACTCCTCCAATTATTCTGGGAGGCCTAACTTTAATCACACCACTACAAGTGGTCAGGCATCTATTGTCACTTGTATTTGACAAATAAATAGTAATATGTACCATATGTCACCATACTCCGTCGCCATTTGACTTACAGAGGATATTAAGATATAACTGTGGGATATAGGTAAAGCAGTGTTACTTCTGCAATCATAATTGTTTATGTAAGGTAAATGAACACACACCAGTGTATAATTGTTTCAGCCAAGAGCTAAGTTAACAAGAATGAAAACTATGTGAAGGAAATATATAATTGTTTTTGTATGAGCTAAAATGTACATACAAGAATGAAATGTGCCTGCAAATAATGGTAGGTGTTACAGACAAATAGATAAAGGTGCTGTGAGGGGAGGGGTTAAGTTAGATATGCTTGTACAAATAGTAGTTATAAGCATCTGTTTCCTGGTTCTGCAAAAACAAAAAAAAAGGACCACCATCAAAAGGTCATAAAGCTCGGTGTAAATAAAGAATTAAAGGAAATGTTGCTTTGGTTAGCAAGGGAAACAGATGGCAGTGAAGAAGGATATATAACAATAAGACCACAGAGGGAGGTGATCAAATGGCCTTGTGAGGCCAGAGATAAACATTTTGTCACGGACAAGGCCGGATGAGTTCAGAGATAAACAAGAGTAGTGGGCGTCAGGCTTAGAGTAGTGGGAAATGTAAACAGGGGAGGAGCAATGGGAGGAGGGAAGATAAATGAATTACATAAATATTGTGTTACTTGTTAAACTCGGTGTGTGTGTGACTGCCTTTGTAAACAGTAGACACCACACCCCTCTTGCAAGAGCGTAATAAACGATACTACTGCTTCAGATCTTGTCTCGGAATTATTGAAGTGAGTGAGCTTCATTTCTCACATAACTAAAACCAGAGTTCTTCCTTCTTGTGCTCCACTCAACATGAGTGGGGTCTCCTCAATGGACTCCATGGTCACCATGGATCACAGTCCATTCCAGGAGCACCTACCACGCCACCAGCAATGAAACCACCGCTCCCATTGACCTGCCAGGAGTACTGATTCAGGCCTACCACATCACCACAGCTGAAGCCCAACATCCTGAGTCCAAAGGTGACTGCAGAGGCCAACCTGCTGTTGCCGCCATCTTGAAAGCTGGTATCGCTGCCACCGCCTCGAATTGTTGGTGATGGGTCCACTAACATCAAAGTCGCCACGCTCTTGTGCCACTGCTCACTGCTGGGTCCACACTCACTACCGTCACAAACACCTAAAGGCTCTTTCTCCCTGAGGAGCCAACTCTTGCTGCCACTGTCACACGTGCTCGGGAGGTCGGGCCTGTCCCGCCCTGCCAAAGACACTGAAAGGCTTTTAAAAAGATAAATAAGAAAAAATAGCAAAAGAAAAGAGCAAAGTGAAAAAACAAAGAAAGCAGGCAGATCCAGACAGGTAATTGCTACTGCAGTGCCATTTTGGATAGAGAGTAATACAGCATAGAAACAAGCTCTTCGGTCCAACTCATCCATGCTGACCAATTTTTCTAAACTGAATTAGTCCCATTGCCAGCATTTGGCCCATTTTCCTCTAAACCTTTCCTATCCATATACCTGTACATACCTCTTTTAAATATTGTAATTGTACCAGCCTCCACCATTTCCTCTGGCAACTAGTTCCATATACGCACCACCTTCTGCTTGAAAAGGTTGCCCCTTAAGTCTCTTTTAAATGTCCGCTCTAACCTTAAACCTTTGGCTTCTAGCTTTGGACTCCCCTACCCTGGGGAAAAGACTTTGACTATTCATCTTATCTATGTCCCTCATGATGTTATAAACCTCAATAGGGTCATCCCTTGGTCTTCAATGCTCAAAAGAAAAATGTCCCAGCCTATCCAGCCTCTCCTGATAAAGCAAATCTTCCAGTCTCTGTAACATCCTTTTAAATCATGTTTTGCACCTTCTCCAGTTTAATAACATCCTTCCTAAAGTAGGGCAACCAGAATTGTACGCAGTACTCCAAATGTGGCCTTACCAATATCTTGTACAGCTGGAACATGATGTTCCAACTCCCATACTCAATGTTCTGACCAATGAAGGCAAGCATACCAAAAGCTGTCTTCATCACCTTGTCTACCTTTGACTCCACTTTCAAGGAATTAACGCCTCAGTGTCCCTGTTTGACAACACTGCTGGAGAGCTGAAAATGTGTTGCTGGAAAAGCGCAGCAGGTCAGGCAGCATCCAGGGAACAGGTCGATTCTCCTGTTCCCTGGATGCTGCCTGACCTGCTGCGCTTTTCCAGCAACACATTTTCAGCTCTGATCTCCAGCATCTGCAGACCTCACTTTCTCCTCAAACACTGCTGGGGACCCTACCATTAATTGTGTAAGTCCTGCCCTGTTTTGTTTTACCAAAATGCAACACCTCGCATTCATCTGAATTAAACTCCATCTGCCATTCCTTGACCCACCGGCCCATTTGAGCAAGATCCCACTGTACTCTTTGATAACTTTCTTCACTGCCCACAATACCACCAATTCTGGTGTCATCTGTAAACTTACTAACCATGCCTACTATATTCTCATCCAAATCATTTATATGAATGACAAAAGCAATGAACCCAGCAACGATCCTTGCAGCACAGTGCTCGTCACAGGCCTCCCTTGTGAAAGACAACATCAACCACACCCTCTGTCTCCTACCATCAAACCAATTTTATATCCAGTTTTGTTGATGTCCAATACTGGAATGTCCACTCTCAACTTTCCTCCTATCTATCCCTCTCTCCTCCTTTAAAACTCTCCTTAACAGCTGCCTGTTTTCTCAAGGTCCTTACCACCTATCCTGGCTTGGTGTAGAATTTGATTCTAACATGTAAAAGAAGCAAATGAAGGTGTTTTACATGAAAGTTGCGATAAAAATGTAAATTGTTGCCATGTCTTTTAGTCAACCCTGAATTAAATGTTAACATACCCTGCAGTGAGGGGAAGGACAGTGGGATTGTGGATCGGGGCATCCTATCAAGTAGAAGTGTACCTCCCCACACACCTTCATCTGTGCATCCCTGTTCTCAAACCTGTTAATTTCCCACTATATTCAGGTCTTCGCTACCATTCTCTCTCCATTTTGCTGCAGATTCCATTCTAACTCCCTCTACGTTTTGGAAAACAGACAACGGCAGTGCTAATTTCTAAACAGTAGTTTTACCCTCTCACCTCCTGTCGATCCTGATTTCCACAGGTGGCTAAGACACCTACCTGAATCATCAAGAACCTTTCAAATTCATGTGAATACAAAGACGCGATACCAATGTAGCAGATACCAGGGTCTTCAGTTTGTGACAAAGCAAACTTTGATGACAAAGTTGCCCACTTGAGTGGCACCATATCATCAAGCATCCATTCCCTCCACAACCAACACACAGTAGCAGCAGTGTGTACCATCTACAAGGTACACTGCAGAAATTCATCAAAGCTCCTTAAACAACACCTTCCAAACCCATGACTATTTCCATTTAGAAGGCTAAGGGCAGCAGATACATGGAAATACCACCACCTGCAAACTTCCCTCCAAGCACTCCACATCCTCAATTGTAAATATATCACCATTCCTTTAGCGTCACTGGGTCACAGTCTTGGGATTCCCTCCTGAAAGGCACTGTGGGTCAACCTACAGTGCATGAACTGCAGCGGTTGAAGTAGGAAACTCACCACCGCCTTCTCAAGGGCAACTAGGGACAAGCAATAAAATGTTGATTCAGCCCACGACACCCACTTCTCACAAGTGCATAAAAGTAAAATTGAGCTGAACAGCAGTTGAAGCCCCACAGGGTAAGTGTTAACAATACTTAATTGTGGAGCCCTGCTGAAATTATGAGAGCTGCTGTTGGCCTCTGCTTCCTACCTAAGGTTTGCAACAAGCTGGCTGGACTTTCTGTTCCCTGATGATAACCCTGAGGTTGGCATCTCCATCAGCAAGCTAATCAGTACACATGGCTCCCATTCTTCAAAATGGAATGGGGGATTGGATAGTCTCCACTCAGCATTGCCAAACACCCATCCTCCCCACCTAGCTACTCATGCTACCACGCAATTGTTGCAGTCTACCTTTCTGTATCACTATATGTGTCTGTTCGCTGTTGTGCTGTGTCTCGATCTGTGAGCATGTCTTTTTTATGGTCTCTATCACCAACTCTCTGCTTGAACAGAATGAGTTTAGTTACTGGCTATTTTAAAACTTTCTGGTTTTCACACTCCATTCATTACAGCAGAAAAGAAAATCCAACCCAGACTCACCACTTTTTTTTAACTAAACTGGTCCGATTCAAATCATAAAAAAGAGAATTCTGTGGGTACTGGAAATCATGAAAATACTCAATAGGTCAAACAGCTTCTGTAAAGAGATAATAAACATCTCAGGTTGGTGAACTTCCATCATACCTGGGAAAAATCAGATTAAACTCAGTCCTTGTATTTTTGTAGCTCTAAGTTGACATTTTTCCCTGCTGTATTATGCAGGGCACAAAGGATCCCCCACACCCTCCAAGTGGGCTTTTTTGATTTTGGAGGCTATACCTAGTTTTCAAGGGCTGCTTTTTTTTATTCATACAAGCTCACTTTCTTGGTGATGTAGTCCTCTGAATATTACCTTCTGTGTTTGAGTTGACATTGAGCATCTGACTCAGACAGGAGCAGAATTAGAAGAATTCATCAATGTCTTCAAAAATTATTTGTTGTAAGAAATGCCAGCAGTTGGCATCTGGTTGTTAATTATCTTCCTCGGGTACATTTCTGCCACCAAACCTTTTTATAATACTAGTCTACAGGGCTTACAACTATTAAGTGGTATGGGATTAACCACAGAAAATGTTTGGCATTACTAAGTATTATATAGTCAAAAATAGTGAGTCTTGGTTGAGTAAGAGTAGATAACTACATTGACACTACGTGAGAGACACCGATCCTCTTAAGAATCACTAGCGACATGATTGCAATTCTAACTACAGACTGACTCATTCACACAGCTGATGCTGAGAAATGAACATATATTTATAAATACTAAAACTTATTTTCATGTAATCTATGCGCCCTCAAAAGACTCTTTCTTTTTCCCCCCTCCCACTATGTCGCAGTGCATTCTGAAGCTGGGGCGGAAGAAGCCTGGCCTTCAGTGGAGTCCATTGGTCTTGGAGGTTTGGTCAGGTGACCCCCCAGGAAATGTGTATCTAAACAGTCCAGACATGCTGAGTGTCTCTTACCCTGTGGCATGTACATTCTCCTCAGTTTGAGGGTGGTAAACAGGGTAGAGGTGAAAGGCCCAGCCATCTCTGGAGTATCCTGTGGGAAGACTTCTGGGGGGTGGGTTGGTGGAGTCCATAACACCACACTGTCTCCTTGTGAGGAAGGGTTACCTAAAATGAGGTCAAGGTCCCTTGCTCCCCTGTTACTTGCCATTAGTGCTGAGTATCAATGACTAGAATGATGGATTGCAAGTCTGTGCACGTCTAAGCAGCCCATGTATTTTGAACATCTTCCCCCACCATCATCCAGACAGCCCTCCACCGCACCACCTCCATTCCCCATTCCATGGCTCTAATCTCCCCTCCAAAAGCAATAAAGAGAGTCCCCTTTGTCCTCACCTACTGCCCAACCAGTCTCCACATTCAATGCCACTTAAACACAACTCCCAGTAGACCACCACAAAGAGCATCTTCCTCTCCCCACCCCTCTCCGTCTTCTGCAAGCACCATTCCCTTTACCAATCCTTGGTTTGCGCCACTCTCCCCGCCAACCTCCCATCCCCAAACCCCCGAGGTACTTTCCCCTGCAAGCAGAACAGATGCAAAACCTGCTGGCACACCACCCCTCTCACCTCAATCCAGGGCCCCAAACAATCCTTCCAGGTGCGACAGAGGTTCACTTGCCTCTCGTCCAACCTAGTTCACTGTATCTGGTGCTACCAGCGTGGTTTTCTCTACATCAGGGAGACCAAACATAAACTAGGGGAACGTTTCACTGAGCATCTCACCCGGGCCTACAGGGGCTGACCTGACCTCCCAGTCACCGCCCATTTTAATTTCCCTTCCCGCTCCCCTTCCAACATGATCATCCTTGGCCTCTGCCATTGCCACAACTAATCAAACTGCAAATTGGAGGAATAATACCTCATCTTCCGCCTGGGCAGACTACACCTCAGAGAGCTCAACGTTGAATTTTCCAATTTCTAATACCTCCCTTCCCATTGCCCGATTCCCTTCCCAGCCCCTACCCCACCCTCTTACATTCCTCTCATCGACCCTTCCTTCCAGCCACCAACCGGATTCATTCCTCCCATCAACCAACCAGGTAGTGCCCTTTGTTCATCTATCCAAACCTCACCACGCCCCCCCCCACCCCCTTTATCAGCAACTCCCCCCACACCCTGTCCTGAAGAGGGGTTACATCTGAAAACTTGACTTCTCCACCTCCTGACACTGCTTGGCTTGCTGTGTTCTTCCAGCCTCCAATTTGTCAACCTTGGATTCCAGCATCTGCAGTTTTTTTTTGTCCCATACACCTTCTCCCAGCAACTTCTACTTTCAGAGACAGATTTGTCCACAGTCCTGTGTATTTTGAGCATTCATGTTGTGAATTCTAGTCACTGTGCCTTATGACAGGTGCCAATCCCAGGAGCAATTGCAGAAAAGATTAATGAGAATGGCACCAGGAATGAGGAACTTCAATTCAGTGGAGAAGGACAATGGGGAAAGGACAGAGGTGTGGGGCTATATTGAATAGTTCAGAGATGATGGCTTCTTGTGTTCTATCTTTCTGCCCCTCTCCTCAGCTCGAACCCCTCCCCATCTTCATTCTCCCTCCAACCCCTCCTCTCCTCAGCCCCTCCACTTTCTCTCCATTCCTCAAGTCTATTTTCTCCTCCCCAGCCCCATCCACAGTCACAGTCTGTCTCTCTCTCTCCCTCCAGCCCCTCCTCCCCAGGTCCGCCCCGCCCCCGTGTTTGCAGCGCCCTCTGGAGCCCGGGAGGTCCTCCCTGCACGGCCCGGTGACGTCACGCGGCCGCGGCCCCGGCCCCGGCCCAGCTTGTTGTGGTGTTGGTGCCGCTGCCGCCATGTCCGTCAACTACGCGGCTGGACTGTCCGAGTACGAGCACAAGGGCAAGTGTGGCCTTCCGGAGGTGAGAGGCTGGGCCGCCGAGGGCGAGCGGCAGTGGGGAAGGATCCTGGACCTGGTCTTGGGTAACCTCGCGCCCGGGTAGGCCCGGGAGGGTCAGGAGGCCTCGGCGGCCACCTCCGGACTGGGACCTTGCTGGGGTGGGGAGAGAGGGGGCAGGGAGGGACAGGAGACTTTCCTGTACACCTTTGTGGTGCACTCACCGTTCTGTGTTCTTTGTGCCATGACATCTAGTAATGGGAGTTGATTGTTGGTTTCCTTATCTCTCATAAAATGATCCCTGTGAGATCCCTATTTATCTCTCAGTGCCTACCTCCCCATTCCTGATGAAGGACTTACGCCCAAAACAACAACTCTCCTGCTCCTTGGATGCACCCTCGTCTGCTGTGCTTTTCCAGGGCCACACTTTTCAACTCTGATCTCCAGCATCTGCAGCCCTCACTTTCTCCTGGTCACTAAAAGCTCGCATGCAGGTGAAACAAACATTTAAAAGGGATGGCAATAGAGGTTTATAGAATCACGAGGCACATAAATAAGGTGATAGGGTGAACAGCAAAGATCTTTTCCCTAGGATATGGAAGTCAAAACCTTAATTTTAAGGTGAGGGTAGAAGGTTTAAAAGGACCCTGAGGGGCACTTTTTTCACAAATGGTGATTTGTTTGTGGATTGATTTGCCATTTGAAGTGGTAGATGCAGGTACAGTTACAGCATTAAAAAGACATTTGGACAGCTACATGAATAGGAAAGATTTAGAGGGATATGGCTCAAACTCGGGCAAATGGGACTAGTTTAGATTGGGAAATCTGGTGGGCATGGATGAGTTGAGCCAAAGGTTCTGTTTCCATACTGTGTGACTTTGAATAGGCAGAGGAAAACTCTAACTCTGTAATGGCTGATACCAAGGAGGGCAGTCAGCCCTTTCAAGCATCCTAGTTGATGAGAGGGTCTTGAAGCCATTGTAATTTTGTAGGTTGATTGATGTCAAAGATTGAAAAAGTTCAAGGAGCAACAACTGTCCAAGGTCGCTGTCACAGAGGATGTCAATATTTTAGAAGTAATGTCTATGTAATTACTGTGTTGATCTTTGCATTCCATTGCAAAATTCATAGAGAAGAGTGTTCCTTATTACCTCTGGTCAAAAATAGATAAAAATGTCAACAATTACCTGCTCAACTAGTCTTCAGGTATTGTTGTGAAAAATATTTTCGGTGTTAATTGTCCCAAATGTAACTGGTCAAGCCAGTGTCTCACCAATGCTGAAAGACTGGAGCAACTGAGCTTGTATACCCTTGAGTTTAGAAGACTGAGAGGGGATCTGATTGAGACATATAAGATTATTAAAGGATTGGACACTCTGGAGACAGGAAACATGTTTCTGCTGATGGGTGAGTGCCGAACCAGAGGACACAGCTTAAAAATACGGGATAGACCATTTAGGACAGAGATGAGGAGAAACTTATTCACCCAGAGAGTGGTGGCTGTGTGAAATGCTCTGCCCCAGAGGGCGGTGGAGGCCCAGTTTCTGGATTCATTTAAGAAAGAGTTGGATAGAGCTCTCAAAGATAGTGGAATCAAGGGTTATGGAGATAAGGCAGGAACAGGATACTGATTAAGGATGATCAGCCATGATCATATTGAATGTGGTGCAGGCTCGAAGGGCAGAATTGCCTACTCCTGCACCTATTGTTCTGGGGTCTGATGCTGAAAACCTGGTTGAATTTGTGTGCATTTGACATCTTTGACTTGAGTGTTGTAGCTGAGCTGTCCTAACCTCTTGCTCAATGTCCTCACCTGGCAGGTCAAAGTATAAGTAATTATTATCAAATGAGACCATTAAAATATCTTGTGAACAATTAGTCTCAATCTAATACTCTTATAATTTTCAACCCACAACTAAGCAAGTGCCTGCACCAAATAGTTCTTTCAAGTCCAAACACCCAACTCTGTGATCCCACAGCTCATAGAATCTTGGAAATTTATAGTACAGAGGATACCATTGGATCCATCATGTCTGTATCAGCTCCCGAAAGAGCTACCCAGCTAGTCCTGTTCTCCAGCCCTTTCTTTGAACCGTCTAAATTCATCATTCAAATGTATATCCAGCTCTCTTTTAAAACCACCTATGAGATCCGCCTATCTCAAGTAACCCATTCAAAATCATAATAACTGAGTAAAAAAGTTTCTTTACCTCACTCCTAGCTCTGTTGCTGACAGTCTTGAAATTGACCCTTAGTCACTGACATACCAACTAGTAGAAATGCAATATCTGTCAAAATTTTCTATAATTTTGAATACCCCAATAAGATCACCTCTTAATTTTCTCTGCACCCAGGCAAATAAGCCTAATTTCTTGAATTTTTTCTTTATCTAAAATGTCTCATTCCTCATCTTATTCTCGATTGTACCTTCTCCAGGGCTTTTAACAGCTTTCCTTAAATAAGCAGAGTATTGAGTACAGGAGTTGGACATCATGTTGCGGTTGTACAGGACATTGATTAGGCCACTGTTGGAATTCTGGTCTCCTTCCTATAGGAAAGATGTTGTGAAACTTGAAAGGGTTTAGAAAAGATTTAGAAGGATATTGCCAGGGTTGGAGGATTCGAGCTACAGGGAGAGGCTGAACAGGCTGGGGCTATTTTCCCTGGAGGGTCGGAGGCTGAGGGGTGACCTTATAGAGGTTTACAAAATTATGAGGGGCTTGGATAGGGTAAATAGGCAAAGTCTTTTCTCTGGGGTCGGAGAGTCCAGAACTAGAGGGCATAGGTTTAGGCTGAGAGGGGAAAGATATAAAAGAGATCTAAGAGGTAACATTTTCACACAGAGGGTGGTATGTGTATGAAATTAGCTGCCAGAGGAAGTGGTGAAGGCTGGTACAATTGCAACATTTAAAAGGCATTTGGATGGGTATATGACTAGGAAGGGTTTGGAGGGATATGGGCTGGGTGCTGGCAGGTGGGACTAGATTGGGTTGGGATATTTGGTCGGCATGGATGGGTTGGACTGAAGGGTCTATTTCCATGCTGTACATCTCTATGACTCTAGGTACACTGAACAAAATGCAATACTTCAATATGTCTGCCATGTAGAGGTGTAGCATCACTTCCTTGCTTTTACACTCTATGCCTGAACCCAATGATCCTATAAGCCACCTTAACAACTGTTTCAACATGCCTGTTAACCTTTAGAGAATTATGCACTTGAACCCCAACGTCCCTCTGCTCCTATACTCCCCTCAAAGTTGTTCTATTGAGCCTATATTGTCTGTCCATGTTTCTTTCATCAAAATGAATTACCTCACATTTCTCTGCATTGAAATTCATCTGCCAGGTGTCTGCTCATTTGAGGAGAAAGTGAGGTCTGCAGATGCTGGAGATCAGAGCTGAAAATGTGTTGCTGGAAAAGCACAGCAGGTCAGGCAGCATCCAGGGAACAGGAGAATCGACGTTTCGGGCATAAGCCCTTCTTCTGCTCATTTGGCCAACTTGTCAATGTCCCTCTGAAGTCACTTGGCATCATCCTTAAAATTCACGATTCTCCCTAGCTTAGTTTCATCTGCAAATTTAGAGATTTAACTCCCAACATCCATCTCGAAGTAATTTATACAAATTAGAAAAAGCATGGGTGTGAACACATCCCTCAAACTGGTCCCACTTCCTTGAATATTTCATTGCTCAGTCATGTCTGCAACTGAATCAATGTAGTTAGGCTTGATCATTTTTCTGGGCATTTTTTGAGATGCAGGTCTCCTCGCTCACATAGAAAATAAGTGTTTTGCAATACTGTTTGAGGAAGAACAAAAATAATTTTCAATGTTCCAGCCAATATTTATCACTGAAGCAACAATGAAAAATAGATATTCTGGTTGTTTTACCTTGTTATGTATATTGTCTGCAAATTGACAGCTGAAGTTGTCTACACTGTAATAGTGATTAAACGTTGAAACTATTTTGTTGTAACTCTGGACTATTGTAAAAACCACTGTTTAATTACAAAGTTTCCTTTTTGCTCAAAGCTTCCAAAGCGACCATATTCAATACAAGCAACATACTGTAAGTTAACACACGTAGAAACTGAAAGATGAATGAGCATTTATTGAGTTTGGAAATTCCTTTCTGTTAGAATGTCAGTTAAGAATTTCCATTCAGCAAATTAATTTGTAGACAAAACTAATTTTGTGCAGACTGTTTGCAGATAATGGGAGAGAAAGGAATTCCCATCTTCCTAGTAATTAATTTGGTTTCATCCTATGGTGTGAATGGACATTTGGGTTAAATGCAGTCTTGTACAGTAGCAGGATGTCTAAAATGTTTGCGTTTTAATGCATTACTTCTGAAATATCGTCATTAGAATAAGGACAGACGTAACAAACAGTGTGTCTGCAGTAAACTCACACAAGTCCTAATAGTCAGAGGGAAATTGAGAAACAAATTTGTAAGGAGATCTCAGCTATGTGTAAGAATAATAGGATGGTTATGGTTGGGGATTTTAACTTTCCAAACATAGACTGGGATTGCCATAGTGTGAAAGGTTTAGATGGAGAGGAATTTGTTAAGTCCATACAAGACAATTTTCTGATTCAGTATGTGGATGTACCTACTAGAGAAGGTGCAAAACTTGACCTACTCTTGGGAAATAAGGCAGGGCAGGTAACTGAGGTGTCAGTGGCGGAGCACTTTGCGGCCAGTGACCATAATTCTATTAGATTTAAAATAGTGATGGAAAAGGATAGATCAGATCTAAAGTTGAAGTTCTAAATTGGAGAAAGGCCAATTTTGATGGTATTGGGCAAGAACTTTTGAAAGCTGATTGGGGACAGATGTTTTGCAGATAAAGGGATGGCTAGAAAATGGGAAGCCATCAGAAATGAGATAACAAGAATCTAGAAAAAGTATATTCCTGTCAGGGTGAAAGGAAAGGCTGGTAGGTATAGGGAATGCTGGATGACTAAATAAATTGAGGGTTTGGTTAAGAAAAAGGAGGAAGCATATGTAAGGTATAGACAGGATAGATCGAGTGAATCCTTAGAAGAGTATAAAGGAAGTGGAGTATACTTAAGAAGGAAATCAAGAAGGCAAAAAGGGGACATGAGATAGCTTTGGCAAATAGAATTAAGGAGAATCCAAAGGGTTTTTACAAATACATTAAGGACAAAAGGGTAACTAGGGAGGAAATATGGCCCCTCAAAGATCGGCAAGGTGGCCTTTGTGTGGAGCCGCAGAAAATGGGGGAGATACTAAATGAGTATTTTGCATCAGTATTTACTGTGGAGAAGGATATGGAAGTAGGGAAATAGATGGTGACATCTTGCAAAATGTCCAGATTACAGAGGAGGAAGTGCTGGATGTCTTGAAATGAATAAAAATGGATAAATCCCCAGGACCTGATCAGGTGTACACGAGGACTCTGTGGGAAGATAGAGAAGTGATTGCTCGGCCTCTTGCTGAGATCTTTGTATCATCGATAGTCACAGGTAAGGTGCTGGAAGACTGGAGGTTGGCTAACGTGGTGCCATTGTTTAAGAAGGGTGTTAAGGACAAGCCAGGGAACTATAGACCAGTGAGCCTGATGTTGGTGGTGGGCAAGTTGTTGGAGGGAATTCTGAGGGACAGGATGTACATGTATTTGGAAAGGCAAGGACTGATTAGGGATAGTCAACATGGCTTTGTGCGTGGGAAATCATGTCTCACAAACTTGATTGAGTTTTTTGAAGAAATATTAATGAGGATTGATGAGGGCAGAGCAGTAGATGTGATCTATATGGATTTCAGTAAGGCGTTTGACAGGGTTCCCCATGAGAGACTGATTAGCAAGGTTAGATCTCACAGAATACAGGAGGAACTAGCCATTTGGATACAGAACTGGCTCAAAGGTATAAACAAAGGGTGATGGTGGAGGGTTGTTTTTCAGACTGGAGGCCTGTGACCAGTGGAGTGCCACAAGGATTGGTGCTGGATCCTCTACATTTTGTGATTTACATGAATGATTTGGATGTGAGCATAAGAGGTACAGTTAAGTTTGCAGATGACACCCAAATTGGAGGTGTAGTAGACAGCGAAGAAGGTTACCTCAGATTACAACAGGATCTTGACCAGATGGGCCACTGGGCTGAGAAGTGGCAGATGGAGTTTAATTCAGATAAATGCGAGGTGCTGCGTTTTGGGAAAGCAAATCTTAGCAGGAATTATATACTTAATGGTCAGGTCCTATGGAGTGTTGCAGAACAAAGAGACCTTGGAGTGGGTTGGACCGAAGGGTCTTTTTCCATGCTGTACATCTCTATGACTCTATGACTGTAAATGACGAGAATGAATGACTAAATGATCTGTTTTTGGTGGCAGAGTTTGATGGAGGTCCATGAACTAGGTCTCTGATCAACCTCTTCCAGTTGTCTCAAATTGTACACCTTAAGCAGGAGGGTCTCTAGTGTCTTACTAGAAAAACAGCATTCTCTGTTCACTGCTGTGAGTGTTAAAGATTATGCAGTTGAGTCTGGTAGTTCTTGCTTGGAAAATCATTCAGGGTCTGGTGAGAATGTTACCAAATTATCAAAGCTGATATTTCTATTTAGTTTCAGCTTCACAGCAAACTGGGCCAGCAGAAAAAAGCACAAAACCTGGTCATAGTCATCCCAGTTGCATTTTGGATTGAAACCAAACTTCACTTTGTTGTTTATTACAGAATTTTGATCCTCCTGATGAGCTGGAGAGAAAGGTGCTGGAACTGGCTGATCTTGTACGAAATGCCTCGTATGTGGTGGTGCATACTGGGGCTGGCATCAGCACATCTTCGGGAATTCCTGACTTCAGGTAGGCTGTCTTGGCACCACTTTTTTTTGTCTAAAACAGAGCTGTGCCACTTATGCAATTTGCTGATGTATCTGAATTGCTTGCTCAAAATTGTCCTACTTTGTTAACACACACAGTATTTCTGAGGCATTGATTTTTTTAATATTAAAGCCTCTACACTTAGATCAGATACAGAATTATGTTTAATTTTTAATTAAAATTAAATGTTTCACTTTTCCATTGGTTAAAAACTAGAGGTCATGAATGAAACAGTCACTTCTTTCCTTGGAGAATGGTTGGAAGATGGAATTCAATTCTTCTGGTAGTTGAGGTAAATATTTAAGGGGAAGATAGATAAATAAATAAGGGAGTAGTAAATAAAAGGGAGCATTAATGGATGAAATAAGAAGGGAAAAGGCTGATGTGGAGCATAAACAGATGCACTGACCTGTTGGGTCAAATATTGTATGTCTGCATTGTAAATACTGTGTATTCATAATGAAACTTCTTCCAATCTTCACTGACCCAATATCGATATCTTCAGCATCTTCTACTACTACACCTCATCCTCGTCCTCCTCCGCCTCGTCCTCCTCCGCCTCGTCCTCCTCTGCCTCGTCCTCCTCCGCCTCGTCCTCCTCCGCCTCGTCCTCCTCTGCCTCGTCCTCCTCCGCCTCGTCCTCCTCCGCCTCGTCCTCCTCTGCCTCGTCCTCCTCCGCCTCGTCCTCCTCCGCCTCGTCCTCCTCTGCCTCGTCCTCCTCCGCCTCGTCCTCCTCCGCCTCGTCCTCCTCTGCCTCGTCCTCCTCCGCCTCGTCCTCCTCCGCCTCGTCCTCCTCTGCCTCGTCCTCCTCCGCCTCGTCCTCCTCCGCCTCGTCCTCCTCTGCCTCGTCCTCCTCCGCCTCGTCCTCCTCCGCCTCGTCCTCCTCTGCCTCGTCCTCCTCCGCCTCGTCCTCCTCCGCCTCGTCCTCCTCTGCCTCGTCCTCCTCCGCCTCGTCCTCCTCCGCCTCGTCCTCCTCTGCCTCGTCCTCCTCCGCCTCGTCCTCCTCCGCCTCGTCCTCCTCTGCCTCGTCCTCCTCCGCCTCGTCCTCCTCCGCCTCGTCCTCCTCTGCCTCGTCCTCCTCCGCCTCGTCCTCCTCCGCCTCGTCCTCCTCTGCCTCGTCCTCCTCCGCCTCGTCCTCCTCCGCCTCGTCCTCCTCTGCCTCGTCCTCCTCCGCCTCGTCCTCCTCCGCCTCGTCCTCCTCTGCCTCGTCCTCCTCCGCCTCGTCCTCCTCCGCCTCGTCCTCCTCTGCCTCGTCCTCCTCCGCCTCGTCCTCCTCCGCCTCGTCCTCCTCTGCCTCGTCCTCCTCCGCCTCGTCCTCCTCCGCCTCGTCCTCCTCTGCCTCGTCCTCCTCCGCCTCGTCCTCCTCCGCCTCGTCCTCCTCTGCCTCGTCCTCCTCCGCCTCGTCCTCCTCCTCCCCCTTCTCCACCTTCTCCTCCTCCTCCCCCTCCTCCTCCTCTTGCTGAACTGTAGTGAATTCCCTCCCCTCACCCCATTGTCTCTACCATTAACAACCATGTTATCTGCCGTGTAGGTATCATTCTCTGAAATACAGAATCCAAATCTTTGCCTCCCCGTTTTCACAAGATGCAACCTCTTTCACCATGGTTTTTCATCGGCACTCCTGATATTAGTGTCAGTTTTTATCTGTTTATAGCTTTGTGGAGAATTTTGGGACAGTATATGCATAAATGCAATTTTTCTAAAAAATACCCTCACCGTGTGATTCCACCCCCCACCCCCCAAAAAAATTGTTTGAATGGTGAATATTCACTCCAGGGTATTGATTGTGGTAGCAAATAGTTAGATCACTGATAATTGAAGTACACTTTGGGGTTTGTGGGATCAACAGGGTTTATTAGGTCATTGGCATTGAAGTACAGTTTGGGGTTTGTGGGATCAACAGGGTTTATTAGGTCATTGGCATTAGATTATTCAGGTTCCTCTTTCTAGTAGAATCTGGAATGTATAACTATTTTCTAATTAACCTGTTCAGTGATATTATTATCTCTGTAACAGGTGGGACTTGAGCCCTGCTTGCTCATGGATAGGGATGCTACCACAATGCCACAAGAGCCTCCGTCCAATGACATGTACAGGTTTGAAATGAGTTGCTGGTTTTCGGGGTGTCAAGGAAACTATGTGGCAACATGAATTCTCTCTAATTGCCTTGTCATGGTGCTGTTCAAGCAGAGCAAGGGAATCTTTTGTTTGTTTGCCTCCCATCCATTTGCAGCCAGTCAGCAACAACTATCTCTTAGTAGTGTCCTAGGCTGCAAGGTGCAAAGATCAACATGACAGTAGATCTGTACACCTTGGAATATTTCCCAAACTCATGTTCAAATAAACTGGAAACGAAACAATGTTTTAATGATTGTGAAGAATTCTCTTAAGACTTAGTTTGTTTCGTTCTAACTCAGAGGTTCTAAAATTATACCATGCGAAGCAGATCTTTAATCAATTTGACCTATTGATGGTATTATGCTTCTTTTAGACCTTCCTTGTGTCCAGTATCTCGTTTCCAGACAAAGAGGCATTCATTCTCCAAATGAAGTAATTTAGGATCATGATAAAAATGCTGCATGACACTGTTCCAAGCTGATTGTTTTTATTTTCCATATTGTTCCTTTCATGGCCAGCAATGCCTTCTCTCTCACCATTACATCATTACTTAGAATCCAACCTGGTCCCTATCTTTTTACTCAGCTGTATATTCCCCTTAGTGACGTAATCTAAAAGTATAGGATCAGCTTGCACAAAATTGCTGATATCATCCAGCACCACCTCCCTCTATTCCTCCACTGCCTTTGTCCAGCCATTTTTCTCACATCCAGACTCCAATGAGTTGTTTTTTCTTCCAGTTAAATGTAAGGAAGACCAAAGCCAACCGTAACTAAAGAGACAATAGATTTCAGTTCTATAATCTCATCTGCGCCCACTCCTGTCTCAGCTCATCTCATGACATCTTCACGTGTCCTTTTCTAATCTCTTGATTAACCTTGCATCCTCCACAATTCTATTGACTCTATCCACTTTGTACCAAATTCATTCATTTATTATTTCTGTGCTCACTGACCTGCAATTGCTATCAGTTTCCCAGACCACCAGCAAATTAAAATTTTCATTTTTGTGCTTAACTTCCTTCCTTACCCTTCATAACTCTTCCTTATCTCTGGCCTCTTCTGCAATTTCCCTCTCAATCTCTCAGTCTCTAGACTGCAAACTCTAGAAGTCTATATCTGAAGCCTACTACTGAATTCCCTTTTAGACCTGTCCTCTGACCAAGTTTGTCATCAACTCTTTCAATATTCTGTTTAATTTTGACCTCTAGTTTTGTAAAGATCCTGAAAACCCTTGTCCACCTTTTAAAGATTCAATGTAAATGTAAATGGTGTATGCAGCTGACTGTTTCAAATTGGAATTGCGAAGTTGTAATTTGCAAAGAATCTGTGTTTAACTGAGAAAGCACCCATATCCTTAGTGCCTGTGCCTTTTGCATTGAAATTAGAGCACAAAATCAGGCAATTGAGTCCATCTGGTCTGTGCTAATGTTTATGTGCCACACCAGCTTGACACTGCTTCACAATATACTTCATCCAACTCAACATCATCAATAACTTGTATTTGTATGGTACCTTTAACATAGTAAAACTGTCCGGCATACGCCAAGCATTGGAAAAGGAAGATCAGTCATTGCAGGTGATTCTCTGGCTATTATTAGTTAGGGCAGCATGGGACCAGATGAGTCCACTCCAACACAAAAGATTATAGATCTGGAATGGAATGATAGTTCACCTTTGTCGAAGGTAAGTAGGGTGTTATTTGTGACTTTGATTATAGCCAATTGGATGTGGTAGGGGCGGACATCTGAATGGAAGGATTCAACATTCAGTAACCTACAGTATAATTTTTTCCAAATTTTTTCTCCTGTATTTATCTCATTTTGATTTAAATATGTTCATACTGTTCATCTCTCTCATTTAATGTTAGCAAGCTTCACATTCTTGTCACTCTTCAGGTGAAGAAGTACTGAGTTCCCAACTCGAATTATTGGTGGCTGTTATCGATCACATTAGATTAGATTAAATTCCCTACACTGTGGAAACCGGCCATTTTGGCCCAACAAGTCCACACCGACCTTCGAAGAGTAACCCACCCAGACCCATTCCCCTGCCCTATATTTACCCCTCACTAATGCACCTAACACTATGGGCAATTTAGCATGGCCAATTCACCTGACCTACACATCTTTGGATTGTGGGAGGAAACCGGAGCACCTGGAGGAATCCCACGCAGACACTGGGAGAATGTGCAAACTCCACACAGACATTGCCTGAGGTGGGAATCGAACCCAAGTCCCTGGTGCTGTGAGGCAGCAGTGCTAACAACTGAGCACTGTGCTACCACAAATCATCGTTTATTTTTCATTGTTTGTGTCTCCCCTACATGGTGAAATATACATAATCAAACCCTTCATAATTTTAAAAAGTTATGTTAGGTCCCCATTCAGCCATCTAGTTCAGAGCCCAGGCTGTCCAGTGTTTCATATTACTCACATCTCCTCAGTTCTCATATCATCAATTGAACGTTTTTTTACACTTTCTGCAGTGCTTCTATTTTTTCTAGTATAATGTGAAGCCTCTGCTGTTCATAATACTCAAGGAGATGGTCTAACAAAGGATCAATGCAAGCTAAACAATTTCGGCTTTTTGTTTCTCTTGTGATAGAACATAGAACATAGAACATAGAAGAATACAGCGCAGTACAGGCCCTTGGGCCCTCGATGTTGCGCCGATCCAAGCCCACCTAAACTACACTAACCCACTATCCTCCATATACCTATCCAATGCCCTCTTAAATGCCCATAAAGAGGGAGAGTCCACCACTGTTACTGGCAGGGCATTCCATGAACTAACGACTCGCTGAGTGAAGAACCTACCCCTAACATCAGTCCTATATCTACCCCCCCTTAATTTAAAGCTATGCCCCCTTGTAATACCCGACTCAATACGCGGGAAAAGGTTCATCTCTGCACGAAAGCAAATCCTTGGCAATTATTCAGAGAACTGCAGCAAGTGTGAGGTCTCCACCTCATTCCTGCCAAAATGCATCACTTCAAACTTAGCTATGTTTAAATTAATTCAACAATTCTTACTAATCTTGGGAATTTTTCTGCAATATTAAACATTTTCCTTAAACTGTTGATTAAAAATGTCTACTGGTAGGGATCACTGCCACCTGGTTAGCACACCACATTGTCTATAGTGTCTTACCTTCTTCAAGGTAGAATCAATGCTCTTGGAGGAAGAGTCATCTGGCAGTGTTTTACATAAAATTCCTTGGATAAGCCGACGTAAAGCAGAAAGGTGAATCAACTTATCCGATGTAGTGGCACTTCCATTTGAGGTGGTATCATGGTGCAGTCTTGTACTGCCCAAATATGAAAGCCACAGCTAGATATCTACAAGCATTCTCAGAACAAAAGCTTGCCAGCCCAATTTGTAAACTGTTAAATGGTGATGTTGACAGGGGACCACGGGGTGTGTGGACGATGGAGGAACAAGGCCTGGAACCCAAGTTTGACACTACTTTCGAGGAAGCCAGGCCTTCCAAAACCCATATGGCACTGGTGGCACTTCAGAGAGCCGGTTTGGTGAAGTATGTGGTCAGTCAGAATGTGGATGGACTTCATGTACGGTCAGGTTTTCCCAGGTAAAATGTTTGAGCTGTTGTTTATTCCTACTGACAGGTTAACTCTTATTTTAATTCATAAACCTTGAATGTCTCTGCTATATGCTTTATATACATACCGAAGAAACGTATCAGTGCTGCTGATACCATCTGACCTGCACACCTAGACAGAGATTAGTTCAATGAATGCACTACTAAAAATGTTTTGAAGATTTGTCTTTTACAATGATTGAATTGCAAGGAGAATCTCTGTTTGGTACGTAGTCTAACATTGAGATCCTGAATTCAAATGTACAAGGGATATTAGATAGACAGTCTAACAAAATGGACATAACCCATTCCTTAAACCAATGAAGAAATGTAACAGCCAATTTGTACGCAGCACAATTTCACAACTAACAATCTGGTCATCTATTTAGGAATATTGGTTGAGTGATAAATATCTTCAAGAACACCTGAGTGATAAACCGCAGCCCCCCCCAACCCCTCTTCAAAATAAGGTAATTGGACCTTTTCTGTCCGGCCAGGGGGAGAAACTTCAATTTAGGCCTTGGCCTAAAGGCAGCTGCTCCCATAGTGCAGCATCTTGTGTTTAAGCCTCTGGAGTTCTTGTCTTACTTTAAAAATAACAACGTTATGGTACAGAGCCCAGTTGGTAGCTGTTAAGGGTATTTGACCAATAAATTGTTTGTCTCTTGTATTGCTATTTAACCCACAAGTAATTTCGAGTTTAACCAAGCCATGCTTCTGTAATGAACATTGGTTCAAGAATTTATAAGTTAATTCTCACAGGCAAGGTATACTGTTGCTTTGTCACAGTCTAGTAGATGTAGATTAGAATATTACTTAGCTCATCCTGAATGTTATGAGCCAGCGATTGAACCTTTTATTGAAAACAATGTGAGACAGTAGGTGAGTTGTTGTCTTGTTTCAGCCTCTTTCAATAAGCGTTCACGTATGACCTGGTGTCTTCTCAATACATCTGGAATTTGTCTGGTTTGTAGGGAAGACACTGATGATCGAATTGTCCGTTTCACATTCAACCCACCACTCAGGCAGTAAAGGCAGGATGTGGATTCCTAATGGGAAGATATCCGAAAGTTCTTCAGTCACATAGCAGCAACAGCACAATAAAACCTGAGGTTATATTCTTGACAGCTTCAACCAACTGTGCCCTGACATCTTCAACCTGTTTGTCCCCCGAATCAATTATTTAATCCATATCTGTAAGTAATTAGATATTCAACAACAAACAAACAAAATTGCAGCACAGGAACAGGCTCTTCGACCCTCCAAGCATGCGCTGATCCAGATCCTCTATCTAAACCTGTTGCCTCTTTTGTAAGGAACCTTTTCCCTCTGCTCCCTGCCCATTCATGTATCTGTCTAGATACATCGTTAATGATGCTGTTGTGCATACCTCTACAACCTCTGCTGACAATGCGTTTCAGGCACCCAGCACCCTCTGCGTGAAGAACTTTCCAAGCATATCTCTTTTCTCACCTTGAATTTGTGATCCATAGTAATTGAGTCCCCCACTCTGGGGGAAAAAGCTTCTTGCTGTCCACCCTTTCTGTACCCTTCATGATTTTGTAGACCTCAGTCAGGTCTCCACTCAACCTCCATCTTCCAAATGAAAATAATCCTAATCTATTCATCCTAATCTACTGCATGCAGTCAAGCTACAAGGATTGCAGTTTTCTGCTTCAAGGCTGGAGGGCCTTTATTTTACTGCAAACAAGGGCAGATGAATTGAAGGTGCTGTTTAATGTATAGAGATATGATCTCATTGCTATAGGGAGACATGGTTGAAGGAGGGCCAGGATTGGCAGCTCAGTATTCCAGGACATTGACTTTTCAGTTGAGACAGGAGGTATATATAAAAGTGGTGGTGTTGCAATCTTGATCAAGGTGTAACAAGGAGGGATGTTATCTTAGAGGATTTCAAAAATGAGGCCACACGCGAAGAAATCAAAACAAAGAGAGATGCAATCTCATTGCTAGGAGTATATCACAGACCCCTAAACTGTAAGGGAGAGACAGGAGGACAGAAATGTAGACAAGTCTCAGAGAACTGTAAAAATAATAGGCAAAAATAATAGCGGATTTGGAATGGTCGGAATCCTTAAAATGTTTCCCCCCAGAGAGACTCGAAAAGCTTGTAGAAAGTCCCACAGGAAACAGATGGACTTAATTTTACGTAATGAAGCTGGGCTAGGGTAGCTAAGGATTCTGGGTAATCCAAGATGGAGGACAGGAAAAATTCTGGCTGTAACAGCTGTTCCTTTTTGAGGTATTTTAGATGTTGGAGGTGATTTCCTCAAATTCCAGGAGCAATTATTGTTTTATATGCTGTTGCATTGTTTTGGAACTTTGGGGGAAAAAAAGTCCAAACAACAGCAGTTTTAGAAGGGAGAAGGACAGACAAGGGAAGCACACGGTGAGGTCAATGCAGGAGAGAGAGAAAGAAACTGACGCCACAGTGAACCTGCACATTTACTGCCTTTGGTGTTTGAATTCATGTATCGCTGGACATTGGAGTGTATCTGGGAAAATTAACAAACAGTGAAATTCACAATTAATCTTGGAGGAACTGTTTCACAGCACCGAAGCAGATAAGTTAATTGTTTTAAGCGTGACCTATAGAAAGTCTGCAGTTGAGTTTCGTGGGTTCTTTCTTGATTATATGTTTTTTGAGATATGTCTCTTGTTAAACTTAAAATATAAGCCCTAACTATTAATTTAACCTGGAGCAGTGTTTTGTAGAGGAATAAGACGGTGTTATTTTCTGGGTCTGCAGATTGTGAAGGAGCAAAAATGGTCTTTAGTAGAGTGATATGCACTTCTCGTCAGATGTGGGAGTTTAAGGGTTACTGCGGATTCTATCTGCAATAAATGCTGTTGGTTGTGAATCTTTTCAGATCGAATGGATTGGGTGGAGAGACAGTTAGAAGCAATGAGGAATTTACAACAGTTGTGATGGATAGCAGTTATAGGGAGGGGGGATGTCTCAGATACAGTCACATAGATGGGTTAACTCCAGGAAAGGTAAGAGAGGTAGGCAGCTAGTGCAGCAGCCTGCTGTGGCTGTCCCCATTTCAAACTAGTATGCTGTTTTGAAAATGTAGGGGGTGATGGATTCTCAGGGGAATGTAGCAGGAACAGCCAAGTTTCTGGAATTGAGACTGGCTGTAATGCGATGAGGGGTACGTCGGGATCCAAGCGATCAATTGTGTCAGGGGACTCTCTAGTCCAAGGTACGGACAGACATTTCTGTGGCCACCAGCGAAAAATCAGAATAGTGTGTTGCTTCCCTGGTCCCAAGATCAAGGATGCCTCAGAGAGGCTGCAGAAGTTTGTCGAGGGGGAGAGGGGCCAGCAAGAGGTCATTGTCCACATTGGAACCAATGACATAGGAAAGGAAAAGGTTGAGATTCTGAAGGGAGATTACAGAGAGTTAGGCAGGAATTTAAAAAGGAGGTCCTCGAGAGTAGTAATATCTGGATTACTTCTGGTGCTATGAGCTAGTGAGGACAGGAATAGGAGGATGGAGCAGATTAATGCACGGCTGAGGAGCTGGTGTATGGGAGAAGGATTCACATTTTTGGATCATTGAAATCTCTTTTGGGGTGGAAGTGACCTCTACAAACAGGATGGATTGCACCTAAATTGAAGGGGACTAATGTACTGGCAGGGAGATTTGCTAGAGCTGCT
>NC_057740.1:4958290-5014606 GCF_004010195.1 Chiloscyllium plagiosum
TTAATGTTCCAGGATACAAATTCTACAGGAAGGATAGAAAGTGAGGCAAGAGAGGAGGGGGGAAAGGCATTTTTGATAAGGGATAGTATGACAGCTGTGCTGAGGAATTTGTTAAGTGCATACAAGAACATTTTCTGATTCAGTATGTGGATGTACTGACTAGAGAAGGTGCAAAACCTGACCTAATCTTGGGAAATAAGGCAAGGCAGGTGACTGAGGTGTCAGTGAGGGAGCACTTTGGGGCCAGCGACCATAATTCTATTAGATTTAAAATAGTGATGGAAAAGGATAGACTTGATTTTTGCCATGGCTCCTTCATTTCACAGTCAGTTTAATGATGACTTGATAGCAAAGGCATTACCCTCACCTTTGGGATTCAGCTCTTGGTCTTTTTTGGACTAAGCCGACAAAGAGCTCGAGCAGAGTGGTTCTGCTAAACCCAATCTGACCATAGTATACAGGTTATTGTTAAGTCTCGCCTGTTAACATTAGGTGACTACCCTTTACTGATGATTGTGAGTAGGTTAATGGCATGGCAATTGACCAGATAGTTCTGAGTTGCCCTGAGATTTATGGATAAGAATGACTTTCATTGTGAGCACAAACATAGTAAATGAGGGAGGTGACGTTGCATGAGCATGGAAAAATACTTCGATTTCCCTTTGGATTGAGGTCAATGGACAACTAGTCCAATCTTAGAAGCAAATAAATACATTTCAGTATTGCTGTGAAGTCTTCCAAACACCTAACTGAAGAGGTTGACCTTTTAAAAACCCTGCCTCAGTTCAGTACAAGAAAAATTATTCTGCAGTTTCAGTGCTTTTGGGAATGAATTCAGTCATATTCAAAGTGAGCACTGTTTAAATGTCATTTCCACTTGTTTGAGATGATATTTAAATCCTGTGTAATCATTTTGTTGAAAGATTGTGCACATTTGATCTAATAATACAAAGACCTTTTTTGTTCAATATATTGTCGTCTTGGTTGATCGTGAATCAGTACTTTGTGAGAAGCTAGCTTGTTCAGGTTAGCGGTATAGTCAGCTAGCTGTGTGGCACATATGCAAAGTATCCTTTTAAAGATGAACTAAACATTTTCACGAGCAGTATATTTCTAATTATTGGATTTGTTTTAAATTGAACTTTCTCATTGGAGGAGACAATATGTTCAAATCACACTTTCTCTGGGAGAACAGTATTTCAGATAAAACAAAGAACTGAGGATGCTGGAAATCTGAAGCAAAAGCTAAGTGCTGAAGAAACTCAGCAAGTCTAGTAGTATCTGTACAGAGAAAAACAAAGTTCTGAGTTCCAGTAACCCTTCTTCAGAATGAAGTTAACTAGAAACATTAACTCTGCTTTACTTTCTACCGATGCTGCCAGACCTGCTGAGTTTCTCCAGCACTTTGTGTTTGTGCCAGGTTTTAGATGCTAATTTTACACGAGAACTACTGTAAGTGATGTCTTGTGCATGACAAAGTAGAAGCTCCACCCTACCCAAACCCAAGTGATCTAGAAGAGGTGAAAAACCCAGGCTGCTGAGGGGAGAGAAAATTCTATAAAAAAATTTTTCCAGTCCAGGGAAGTAATGGAAGTAAGTCCAGCTGGCAGTACCAGCTCTGTTTAAAATCCTGAGTACAGAGTGATTTCCGTCCCAACCATGAACAGGTCGCTATTTCAAAATGAAAAAATTGACAAATTTGCATTCACAATATAAACATGCAGCTTATACTACAGGTTCAGTATTCTCTGGGATATCTCTCTCAAATCTATGAATGAAGGGTTTCATACACTTCAACTGGCGTTACTGTAAACTTACTGGGTTTATGCTGCCAGGAACAGTAGCGGTGTCAAGGCTGTACATTCTGGCTTGAGCTGCCGTTCTCAGCAATCTTCTCCAGGTTTATCTGAGGAGCTGCTCTGCCTCTAAATTGAGAGCTTCCATGTGTACTTGAGGAAAATTTAACAACAACAGTACAGGCATTCTTCAGATAAGTTTGTGACAAGTTTTTATTTGCATTTGCACTGGAAGGATGAGTCTAGCTTTTTTTTAAAAAAGTCTTTCTCTAACTGTAATCCATTCAACAGTCAACCAGATACTGAAGCAGTCCATGCTCAAATGCAACAAGATCTGGCTTAGGCCGACAAGTGTCAAGTAACATTCGCACCACGCAAATGCCAGTCAATGACCATCACCAATAAGAGACACTCTCACCACCTTTCAACGGTATTACCATCACTGAATCCCTTCGTGTCACCATCCTCGTTGTTACCATTGACCAGAAACTCAAGTGGACTCACCACAGAAACACAGTGGCTACACCAGCAGGTCAGAGACTAGGGATACTGCGGCGAGTAACTCACCTCTTGAGACTCCAAAGTCTATCTACCATCTGCAAGGTATAAATCAAGAGTGTGATGAAATGGTCCCCGTTTGCCTGGATGGGTGCAAGTCCAACAGCACTCGAAGCTTGACATCATCCAGGACAAAGCAACCCGTTTGATTGGCACTACATCTACAAACATTCAATCCCTCCACCACCGGCGCTCAGTCGCTACAGTGTGTACAATCTACAAGATATACTGCAGTAATTCACCAAAGATCCTTAGAGAGCACCTTCCAAAACCCATGACCACTTCCATCTAGAAGGGCAGGGGGGCAGCAAGTACTTGGGAACACCACCACCTGCAAATTCCCCTCCAACCCGCTCACCATCCTGACTTGGAAATATACCGCTATTCGTCTGCAGTTGTTGAATCAAAATCCTCAAATTCCCTCCCTACTGGCATTGTGGGTCAACTCGCAGCAAGTGGACTGCAGCAATTCAAGATGGCAGCTCACCACCACCTTCTCAAGGCAAATAGGGTTGGCCAGCTATCAATGCTGGCCAACCAGCGACACCCAAGTCCCACAAATGAATTTTAAAAAAACATATCTGTCAACTTGAGAGCAATGTTAAAAATCACACAACACCGGGTTATGATCCAACAAGTTTATTTGGACTATAACCTGTTGTGTGATTTTTAACTTTGTCAACCCCAATCTAACATCGGTGCCTCCTCATCACAGCATGAGAGTAAAATGCTCATTTTAAATGTTTTGACCAGGCTGTTTACCACAGAAATGGTGCACAAGATATGAGAAGAGCTCACAGCTTCTCTTAGAATCTTCAAGGCTCAATCATTTAAAAAGTATTTCGATGTGCACTCACAACGCCAAGGCAGAGGGTCAAGTGCTGGAAAAAGAGATTAAAATGGTTGGGTGCTTGTTTTTGACCAGTGTAGAATCAATGGGCCAAAGGGCCTTTTTATGTGCTGTGACCTTCTATGACTGTGATCTGATTTTGATAGGCAGGATCTCTATTGATTGCCACATCTGGAAAGCAACTACTGTGACAATGCTGCACTACATTGAAAAGCAGGATAATTATCTGTGGCACCTTCTAAACATGCAGTGCTATTGAAAAGGGCAGGTGGAGCAGACATGTGGAAGCCACCATCTGCTTCTTCCTCACTGAGTCATATATCATCCTAAATTGGCAATCCGTTGGTCTGCTTTCGCTATTGCTGGATTACAATCCTGGAGTACCTGCATGAAATGGACTACAGTGGGTCAAAATGGCTGCTTGTCGATACTTACCCAAAGGCAGTTGAGGTTGAGTAAGCACTGCTGGTTTTGTCAGTGATGTCTTTCATTCCACAAAGAATAAAACAAATAATGGTCCTTGGACTTTCCAGCTTCTGGTCCCAGCTTGTCAGAGTTTAATGGACCTTGCTTCTCTCTTATTATATCTTTCTTTTTTAAAAGGGCTTTTCTTTTCAGTACATGTGTTGTATTAAACATTATTCTGCGGTGAAATGTGAATTTGCCTGCAATGGTTGAATTAGGCAGCATCTTGTGGATATTGGTTTTAGGTTATTTAAAGCGTTCAGAGTGCCAAGCATTGGTTGGTCTTTTGTGATCTATTTATGTGCATGCTGAAACCTGCTAATGGTGTATGACTGTACTATTAACCTTCCCTCCTTGTAGGTTTTAGTTGCTGTCTATTTGAATAGATTCTTTGAGAAGCTGAGGTAAAGGTGGACTCTAATCTTAAATGCTTCTCAGTTCAGTTATAGTGTTCAACAAAGGAACAGACCTCGGCTTTAGCTTAAATCAAGCCTCAGCCACTCTTATCTCATTCTGGATTCAAGTACCTGTAGATAGCCACATTCCATGGCACTAAACAGAGTCAAGCATGTTGAGTTTTGCCACAGCAATTTATTAGAGGGGAAATGCCTTTGAGTGTTGGAAAAGAAGAATTTGAGAATACTCCAGCAGGGGAAATCAGTCACGAAAGGTTCTGAAAAAGAAGTGGAAAATTATGGGGCAAACTTCTGTTCTTGGGAAAAAAAATCACTTTTAATCAAAAATGGCCGAGGAATGTGTGGAAAATATATGGAAGTCTTTGGCCTATGCCTCCTGAGATGTGTTGTATAAAGCACGTTTGATGCCACCTAACCAATTTAAGAAGAAATAGACCGGGACTGAAAGGTCAAATTAGCAACAAGTTGTTCAATACACTAATCAGAGGTGAAGTATTTAAGGCAAAAGTTGGTTTAAGCAGCAATGAAAAGTTTGAAATGACAAAATCTGAGACTTTCACTTATGCAGAATGAAGTTTTTCAGATGCACTCCCCCGGCTGTTTCACTGAATAGGCCAGTACAGCAAACTTTTAATTAACCAACACCTATAGGATCAGGATTGTACTGGTTGATTAAATATTCCAGTTGAGTAAGATGTTCACATAATCAATGTAAAAATGCACACTAATTAAGAGAAACACAACACAGGGGTATATGCACAGTTATACTTTATTTACAGCATAAACCCCTTAAATAATAATGCTGTTTTGTCTTAAGTAAAACTTACCAGCAGAGAGCCTTCTCACTTGCACCCTCAACTGACCACTCGGCCATAGTGAAGATCGCAACTATACAGTAAATCTGATATTTCAGGTATATGATTTTTGCTGATTCATCAAGAATGCTGGTTTGTAAGGCGCCAGTTAAAACAAAGTTTGCTGTTGAATCAAAAATGATCATTGTGCAGAGGTGGCCGATTGAGTCTCTGCAAATTCAATCAGCTAGTCCTTGCCCTTGTCCTGTAGCTTTGCAATATTCTTTTGTTTTAACTGCTTATCTACTCTGTCGAGACCCCTCATGATTTTGAAAACTTCCTTCAAATCTTAGAAAGAAGTGTTACTTGTGTATAGTGAAATCAAGGGTTATGGGGATAAGGCAGAAACAGGATACTGATTGTGGATGATCAATGGTGGTGCTGGCTAGAAGGGCTGAATGGCCTACTCCACCTATTGTCTGTTAAATTAATTTGCTTTTTTTTAAAGCCATTCTTGTCTTTCAACCTTTTATTCTCAAAAACTAAACAGAAAATTAACTTTATCTCTGTTCTGTGTAATCTCTGTTCACTCACTCATTGGGTTTTTTAATCCCTATGAAATGGCTGTTGCTACGCTTTTTGTATAACAACCCCGCTGTCTGGATCAGCCTATTTAAAGGTTTTTCTTAAATAATTCTTTCTACCTCCTCCATGTGTGACCCATCCAGTTCCAAAATTTGGTATCACAGCTGAGATCCTATGATGCATTTTAAAGTTTTAAGTTGTTTCCTCTTTGTCGAGAACCCAGTGGTTGATGTAATAATTGTCAAATATAAAACCACTTGTGCCATTACAAGATAGGGCTAAGTCAAACAAGAAACTTGAATTTTATAGCGTATCTTTCATCACCTCAGTCTGTCGGAATGTACATGACTAGCTGTACACACTTTTGAAGTACAGTAGGTTCTACTATTGTAGGGATGCGCAATCTAGTTTAGTCAAACCAAGGGGCCAACATAAAAGTTAAGCAAGCTCAGAATTAAAATATTAGCATATAAACATCAGAAAGTGCTGGAAATCCTCAGCTGATCAGAGAGAACGCCAAGTGAACGTTTCAGGTCAGTGACCTCTCATTATTGACTTTTGGCGGGACGTTACTCCCCTACACATTAACAGCACCGAGCTGGAGTGAATGGAGAGTGTCATGCTCCTGGGAGTGGTCATCCACAACAAGCTTTCTTGGACTCTTCGTGTGGACGCACTGGTTACAAAGGCCCAACAACGTCTCTTCTTCCTCAACTGAGGAAATTTGGCATTACGGCGAATACCCTTGCCAACTTTTATAGGTGCGCCATCAAGAGCGTTCTGTCTGGATGTATCACTACCCGGAATGGGAACTATACCATTCAAGATCAGAGACGGTTACATAGAGTGGTGAACTTGGCCCAGATGATCACAAAGGCCAATCTCCCATCTATAGATTCCAAGTGCCAGGCCCGCTGTCAAGGAAAGAGCGCCAGTATTCTCAAAGATCCATCCCATCTTGGCAATGTTTTTCTACAACCTCTACCATCGGGGAGAAGGTTCAGAAGCCTGAGCACGCGCACCAGCTTGTGGATGAGAATTATAAACATCTGCTGAACCCTTGTGTGCAGAAGTGCTTCCTTACCTCTCTTCTGAACAGTCTAGCCCCATTATTCTAGAAGCCCGAACCAGTGGAAATGTGGTTAATCTTTATCTATCCTGCATTTTCCTGTCAATATCTTGAAGACTTCAATCAGATCACCACTTAACCTTTCGAAATTCTACAGCAAACAGACTTAATTCCTGCAATCCCTCTTCATAACTTAACCCTTAAAGCCCAGGTATTATGCCTGTAAAACTACGTTGTACTGTCTCTAAGGCCGATAAAAGGTCTGGTTCCAAGTCTGCCCTCACTATTCCAAGTGAGGTCTAACTTGGGTTTTGTATAATTGCAGCATAACATCTGTATCCCTGTATTTTAGTTATCTCGATATAAAAGCCAACATTCCATTAACTTTCTTGTTTTATTTTCTGTACCTGATTGTGAAATTTTAAAGATCTGTCCACCTGAACCCCCAGGTCTCTATGGACATTCACTGTATTTAATGTCATACCATCCAGAAAGTACTCTGATCTAACCCTTTTTTATTCAAAATAGATAACCTCACACTTGCTTACATTTAACTCCATCTGCCCATTCACATAGTCCTTAACTATCCTTTTGTAATTTTATATCATTTAAAATGTCTGTCGTGTCACCTTTCTTGGTCTCATCAGCAAATTTACTGATATGTCTTTTTATGCCATTATCAAAGTGGTTAGTAAATAATGTGCGTAATTGAGGCCCTCACACAGATCCTTGTGGGCTACCATTGGTCACTCATGCCAGTTTCAGTACCTACCTATTATCCTTAGTTTCTGTTAACTGCCACTCGACCAATTTCCCAGCCATGTCAATAATTTATCCTCAGTTCTATGGCCTTTGACTTTAGTTAAGTGTCTTTTATGTGCGACTTTATCACCTTCCTTCTGGAATTCCATATCAACAGCATCCATTTATGTTCCTCTGTCCACTGCCTTAGTCACCTCTTTAAGAAATTCAGTGACATTGTCAGGCATGACCTACCTGTCATGAAGCCATGTTGGCTCTTCCTGATTAATTGAAAATGTTCAAAGTATTCAGTTACCGCGTCATTGATTATAGACTAAAGCTCCACACAGGTGTTAGATTGTGGCTTGTAATTTCCTGGTTTTCCTCTTTTGCTCTTTTTAAAAATGGAGTGGCATGTGCAATTTTCCAATCCAGAGCGGTGACTCCTGTATGTGCGGATCTCTGAAAGATTAGAATTTGAGGATCTACAATGTGCTCCCCTACTTCCTTTAACACCCTCAGATGGAAACTACCAGATCCCAGGGATTTGTCCTTCTTTGATTTCATTAATTTCCTCATTACCAATGTTCAACTTAATTTTATCCAGTCCTGGTTCCCAATCCACTATTAATTTCCTGAGGACTTCCAGAAAACTGGCCTCCTTTTCTATTGTAAATTCTGAGACAAAGTAATTATTTAACGTATCTGGCATTTCCCGTAGTCATTGATGATATCCCAATTTTCATTCTTGAATGAGCCAACATTGCTGCTGACCCCACCCACTTTCCCTTTATCTGACTATAAAATTTCTTCTTACTGATTTTCTGGGTAAGTTTCCTATCATAATCTCTTCTAGTAGTTCTTATAAGCTGCTTTGTATCCTTTCCATTCAACAGAATCTGTTTCTTTTTTACATTTTTAAGCCCTTCCTTTTAGTTTTATGCTGTCCCTTATCTCTTTAGTTGTACCATGGCTGTTTATTTTTCTCTGTGAGATTGAGCTTTTTCCTTTCAGGGCTATAAACTGATATTTTATAGTGTTACATTTCTTTAACCATCCTCACTGTTTTTCAGTTGTTTTACCCTAAGTAGATTTTTCCAGTTTACTGTGGACAGTCTCTGTTTCACGTCATTAAAATTGGCCTTGCCTAAGTCTAAATCTCGCAGCTGAATCACGCCTTTGTTTTCAAAATCTCAAGTTATGATCTCTCTTTGATAAATGTTCATGCACAGTGACTTACTAATTAAATCTGCCTCATTAGTAAATGTAAAATGCTTGTCCCCTTGTTGCATCCAGGACATATTGCTGTTGGAAACTATCCCAGATATACTCCTGATATGCATTTCTGGAATCCATGTCATTGAGTCAAGGAAGGGAACAGCAAAATTGTCACTTAAGTTGGATGTCTTCCACCAGTGTTTGAATGGCAGAGCAAATTCAGTGGACTAAATGGTCTAATTCTGTTCCTCTATCTTATGGACCAGAATTGGGCAAGGTGGCTTGCTGCCCATTAATACCCCATCAAACTGGAAGAAGTCTTAAGCAGAAGCAGCATAACAGTAAGTGTAGAGTAGGTATGAAGGGAACAAAGGTAGAGTAGAGAGCTGAAATGACTAGCTAACAAAGGGAATGGTGATGCAAGACAAAAGAATGTAGTGATGGAACAGCTAGAGAAATAAAGCTTGTTTTCAGTGAGGTGTATGGAATACCCAAGATCAAATGGAAGCAGTGATTAAAATATAACCACTTACTTATTTACAACAATTGCATTTAATTCCGTGCCAATTGCTCAAGATTGCAAATGCTTATATGTAAATTTACAAAGTCCCCTTTCAGCATTTACATATCCCTGTCCCAAAGTTATTGAAGAATAAGTTCTGTTTTTACATAATATGATAACATAACTTGAAATTGTAAATAATGTGCAATGCCCAAGTAACTGCAGTTTCATACTAGCCAGTACTTTTCGCTTTTTGAGCTATGAGATGTTCGTGGGCCATCTTGGACCGCAATGCTGGCGGTATCCTCACTGTGCTGTTGATTAGAGAAACCCAATATTTTGATGGAACAGTGATGAAGGAGCTTTGATGCACGTCATAGTTGTGAAATTGTGTAACTTTGAGGACATCATGGAGGTGGTGGTGTTCCCATGCACTTACTAACCCTGGCTTTCTCAACATTGGAGGTCACAGATTTGGAACATCAGGATAAATGCCTTAAGTTCAGGTTTCCTAGAAGTATTCAACCATGAGTTGGTTTCTTGATTAAGCAAGAAGTGGTATAGTTGAATAAGAAACCGTCAACGTGAATCTGTATAGTAGTTCCTAGGTAATGGAATTCAGAAGTAATGTTGCCTTTGATCATATTTCTGAGTATTCTGAAAATGTGTATGGGCTAGTTTGAGGCTGTGCCCCATACTTATAAGAATTATTGCGGGAGATGGCATGAACCCCTGACTGGAAAGTGCTTAAAGTCTGTTGTGTAAATTGTACCTAAACATGAACTGCAAGTCTTTACATCTGGGAAAGACTTGCAGAAGTCTGCAAGTCTTCTGCAAGACTACCTGGCCTGCACGTCTTTGGTCTATGGCGGGGAGACTGGAGCACCCAGAGGAGGCCAGCGCAGACATGGGAAGGATGTGGGGGCTCCAAGCAGACAGTTGCCTGAAGCTGAAATCAAATCCAGGCCCCTGGCACTGTGAGGTGGCAATGTTAACCACTCAGCCACTGGGGCATGAAAGAACTGACTTAGTACATCTGACCCCCCCTCTACAATGAACTTTCATTTCCATCCCCAATTGCCCAATCCCGTACCTCACCTGTCGTCTCAATAGCAAGAAAACATGGCCAACAATAGTGGGGCAAAAGATGTCAGGGAGAATCTAGGGTTGGATGAAAGCAGAATTCATATTCTCGACAGTGCACGAAAAGCCTTTTACTGCCTAGTTAACATTCCTTTAGTCTAATGTAGAGACTGGTTGCCTTTCCCCTGAATTGTGTATGGAAAGGCAAGGACTGATTGGGGATAGTCAGCATGGCTTTGTGCATGGGAAATCATATCTCATGAACTTGATTGAGTTTTTGAAGAAGTAACAAAGAGGATTGATGAGGGCAGAGCGGTAGACATGATCTATATGGACTTCAGTTAGGTGGTCGACAAAGTTCCTCATGGGCGACTGGGTTAGCAAGGTTAGATCTCATGGAATACAGGGAGAACTAGCCATTTGGATACAGAACTGGCTCAAAGGTAGAAGACAGAGGGTGGTGGTGGAAGGTTTCTTTTCAGACTGGAGGCCTGTGACCAGTGGAGTGCCACAAGAATCAGTGCTGGGCCCTCTACTTTTTGTCATTTACATAAATGATTTGGATGTGAACATAGGAGGTGTAGTTAGTAAGTTTACAGATGACACCAAAATTGGAGGTGTAGTGGACGGCGAAGAAGGTTGCCTCAGAGTAGAATGGGATCTTGATCAGATGGGCCAATGGGTTGAGAAATGGCAGATGGTGTTTAATTTAGATAAATGTGAGGTGCTACATTTTAAAAAAGCAAATCAGAGCAGGACTTAAACACACACTTAATGGTAAGGTCCTGGAGAGTGTTGCTGACCGGAGACCTTAGAGTGCAGTTTCATGGTTCCCTGAAAATGGAGTCACAGGTAGATAGCATCGTGAAGATGGTGTTTGGTGTGCTTTCCATTATTGGTCATAAATTTTTTTTCTTCTTTAAAGCTTCTTTTATCTTTGGTAGTGGGCATGTTGATCCTAGAAATTAAATTGGTCATATTTCACGTTTGTGATGACTTGTGGATATGTCAGACTTGATTTCTGTTCCCACAAGGCTTAAGACAACTAAAAAAACTAAGTCTGCTTTTTGTAGTTTAGACTTAAGTTGTCGACCAAAGTTGCTGTTTGATCAAAATTTCATAAACATTTGAATCAGTTTTGATGTTGTGAAATCTTAACATATTATTCCTTTCAACTGTCAACTGGAATTTTGAATTTCTGTTTAAAAGTTATCAGTCCCACTGACTTTATATCAAAATTTTCAGCTTTTAATTATTAACAAGAATGAGTGTTTGTGTAGTCACTTTTATCAAAGGTTTTACGAATAATATTTCAGTATTGCCATCATAATGAATGCAACTCCATCAACAGGTAGCTTTTCCAGTTCGTCATTTCAACCCCTATAATTCAGTTTTCACATAAGTTGCAGCACTCTCAACATTCCTAAGATATGGGAGCAGAATTAGACCATAGACTCTGCTCTGCGATACAATCATTTCTGATATGCTACTCACCACCATTTTCCTGCCTTCTCCCCATTACCCTTCAAATCATTAGCACTTAAAAAATATTCCACAGATTCACAACCATTTGGGAGAAGTAGTTTCTCCTCAACTCTGTTTTAAATTTGCTACTCCTTATCCTAAAACTATGACATCTCATCCTAGAATGCCCCACAAGAGGAAGCATCTGCTCCAGGTCTATTTTATCCATGCTTTTTATCATCTTAACGACCTCAATTTGATCTCCCCTCATACTTCTAAATTCCAGAGAGTATAGGCCTAAACTGTTCAATTTTTCTTCTTACAACAAACCCCTCATCTCTGGGATCAATCTAGTGAACCTCATCTGAAGTACCTCTGATGTCACTTCAATTTTCCTCCAATAAGGGGACCAAGGCTGTGCATAATATTCCAGGTGCATCTCACCAATGCCTTGTATAATTGCAACAATACTTCCATACCTTTATATTGTACTCCTTTAGCCAACATTCCATTCGCTTTCTCTATTATCTGCTGTACCTGCATGCTAGTTTTTTGTGACTCATGAACAAGGACACCCATATCCCTCTGTACCCTAGCAGCCTGGAGTTTCTCCCCATTAAGATAATAGGTCGCCTTCACATTTTTCCAAACAAAATGCACCACAACAGACCAAGAAACATAAATAGAAGCACTTGTGCTTCACCAGAGGCTCACTGATGATGTTACCGAGCATGGTGACCAAACGTCTGAGACTAAATCTTCCAACTCAGCAAGCAAACTTACAACTCAAAATGCATGACCTCACACATATCCACATTTTGGCCCATTTTCCTAACCTATCTCTTTCCATTTGAAAGGTTCTTATTTCCTCAATGCAGTTTCCCATACCGCCTATTTTTGTATCATCTGCAAATTTAGCTAAAGAGCCTTTGGTCCCTGTATCCAAGTTGTTAATGTAGATTGTAAATAGCTGGTGCCCAAGGACCAAACCCTGTGGCACCCCACTGGTTAGTTCCAGCCAGTTCTCGGGGAAAAAAATATTTTCCTAACTTTGTCTTCTGTCCATCAGCCAGTCACCAATCCAAGTTAATAATTTACCCCTAATCCCATATGATTCAGCCTTGTCTCTTCATCTTTTGTGCAGTACCTCATCAAACACTTTCCAGAAGTCCAGATATATATTACATCTACAGGATCCCCATTATCCACGTGCTGAGTCAGCGAGTCATAGAGATGTACAGCATGGAAACAGACCCTTCGGTCCAACTCGTCAATGCTGACCAGATATCCCAACCTAATCTAGTCCCACCTGGCAGCACCCGGCCCATATCCCCCCAAACCCTTCCTATTCATATACCCATCCAGATGCCTTTTAAATGTTGTAATTGTACTAGCCTCCACCACTTTTTCTGCAGCCCATTCCACACACGCACCAACCTCTGCGTGAAAAAGTTGCCCCTTAGATCTCTTTTATATCTTTCCCCTCTCATCCTAAACGTATGCCCCCTAGTTCTGGATTCCCCCACTCCAGGGAAAAGACCTCGTCTATTTACCCTATCCATGCCCCTCATTTTATAAACCTCTATAAGGTCACCTCTCAGCCTCTGTTGCTTATTGGAAAACAGCCCTAGCCTATTCAACCTCTCCCTATAGCTCAAATCCTCCAACCCTGGCAACATCCGTGTAAATCTTTTCTGAACCCTGTTATCTTTGAAGAACTCTAGCAAATTAGTCAAACATGATTTGCCCTTCATAAAACCCATGCCAACTCTGATGGAGAGCATGTTGTCTTTCCAAATGTCCAGTATTTGCTTCCTTGATAACTGATTCTAGCACTTTCCCAACAACAGATGTTAAGCTAACTGGTCTGTAATTTCCCACATATTACCTCCCTCCCTTTGAATGAGGGCATTAAATTCAATCACTTTATTATCTAAGGCGCTTGAAACAGGATCATGTAAATTAATTCAGAAGCTTCACATCTTCAAACAAATAGATTAGATTAGATTACTTAGAGTGTGGAAACAGGCCCTTCGGCCCAACAAGTCCACACCGCCCCGCCGAAGCGCAACCCACCCATACCCCTACCTTTACCCCTTACCTAACACTACGGGCAATTTAGCATGGCCAATTCACCTGACCTGCACATCTTTGGACTGTGGGAGGAAACCGGAGCACCCGGAGGAAACCCTCGCAGACACGGGGAGAATGTGCAAACTCCACACAGTCAGTTGCCTGAGGCGGGAATTGAACCCGGGTCTCTGGAGCTGTGAGGCAGCAGTGCTAACCACTGTGCCACCGTGCCGCCCTGTTTTTAGAAAAATGTGCAGGAGTAATCCCTTCGGCACTAGCCTGCTCCCCCATGACCATGGCTGAACTTCTACCTGGACGCTGCCTTCCTTTACTATTCTCGTACCTTTTAGCTCCCTTTGTTTCCAATACAGTTTGAAATGCTTCTCACCCAATGGCTGTATGCGTAATTTTAAAGTAGTAGTAGTAGTTGTACAAAAGGTTTATTAATGTGGATTTTAAAGGGGGCTCTTGTAATCTTCTGTGCGTGTATTAACTTTTAAGCTGTTGTGTTAATGCAACCACTGCCATATCCTGGAGGGGTGTGAGCACTTCCATCTTGATAACTGTATGATGGGAAAGAAAGGCAACATGTATTCATCTTGTTCATTCCATAATCTCTGGACATCCCACAGCACTTCACGTAGTTTTGACAATTCACTTGTGCCCTCCAGTTTTTACGAGCACCAATCTAGAAAATTAAGTGAAGCAAGATTTGAAAGGAAGAAGAACCTGTTACATTTTTCGGCAGAACTGAGTATATTGAAGTATATTTCTTATTAAGGAATTGTCTGTTCCCAACGTACAAAAATATTAATGGAAGAACTTTAAAGAAGAATTGACAATGTGACAAAAGTCAATTATTTTGAAGGGGACTCTTAAAGATACCTGCGTTTCTAAGGTTCATACCTTGTATCTTATAACACTGACATAGCATGGGAGTAAAATGGGCCATTTTTATTGCGCATTATATTTGAATCAATCATATATAATATATCTCAAAATTTAGTCCACCGTCTTCATGCTGCGTATTCCTGTCACTATGGGGAGAGGAATGGGCATCGTTGCCAAAGCCTGCCCCTTTCTTGACCTGCTCAACTTGAGCACGCATCTAGCTGGAAGCTCCATAGAATATGGAGAAAGTGAGGACTGCAGATGCTGGAGACCAGAGTTGAAAAGTGTGGTGCTGGAAAAACACAGCAGGCCAGGCAGTATCCGAGGAGTAGGAGAATTGATGTTTCGGGCATAAGCCCTTCTTCAGGATTACTGAAGAAGGGCTTATGCCCGAAACTCGATTCTCCTGCTCCTCAGATGTTGCCTGACCTGCTGTGTTTTTCCAGCACCACACAGCTCCATAGAATATGTTGGGTACTGGCAACTTGACTGTTCTTTTTCTCTTCCTTGTGCCTGAGGAAGCAGGAACCAATTTCTACAGTTTGATTAGAAATAGTAGCATCATGTCTGCAACTGGACTAGCAATCCCAAGACCCACTGAGTGTGACAGGAGTTCAAATGTCACCACTGCAACTAAAGGAATAAAACTTCAATTAATTAATACATTAATTAAATCTGAAAAAAATTATAGCCTCATTAACAATGCCCAAGGAATGACTGAACAGTTGTAAAAACCCTGATGGTTCACCATTGACTTTCAAAGAGAGATATGTGCCATCTTCATCCAATCTGGATACAGTGGTTGACTCTTAACTGCCCTCGAAATAGCTTGGCTACATCCAAGCACCACAGAAAAATGTCAAATAGCATTAGAACCGGACAAAACACCGAGCATTGAATTACGCACAGAAAATGACAAAGCTGTGCAATTTATGCTAATATTGAGAGACCTGTCCATCAGACTAGACAGATGGCAATTCAACATTGTCACAGTTGGCGGTTCAATTTATAAAACCAACGTCCCAGGCTTCTCATTATCCGGCCCAAGGTATATGCTGTCTCACTGCCAGGAGAGACCAACCAGAGTCGTAGGTTGATGCAACAACAATATGCCAACTTCTGTGAACAGCCTCGATTTATTTTAGCAAGTACTAGCTTTTGGTGGATCACTTACACTCCGCAAGCACTGCAAGGAGTGTTATCAAGCGAGGCTCCCTGAACATGGGAACCGTCTTCCCTTTATACAGGGTTTTACATCGCAGTCAGTCATGCACTTAAGACACAATCCCCTGCCACTCCCCCGTAGTCACATGCCACCCAAAAATGTAAAATTATTAGATTATTTCCAGAAACAACGTATGATTAGGTTATTCCTTAAACTGCAGCATTTACAGTGTGTGATTAGATTGCTACATCCTGCCTGCAAGACAAATTAACACACCTCCTGGAACATGCAATTTCTTACATGTCAGCAGAACAAATTAACCCCTTAACAGCTCGAGGACACAGCATAGTGGTATACAGTTGAGGAAGTAGCTCAGAGAGTGCTCAATATTGACTTTGCACCCAACAAAGACTATCCATCAAACATGGTCAAGAAGCTGTCCTGATGATTACCATCTTTTGACCAACCTTAGTTGATGAGTTACTGTTCCTCCATGTTGAACACCAATTCAAAGAGATAGGCAAAGGCAAGATTGTGCAGTTGGTGAGGAGCATCAGTGTGCTTCACAAAATGTGGGTCCATTATACCACTATTTGGTCAAAAGTTGGTTGAACACTGATTAGTGCTTAATATTGCATGTTTACAATTCAGATGCTGATGCAGTCTCTATCTAAAAGCTCAAGACTTTCATTCAAATTTGGGCTGATAAGTAGCAAGTGAAATTCGCACCAAGCAAGAATCAGGCAATGACCATCTCCAGCAAAATAGAATCTAACCATCTCCAATTGACATTAAATGATGCTACCATTGCTGAATCCACCATTATCAATATACTGCGGTTTCCAGAAACTAAACTGGAGCAGTCATGGCTACAAGAGAAGTCAGAGAGGGTGGGAATTCTGTAGTAAGGACCTCACCACCTGACTCCCCAAAACCTACCCACTATCTACAAGACACCAGGTCAGGAATATGTTCCACTTGTCTGGACAAGTAGTGAGCCAACAATTCTAGAAAAGTTTTACACCATTCAAAACAAACAGTCTTATTTGGCCAGCACACATCATCATCTTAAATGTGCGATGTCTCCCCCACCTGTGCATAGCATCAGCAGTGTGTACTATCTATATGATGTATTACAATAATTCAATAATGCTCCTCCAGTAGCACGCTCCATGTCTGAGTCTTCGGCAGTCCAGGTCTTAGTCATAGCTGGACCCCAAATGTGACCTACTCCCTCTACTGGCCTTATGCTGTCTTCTAATTAAAAACAAAAAGCCCACTTAAAGTCCTTGTATCATAGCATTGTTAGTAATCATCTGTATTGTTGAAAACAAAGTCACAGCTTTTTAGGAGCATTCAAATGTAAAAGTCATGAATATAAGTTTGTATGGAATAAATCCAGTGAGGAATTCAGGAGAAACTCTTTGCCTGGAAAGTGTTTAGAATGTAAAGAATGAGTTATTGAAGGGAAATGGTCTAGAAGAAGCTGGACAGTAAATCAGATCTGTGGATGGAGTTATTTGAAGTAGGGATGGGAGGTGACATTTGTGGAGTATAAACAGTGCTGTGGACCAGGCGGGCTAAATGATCTGTTTCTGAAATGTAAATTTATGTCAGTACAGGCTAAAACTGAGATGATGTGTTTTCACCTGAGTTTTCTTTCCACAGAGATAAACTGTCAGAACTCCATGGCAACATGTTTGTGGAAGAATGCATGAAGTGTGGCAAGTAAGTTTCTCTTTATTTCTGTAACCTCTTCCCCCAGGGTTTAGTACTTTTGATGCTGCAGTAGCAGCTGGATAGATCTCAATTAACTTGCAAGGATCTGTGTATCATTACCCAGCCTGTGCAATGCCTTATTCAGAAACTGAATTAATTATTTTTAAGATTCGTTTTAATGAGCTATTGAAAAATCTAAAGTTCTGAGGAGATCAAATATAATTTTGCATTTGTACTACCATTGGACAGTCTACTGATTAATATATTACCTTACTTTGGGGAAAGTTGCTGAATGTTGTGGAATTTAAGATTTGGTGGATATTAATTCAAAAACTGGACACATTAAAAGGTGAACCCATGCTGCAACATATTCATGGTTCCTGACCAATATCTCCCTCCCATTAGAACTATTAATGTTGGGGCAGAGGCCAGCATTTGATTCAAAAGATGAATTTCCTAATAATTGTGGTGCAATTTTCCTCTTTGTGGTCCTCACTTTCTGTGAAGCCTTTGATATGGTCAAACACCCTGTCCTTATGAACCTTCCTTCCTTCACTTTTCAGCTCAATTAGATTGTCCTCGCCTGCTTCCACATATCCCTCTCCATAAGCAGATGGTATTCCAGAGGTGAAAGTATGTCACCTTTGTAATGAAGAAGGCCATCAATATATATCATCTTTGTAATGAAGAATGCACGCACACATATAAATGGGGTGAATTTGCATTTACAGAATTATATTTGCAAATACATTTTATTTAGCTCAAAAAGCACACAAACTGCAGGTAGACAATGCAAGCATTCAATCCATGTAATATTTTATAAATTCTACTTTGGAAGTAGAGATAGTTTGACGTAAGATTGGGATGCAGACAGACTTTAACCTCATACCTTTAATGTATTGTCTGAGCTGAGATGTCACTTTTTTAATATAAAACCTTAAGTTATCTCGAGAATGTGACTTAAAAGAAGTTCTAGGATTTACATATTAATGAACCGAAACCTGCAACCCACTCTAAAAGATACACGACTTAACAGCAATCTAGGTTTGTTCAATATATAATTTCAGTTGCATGACACTAATCTTTTGCTCTAAATTCTGTGTCTTATGGTCCTGCTCCACAGCTACCTGATGAAGGAGCAGCGCTCCAAAAGCTAGTGCTTCCAAATAAACCTGTTGGACTATAATCTGGTATTGTGAGTTTTAACTTTGTACACCTATGCAGCGTGCCTTGGGACTTCTTTCACGTTATTTCTACAAATTCAGTGCTAAAACTTCATCATAACTAAACCATTCTTCTGCTCTAAACTACTGGTGAATGAGTAGGTTATCTGTGCTCTGCTTCTAGTCTGATCTCTCAACTCGAGAGTAATTTATGAATTTTAGGTTATGCTGTATGATTTTTGTGTACAGTGTACATTTGCTGCAGGTATTTCTGGAGGGAAAGGAAGATCCCATTCTGTAGAATCAAACTTAATTTACCTTTTTTTTTAAAACTTTCTCCCTGCTCCTATCCTGGTGACACATTACATTTTGGAGGCCAGCAAAAATGTTTCTGTTGTTGTCTTCTATAACCATTTTCAATCCTGTGTGTCCATTCACCCCCCCCCCCCCCCCCCCTTTCGCCCCTCCACACAGTAGGGGCAGGAAATTAGTTTCACTGAATAGTGATACAGTGAAGCTATCACTGTATTCTCACAGATGAAAGGCTTAACAAACAATCAATTTTTCAATGTATAATTTCAGTTACATCACACTGTAAATCTTTGCTATAAATTCTGTGTTACGATCGAGCCCTCCACTATCTCCAGCATCGCTCCGAAAGCTAGTGTGCTTCCAATTAAACCTGTTGGACTATAACCTGGTGTTGTGTGATTTTTAACATTGTTCCAACAATGCCTCTTGCCTCCAACCTGTTTCTATCAAAAGTCTGTTCATAGAAACTACACTTATCTTCAATGAAGTGTAACTGTTAAACTGTCTTTACTGAGTTATCAGAAAGTAGCCAGGATATAGTTTGAGTATTCTTTGAGCATCTTGTGTTCTTGCTTCCACTGTAGTTTTCATAAACAACTCTGTCTCTGAACCAAAATCTGCACCTTTACTGTTTGCAGGTGTAAAGAAATAACTTGCGTTTATACAGCCCAATCATGTGGTAAAATATTCCATGGCCTTCTGCAAAAGCATTATCCAAAGAAAACTTGACACCGAGTTATGTAAAGAGATAGCAGAACAGATGATCAAACAATTGGGAAAGGTGGAGGGTTTCAGCATTGAGAGATAATGAAGTGGATAAGTTTAGGGAGAGAAAATTCCAAGTGTGAGCCCAAGAGTACTGAAATGCTGCCACCAATGTTAGGGTGAGGCAAGAGAGTAATGCAATAGAGACAGTAAAAGGAAAGCACTTGAAAGGATTTAAATCTGTTTTGTTTTGTTTCTAGCTGTGTTAAATTGGCTTTAATAACTTCAGCTACAGTTAAGTCAGCTAACTGATGCTCCTGGTGGGAGCATCCATTCAGTATGTGCATCTTTTGTGTTTTTGTGAGTCAGTAACTCAGCATGTAATATTTTTATCAAGATCTGTTGGTTTCTGTGTTCATGTGAGCTAGGCACAGCCTGCACATAAACACCATCTATTCCAATTAGCTACTTCTCAGGATGCATTTACCACTCACTGTTTGTTTGGAGGTGGGATGTTGTCAAGCCCTGTTGTTTTTGCAGAACTAAAGACAGAAAACCTGTAGATCAGTAGTTGTTGGCAAGAGTTAGAGAGAGACAATTTTTACAGGAGTTTTAAAAAATATAAAGAAATGATGCTAGAAATCGAAAACAAAAACAGAAATTGCTGGCAAAACTCAGCAGGTCTGACAGCATCTGTGGAGAGCAGCAACAGCTGTTCTGAAGAAGGATCACTGGACCCAAAACACTAATTCTGCTTTCTCTTCACAAATAATGCCAAACCTCCTGAGCTTTTCCAGCAATTTCTGTTTTTGAACAAGAAATAGTAATTCAGTTAGATCATGGCTGATCTTCATCCTCACTCTATTTTGTGTCTTGGCTTCGCTTCCTTTATTACAAAAATCTGTCACTCAATTTTCTGTCGAGTCCCAGATTCAGCTTTTTGGGAACAACATTCCAGATGTTCGCTACTTTTTCCTGACATTGCTCTTCAATGCCCTACTCTAATTTTGAAGATACATCTTCTTGTTTTGTACTCCCAATTAAAAGTATTTCCTTCTCATTATCAAATCTTTTAAAGTGTTCATTTTGATCACTCGTTTGACCCTCTTGTCTAGATTTTATTCTGCTCGTAAAGTAATTTGTTTACCTGTTTTTTAGGTTTTAAGAATGATTTGTAAACTTCGTTACCAGATGGAAATGAAGGCCAACAGTATCGTGCATAAAGATATGATATTTTGACATAAGTTTTCCCCACAAGGTAGTTTGATAATCCACTGGTTCTTCTCCTGCAGGCAGTATGTTCGAGAGACAGTAGTGGGAACAATGGGATTGAAAACAACTGGCCGATTATGCGATGTTAAAAAGGCACGTGGTCTTCGAGCGTGCAGGTATGGGATTCCTGTTCGTGTTTTATAGCATATTGTCTTCATATGTTGAATAATTGTGGTGTATTTTGGTACATTGGCAGGTCACCTTTCATATCTCAGTTAATTTTTACTTCATTTCATTGCACTTTTTTGTTTGCATCCACCTTAAACTGTTAGTCTTGCTAGTGTAGAGTTCTACAGATATCGATCATTTACCAAAAATGCACCTAAAAAGGGCACATTTGGAAGTTAGGCTAAATGTTGAATGCTGGCAGGTTCATTAACTGTAGAGAGCATCACTGCTTCATAAGTTCATAAGATAATAGGGACAGAATTAGGCCATTTGGCCCATTCAGACTATTCCGCCATTCGATCGTGACTGATATGCTCTTTACCATTTTCTTGCCATCTCCCCATAACCCTTCAACCCATTATCAATTAAAAATCTGTCTCACTCCTCCTTAAATTTACCCACTGTCCCAGCATCCACTGCATATTGGCGTAGCGAATTCCACAGATTCACAACCCTTTGGGAGAAGTAGTTTCTCCTCAACCCTTCTAATGAGGAGGCATCTGCTGCACGTATATTTTATCCATATCTTTTATCATCTTGATATCTCAATTTGATCTCCCCTCATTCTTTTAAATTCGTGAGCGTATAAGCCTGAACTGTTCAATCTTTCTTCATCCAACAAACTCTTCCTCTCTGAGCTCAATTTAGTGAACTTCTTCTGAGCTACCTCCAATGCCTGTATATCTTTTCTCAAATAAGGGGACCTAAACTGTGCATAGTACTCCAGGTGCGGTCTCACCAATGCCTTGGATAGTTGCAACAATACTTCCTTACCTTTATATTCTATTCCTTTAGCTATAAACCCAACATGTCTTTTGCTTTCTTTATTATCTGCTGTACCTGCATGCTGGTTTTCTGTGACTCATGAACGAGGCCTTCCAGATCCCTCTACACTGGAGCATCCTGAGTTCTATATCCATTTGTAAGATTCTTATTTCCTCATTGCAGTTTACTCTCCCACATACTTTTGTGTCATCTGCAAATTTGACTAAAACGCCTTCTATTCGTACTTCCAGGTCATTGATGTAAATTGTAAATAGCTGGGGACCAAGGACCAAACCCCACTAGTTACTACTTGCTGTCCTGAAAAAAAAAGCCATTTATCGCGACTCTTTCTTCTGTCCATCAGCCAGTCACCTATGCAAGCTAATAAATTAATCCTAATACCTTATGATCCAGTCTTGTGAATTATCCTTTTGTGTGGTACCTTACCTTAATGCCTTCCAGAAGTCCAGATATATTACATCTATAGAATCCCCATTATCCATTTTGCTTGTTTTATCTTCGAAGAACTCTAGCAAATCAGTCAAACATGATTTTCCCTTCATAAACCATACTGATTCTGATGGATAGAGTTTTGACTTTGTAAATGTTCTTATCTTGCTTCCTTGATAATTGATTCTAACACTTACCCAACAACAGATGTTAAACTAACTGGTCTGTAATGATAGGAGGATGATACTTGATTCCCATTAGACTTGCTCAATTTCATTTCAACAACTTATCTTCACAAAGAAAAGCAAAACAAGAATTCTTGCCTTCTCATGTAAATCGGCCGTCTTTCTTGATGGTTTATAACTATTCTTCTGCACTTCTAACCACCTCCACTTCAGCAAAAGCTTAAAGCACTTTCAACTTCCTTTAATAAACAAAATAGTATTTTCATTTCCTTCTTTTTCCAAAACCCCTCTGCCTGCATTTGAGGTTTTTCAATTTTATTGTACAAAGCCAACTAGGAAATGGTGTCAGTCCCCAATGCTAAGGGTATATAAATTTATGTTTATAAAGTTTATGTGAATATAGATGTTGTCTATCAACCTGTTCAGAGATGTTATTACATACCTTGGGAGCTGGGTGCATGTATACTTAGGCATGTACATATACATCAAACATAGCATATCACTACACACTCCGACCAGAACTCAAGATAGCTCAAATGTGCCTATCTGTTGGCTGATAAGTGATGATCACAATAATTCTTATTTATACAGTTTCAAAAATCTGCAAAACATAGTTGTATGACATGTTTAATTTCAAATGTTTTGAAAAAATTGCAAAGACAAGATGCAACAAAGACTTGACACAATATGTGGTGATGTCTGTACCTGCATGTGCAGTCTCAATGGTTATAATCCCTGCATACAGGACAAATGTCATTAATAGAGAGCTTGAACCATAATTAAACAGATGTACTCACTCCTAACATTGGTAACTGAGATATTGCATTCTAGGACCCATAACTAACCCACTCACAAGCGCTTTATATTTCCCAGTTTCAAGCGCTTCATGTTCGTTCATTCATAACTCCTTTACTAACCCACTCACAAGCAAACACTGTGTTCTCATTTCCCTGCTATAACATGATTTCATTCATTCATAAAACTGCAGTTCTGTAGTATATTTTGCTATCATAGGATGGACTGTTTCTAATCAAAACAACCCTTTCAAACTCTCTATTGCATTTTTACACCCTATTAGTCCTTGCTACAAGCTGTGTTTAGGCTTATTTACCTCTGTATAAGTGTAGCGTATTCAGAACAATACCAACCCTGCCACCATATCTTTATGAAAGATTATAATATAATCAACCCTTACCAACTGTTTCTCGGACCTGAATAGATTACAGAACGCCAAACGTTTTCCCCAATTAGTATGTACTTGTTAAATACCTTTTAAGAAATTAACTGTCAAAACATGTGAAAATGCATGAATGAATGAAACTCACACCAGCAAATAAAAAACAAATCTCACAACCCAGCTGCAGTAATCAGTTTAATATCCTTCATTGTTTTATTAAGTACAGGTAAAATTTCTAACTTATTTAGCGCGTAGAGCATATAGTGTATTTTTTACTAACATTTACTAACTTAAAAGACAAAAGGACCAACACCTCTTAATTAAGCAAGCAAACTGGACAGACACACTTAATCCTATCAGGAGTAGCAGCCAGCACTTAGCACATATTTTAACCCATCTCCTGTCCCAGGACAGAAGGCCTTCAAACATTTGTGTATTATACATAAAACAATGTAACACCATAGTAATGGAATAGGGTGTAGGTTTGCTCGCTGAGCTGTAGGTTTGATATCCAGACGTTTCATTACCTGGCTAGGTAACATCATCAGTGGCGAGCTCCAAGTGAAGCGAAGCTGTTGCCTCCTGCTTTCTATTTATATCTTTCTCCTGGATGGGGTTCCTGGGGTTTGTGGTGATGTCATTTCCTGTTTGTTTTCTGATGGGGTTGATAGATGGCATCTAGATCTATGTGTTTGTTTATGGTGTTGTGGTCGGAGTGCCAGGTCTCGAGGAATTCTCTGGCATGTCTTTGCTTAGCCTGTCCCAGGGTAGATGTGTTGTCCCAGTCGAAATGTTTTTTTTCATCTGTGTGTAGGGCTACGTGGGAGAGAGGGTCGTGTCTTTTTGTGGCTAGCTGGTGTTTGTGTATCCTGGTGGCTAACTTTCTTCCTGTTTGTCCTACGTAGTATTTGTGGCGGTCCTTGCATGGAATTTTGTAGATGACGTTGGTTTTGTCCATGGGTTGGACTGGGTCTTTTAAGTTTGTTAGTTTTTATTTGAGAGTGTTGGTGGGTTTGTGTCCTCCTAGGATTCCGAGGGGTCTTAGTAGTCTGGCTGTCATTTCTTTGATGTATGGTAAGGTGGTTAGGGTTTCTGGCTGTGTTTGGTCTGCTTGTCATGGTTGGTTCTTGAGGAATCTGCGGACTGTATTTTTTGAGTATCCGTTCTTCTTGAATACGTTGTATAGGTGGTTCTCCTCTGTTTTCCGAAGTTCGTCTGTGCTCCAGTGTGAGGTAACTCGTTGGAATAGTGTTCTGACGCAGCTTTGTTTGTGTGTGTTGGGATGGTTGCTGGTGTAGTTAAGTATTTAGTCAATGTTTGTCGGTTTTCTGTATACTCAGGTTTGTAGTTCTCCATTGTCCTCTCTTTCAACTGTGACGTCCAGGAATCTGCAGCACAGACCAACTTTGGAAAACAGAAGTTGCTCAGCGAGCAAACCTACACCCTAAACCTCAACCTGAGCTACAAACCTTGCAAAATAGTAATGGAATTATAATCTATTTAAGAACTGTGCATAAATAGGCTTGTGTAAGAACTGTATTTCGGGGTTCTATTGTGCCTTGAACTTGTGCTACTTGTGATTGCTGAATAAAAGGGTCTATGTTTGCCGCGCATTGATTTCTGTCGTTATTTGAACACAATCCCACATTTCTTACTTATGACTCCCATTAGTTCCAATTGCAGCTTAGTTATTGCTGTCTGTGAGTATTTCTTGATGAATGCTTTTATGATGGTCATTGTGTTTCGAGCAGCAGAATTCTTGATGGTGCTGCAGAAATTGATGTTTAAACTTTTGTTTCCAGAGGAAAGTTACGAGATACAATTTTGGATTGGGAAGATGCATTACCTGAGCGGGACCTCAGTTTGGCAGATGAAGCTTGCAGGTACATACAAAACAAATCAGTGGCAGACATTGCCAGAATGTTGGGAACTTTTTTAACTTCTGTTTTCTTTTGTTAACTAATTTTGAAGTGAATGGTCCTTTTTGTTTTTAAGTAAGGGCAGTTGTTCTCCTAATTAGTTTGGGTATTATTCCCCACAGGTGAACTTGCAGATTTCTTGGTTCCATTACTAAATTCTGACAACATTTTTGGCATCTGTTTGAGCTTCAGTGCATCATTCTGGTCACTTATTCAATGAGATCATGGCTGATCTGATAATCCTCAACTCCACGTTCCTGTCTTATCCCCACAACACTTGATTTCCTAACTAATTAAAAATCAACCCAGCCTTGACAACATTGTACAATAAAGAATTCCATAGATTCATTGCCCTTTGAGAGAGAAAGTCCTCCTCATCTCTATCTTAAATGGGTGACCCCTTACTCTTAAAATATATCCTCCCATAAAGGGAAACAACTTCTCTGCAACTGTCCTGTCAAACCTCTTAAGAATCTCATGTGTTTCTCGTTGTTCTGAGATGCCAGCAACACTGTATAACAAACTGACTTGGCAGCATCCTGTGAGGAAGAGTCAGCTACCGAAAACGTTAACTCCATTGTTTTTCCAGTAATATCTGTTTTTGTTTCTGATTTAGAATATTCACAGTTCTTTCAGTTTTAACAAACTGACTTAATAGACCAATTCAACAGCAGCATCCACTTTGTCCAGTGCCTTGTGGACATCACCTGATTGGCAGACTATGCTTTTACCAGCGTAACTCAAACAGATAATCTAACTACAATATCAAAGGACTGTTTACCTTGAGGAGCTCGTAACGTTCCTTGAAGCTATCCACACAACCCAGTTAGAACTTCTGCAGACCAGTGCAGTTTGTGAACTCTGAGATTTTATTTTTCTATTTCTCACCGCTAGCCAGGCTACTGATGAGAGTTCTGGTGCCACTAGCTCTATTCTGAATCTGATTAATATATGCATCACTGCCTGAGTGTTTGCCTCTGGGCAAATGATTCTCTGACAGTGTTGCCAAACTGTGGATTAGTTCTCCTCTGAGCCAGCAGGCAGTTTGAAATTTGGATTAAAATTTCTTGTTTCAAATGGTGTATCAAGTCAGTTGTGCCAGTTGAGCTCTTTGGTCAGTGGTTAGCACTGCTGCCTCATAGCGCTAGGAACATGGTTTCGATTCCCGCCTCGGGCAATTGTCTGTGTGGAGTTTGCACATTCTCCCCGTGTCTGTGTGGGCTTCCTCTGGGTGCTTTGATTTCTTCCCACAATCCAAAGATGTGCATATTAGGTGAACTGGCCATGCTAAATGCCCATAGTGTTCAGGGATGTGCAGGTTAGGTGCATTAGTCACGGGAAATGTCAAGTAATTGGGTTGGGAAATGGGTCTAGGTGGGATACTCTTCAGAGTGAACTTACTGAGCCGAAGGACCTTCTTCCACACTGTAGGGATTCTTTGATTCAATCATTCTTTCTGCCTTTACTTTGAGCTGATTGTTGTGCCATTCCTTACTGCAGTCATCAGCTTCCCCACTGAATCCTGTCTCTCAACTGTGCAATGTTCACTACATGTGACACTTCACTCTTTCTTTCCTTTGAGAAAGAAGCTAGCAAAATTATGTTGGTATTTTTTGGAGCAATCATAAAAGATTGCAGTAAGGAATTATACTAAGTACCAATGGATTTGAAAATCTAGTTAATTTTACCACTGAAGTTATAAAATAAAATGGAAATCTTTTTTAAAAAGTATTTTTAATATGTTGAACATTTTAAAATTCAAATATTTCAGTCTGAGTAATGCTGTGCTTTGTTAAATAGTTATGTATGAATTGTGATGTGAATACCAAGTTTTTAAATCCTCTGTTGCAAAAATAGATCTTTGCAGATTTTATGTTTCCTCTTCTCTCCCTGCCTCCTTACAGAAAGTCTGATGTAGCCATTGCACTGGGGAGTTCTCTTCAGATCAAACCAAGCAGCAATCTGCCATTCAGTACAAAAAAGAGAGGAGGAAAGCTGGTTATTGTAAACCTTCAGGCCACAAAGCTGGTAAGTGTAAATAATTCAGGGAGTGAGGGTTCAGGTTTCACCGTGAAGATTTGTAATTTGAAGTTGGTTTTTAAAAGAAATCTGGAAACCAGTTCAAGTATATGTTGGGATTGTGGGAGCATGTCGTTCTTATCGATTTGAAAATGCCACACTCTCAACTGTTGACTGAAGTAGAGTTGCCTGTCGGTTGTGTCTAGGGAGACTAAGGATGGCAAATAAATTCTGTGCTTACCAGTGACACTCAAATGATTTGGGGAAAAGAAATATCTAATTCTTTCCCAGTCTAGCCTATATATGATTCTGGACCCCAACAATTTGAATCTTGACTTCAGTCAGAAATAGCCAGACAGAGCACTGAGCTGTATTCAACAAAGTGGCTCACTACCACTTTAAGGGCAGTTCAAGATTTGCAATGAAAACTGATTTAACCATTCAGTTAGCTGTGCGCAGTAAATGAATTGTTAAAAATGACCTAGTTATTATCTCATTGCTGTTTGAGCAACCCCCTGTTTACCTAAGATGTCTGCACAGTTTCCTACATTAGCAACCGTAGCTAAACTATACAAAACACTGGTGCGGCCACACTTGGAATATTGTGTACAGTTCTGGTCACCCCATTACAGAAAGGATGTGGAAGCATTGGAAAGGGTGCAGAGGGGATTTATCAGGATGTTGCCTGGTCTGGAGGGAAAGTCTTATGACGAAAGGCTGAGAGACTTGGGTCTGTTCGCATTGGAAGGAAGATGGCTAAGGGGGGATTTGATAGAGACATACACGATGATCATAGGATTAGATAGGGTCGACAGAGAAAGACTTTTTTTCCTGGGTGATGACGTCAGCTTGTACGAGAGTGCATAACTACAAATTGAGGGGTGATAGATTTAAGACAGATGTCAAAGGCAAGTTCTTTACACAGAGAGTGGTAAGGGCGTGGAATGCCCTACCTGCTAATGTAATCAGCTCAGCCAGATTAGGGAGATTTAAACAATCCTTTGATAAGCACGTGGATGATGATGATGGGATAGTGTAGGGGGACGAACTGAGAATAGTTCACAGGTCAGCGAAACATCGAGGGCGGAAGGACCTGTTCTGTGCTGTATTGTTCTATGTTCTAAATTTCAAAAGTGCTTTATTGGCTATAAAAAAAGACTTTAGGCTGTTTTGAAATCATGGGAAATGTGCATGCAAGTCTTCTTTTCCATTCTGTGTATGGATTTGTAAGTTACGTTGTACATTTCAGTGAAATATCCTCTCCAGTGCCAGTCAGATAGGTTTTTTGGATGCTGAGTGCATTCATCCAACGTTAGAATAGAATAGAATCCTTACACTGTCTAAACAGGCCATTTGGCTTAATAAGTCGACACTGACCCTCCAAACAGTAGCCCACCGAGACCCATGCCCTTCTCAATTACTCTACATTTACTCCTGACTAATGCACCTGATCTACACATCCCTGTACAGTATAGGCAATTAACCTAACTTGCATATCTTTTGGATTGTGAGAGGAAACTGGAACACCCAGAAGAAACCCACGCAGACACGGGGAGAATGTGCAAACTCCACACAGACAGATGTCCAAAGCTCGAGTCGAACTTGGGTCCCTGGCGCTGTGAGGCACCAGGATGCAAGTGTACATACCAATAAAACTCAGGGTTGGTTCCCAGCAACAAAGCTGATATTCCTTCCTGCATCGAACATGTAGATTGACATAGCACCTTTTGTTATCTGACCTATCTGTCAATACTGTAATTATGTCACTTCACCAGTGTCCAATGTGAACCTTGTATGCTAGTTTATGTGTAGCCATGAGCAGCCTTAGTTCATTGAGTTTATCAAGGATTGCACTTTGCATGTTTGGAATTTTTAATTGACATGTTTAGATACTGTGCTTTTTGATAACTGTAGAAGCACACATTTTTTGCACAGTTTCTTTTATTGAAAGGGCAGTGAAGCAGATTCAGTAGTAATTTCCGAAAAGGAATTGAACAAATACATGAAAAGAAAAGTTTGTCATTGCTGCATAATGGGCCAAATGGTCATATCCAAGTTTCTACAATTTTAATGCTTTACCTGCGTCTGTGTTGGGAACAGGGTGGAATTTGAAACCTAAAGCTGATAGCGTTAGTTATCAGAAGGGTTTTGTGAAAATGAAGATTTCCTGGGCAGTTTGTGCTGCCTTTAACACTCAGTTGTTCAGCCAGATATCAAAGTGAGTTGTGTCCTAGGTGTTTAGTCACCTAATTCGTGAGAATTATTACAGTATTCAATCTTGAATCTCTCTTGCTCAATGACACGATACTGATTATCTCATTACCCTAATCCACACACTGTACAACATTTTAAATTGTTTCCTCCTTGTAACCACAGGACAGACATTCAGATCTTCGGATATTCAGCTATGTTGATGAAGTGATGGGCAAACTAATGAAGCATGTTGGAATCGAAATTCCCAAATGGGAAGGGCCACAGGTGGTGGAGACAGCAGAGGCAATTAAACCTGAAATGGGGATGCTACTTCCTGTCAAGACCGACCTCGACAGTAAACCTAAAATCAAGGTCAGGAGACAAAGTAGAGACACTGAGGAAGAAGGGGCAAGTGGATCCGAATCACTGTTGCTGGACTCTTCAAAACCCAACGGCTCCTTTAAGCAAGATTGCCAAGAGATGGGCTGTAACACTTTTGATTCTAAACGCATCAAACTCGAACCTGTCATGGTGTGAAATATGCTTTTGCAATACTTCAGGACTTTTTTTCTACAAATATGAATGTTTAATTGTACCTTTATATTTAACTGTATTAAACTCTGTGCTAAATGCAGCAAATCTGGCTGATGGTGACTTTCCGCAGTTTTTAAAGGAAGAATAAGTTGAACCCTAAGGCAAAAGAGTCCTTTCTATTTGTAGATCTAAAGAAAGCACCACTGGAACCTTCATTCTGAAGCATACTAAAGGGGACGTTAGGAACATTTGAGCATTAATTAGTATGATTCATACAGATTTAAATAGCAAGCTGCAGACCTGGAGTTTATGTAATGTCAAGGATGGCTTTGGGATTTTACAGCTACATCATCTGTGATGGTGGTACGTTTGATACTTTTTTAAGTAACAAAGATTTGTTTTCTGTTCAGTGCTTTAAGCTTTATGCACTTGTCGTACATTCATGGCCACAGTATGGTGCTGCAGAAGTATGATGTTTGGAGTGTTGTGAATTATAAAGTTAAACACCAACATTTGACAGGATTTTACTCATTCAGATGAGTCACATGAAATTAAGATCTAACAAGGGACTTGAGGCCTCCTTTAATTTCCAGCCCAATGAGCCAGTTTCCTTAAAGTACAATTAAGCTGAATTAGTCATCTGCTTGATAAAATTATTTTTTGGTTTTGATTTGAAGGTTACTCATGTATTTATAATCTGGGAACAGTGCTTTTCATTGTGATATTTCACATTCAGATTTAAATTTAATTTCTCTACAGATGCCAGTAACTACTTTGTTATAAATTTATTTCCCAAAAGTTAATCTGCTATGAGTGAATATTGATACTGTACTTCAAATTATGTAGCAGATAATCATGTCAGTGTCTCAGAGGATTTCACATATTAAAGTGCTCTGATTATTATGCAGACAAGCCTAACTAACAACAAATGTGAAACCAAATAAATACTGAATAATTCAACGCTAATGCATTGGGTCATAAGCAAACTTTATCAATTCCAATTGAGTGAACTTAATCCTATGTTTTTAATTGTCTTGAATTCTGTTCAGTGTTACAATTACTGTTTTTGTATGTATAATAGAAAACTCCAATTGTTAACTTGGTGCCAGTGGCCACACTATAACCCCTGAATACAGGTATGTGTTCAAGTTCCACTCCAGAACCCTGAGCACATATCCCTAGTTTGATGTTCCATTGCAGTACTGAACAAGCTCTTCCAGCTGAGTTGTAACTTTTCAAGATCCCATGGGGCAGTGTTGAAGAAAGTGGGAGTTATTTCTGATCTTCTAACAAATATGTATCTCTTAGCCAACTTTATTAAAACTACAGATTTGCTGTTGTCATGTTGTTATTTGTAGGAGCTGCCTGTGCAGAAATTGGCTGCCACATTTCCTGTCATACATGATTGACAATACTTGAAAAGTACTTCATTGTCTGTAAAGCACTTTGAATCACCCTGACATCATAAAACATATTGTCAAATGCAAGTCACTTTTGTTTTCTTGAAAGCAGTAAAACTTCATGTAAATCTAAAAGTTTTCAGTGTAAACAGGCATTAGTTAAGTAAGTGTAACATCAAAGCAGACTGCTCACCCTAGGTAATGGTGTTGATTCTTCGTCTGCCCCATTTGAGCTTTTCAATATGTCTTCCTATTTCCATTCCTTATGCACTTGTTTGTAAGAACTTATTTGCAGCATTTGGCAGTTAGGCCCCATAAGCCTGGATAGCTAATCTGATTGTGACCTCAACTCCATTTTCTTGCCTTTCCACTGTGCACACAGCCCCTACCACAACCACCACCACTAAAGAATTTGTCATCAAAGGTTTCTCTGCCTTGAATGGATATGATGACCTAACCTCCATTACTTTCTGGGGAAGACAACCTCTGAAAGAAAACGGATGGCATGGTGTCTCAGTGGTTAGCACTGCTGCCTTAGCACCAGGGACCCGGGTTCGATTCCAGCCTCGGCCAACTATCTGTGTGGAATTTGCACATTATCTCTGTATCTGTGTGGGTTTTCTCCAGGTGCTCCAGTTTCCTCCCACAGTCCAAAGATGTGCAGGCTAGGTGTATTGACCATGCTACTTTGCCCATAGTGTTCATGGATGTGTAAGTTAGGTGCATTAATCAGGGGTAAATGTAAAGTAATAGGGTTGGGGGTGGGTTTGGATGGGTTGCTCTTTGGAGGGTCAGTGTGGACATATTGGGCCGAATGGCCTGTTTCCACATTGTAGGGATTTGAAATAAAGAAACGTATCACAGTTTTAAATAGGAGAACTCCAGTTTTTAAACTGTCTCCCCACATTCTGAACTTCCGTACAAGGGGAACCACCCTCTTAACATACACCCAGTCAAGAGTATCCTCAGAATTTTACATGTTTTAATAAGATCACCTCTCATTCTTCTGAATTCTAAAAGCTTTAGGATCAATGTTTTCAATGTTTCCTCATAAGAGGTCAAGTGAACCCTTATTGAATTGATTATGATGCATATATGTAATTTTTGTATTAAGGCCAAAACTGTACACAGTATTCCATGTACAGTTTCAGCTCCGACCCTATAACAACATGTACTCCTTTTATAATTGATCCCACATGCAATAATTACCAGCGTTCCATTTGCTTTCCTGATTGCCTTCTGAACTTGACTATTAACTTTTTCTTTTTGTACGGAGATCCTTCTGTACCAAAAGGAACTGCTGTGTCTCTCCATTCGCATAATATAATTTTTCTTGCCACAGAGATGAGGTCACATTTTCCTGTGTTATATTTCATCTTTCAAATTTTACCCATTAACTTAGTTTATCTAAATCGCTTTCCAGACTCTCCATTACCTCTTGACAAATTACTTCAATGTCTGTCTTTGTGTCATCAGCAAATTTAGCTATCGCACATCTAATCCCTTTATCTATATCATTGTAAATAGTTGAGGCTCCTGTACTAATATCTTTGACATTTTGCTAGTAGCAGAAATTCAATCTGAATATGAACCATTTATTCCTGGTCACTGCTTTTTGATAGCTGACTAATTCTCAATGCAGATGTGTTACTACTTGCACCATAGGTCTGATTTTGTCTAGTAATCTTTCCTGTAGCACCTTATCGAATGCCTCATGGAATTCAAAATGCTCCAAATCTGCAGGCTTCCCTTTATCCAAACTGCTTGTTACTTCCTCAAGAGCTCAAATAATTAGTCAAATGGTTCTTTTCATGTCCAAAATCCTTTTGAAAGTATCTAAGCTATTTGCCTGAAGGATTTGCTGTGGTTGAGTTTAAAATTCTAATCACAATTGGGGGAGGAATTTCTATTTTCACTGTTCAGTTTCTTGGTAACTATCATATTTGTGGCAACATGGTTTGGATCCTCTAAGTGAAAACATTCCCTGCAGATGGAGTGGAGAAAAAAAAGTGTTATTTCCTTTCTTGAAGGATCTTCCTATTGCAAAGATAAGGATGCTTTCCCTGAAGTTCTGTGATTCAATGCTTGATTGGTACAGTTAGGGAAGACTGGCCAGATTATGTTTTATGGTTTACAGTCAATATGAAGGTGAGTTCAACCTTTGTTTATTTTGGACTGAAAGGTCTGTTTCCATGCTGTGCATCTCTATGACTCTATACAGGGTCCTTTTAACTCACTGGTTTAAGTCCAGCTTGGGCACCACTGACAAAAAACTTAATTTGGGAAGATAATTCTATCTTTGTCCATAGATGCTTCTTCTTGTCAGTATTTCCAGTGGGTTTTTTTTTGCATTCACACTTCCTGCAACAGTACTTTGGTTTAGTAGTTCTTTTCATAATAAAATAGGACACAAACAGAAGAGACCAAAGATTCAGGAATGCTAAGATGATGCCAAAACTGATTAACTTGCTGTAAATCTTTAGGCACTGAATATTCTCTTCAAAGCTCAACATGCTATTTATTGTATGTAATTGTTTCTATGTAAGATTTTACATTTTAACAGCATATACTGTTGCTGGAAAGACCAGATTTATTGTCCATTGCTAATTGCCTTTTAGAAGTTGGTGTTAAGTGGCATACTTTTGCCTCTGCTGTCTCAAGTCCCCATTTTGAGAAATGAGTTTGAGGAACCAGCAATGGCGTAGTACTGGGTATTTTCATTGGTTGACTTGGAAGAGAATTTGCTAGTGGTTTTGCTTTTGTTTTTAGTGGTAGAGAGTGGGGTAGTCTTGGAAGTCAGGAAGTCTTGGCAACTTGCTGCAGTGCGCCTTGTGAGTAGTACACGCTGCAGTCACATTACACCAGTGATCAAGGGAATGAATGTTTTAAAGTGGTGGGATGTGAGGTGAGTGGGTTTGACCTGGATAATGTAGTGAATGAAAATGGTTCAAAGGTCTTACAAGCTCAGTGAATATTACAGGGGTGCTGAGAAGGCAAGTTATATCTAGAAGCTGGTGATTGAGCAAAGGTATAGTTATAAAGGTATAGTAACTCTCAAGGCCATCATAAGCAGAATTGAGGATCTTGTGCAGATGTGTATAATGTTTAGTGAGAACTATACTGCGGAACTTGGATTTGATTGTGCACTGCTGTTGGCTAGGTAATTCAATGTTTGAAGAGAAGTTGAAATTCTATGAGCAAGCAGAGTTTTGAAAGATTTAATTGTGATTGCTGACATGTTTGCTGAATAGACTGCTGAGCTAATTTGTAAGACCTATCTCAGTGTGACATTTAGTGTGTGGTTCATAGTTTATAATCAACCTTAATATGTCTGTTTATTCACACTTGTGTTGATTCTGGGTTTTAAATATTGGTAAGGCCATCAAGGAGAATGCTTCTGCTGTTGTTCAGACATTAAAGTTCACCTCACAAAATATACAGGGGTAATGTAGCACTGCAAAATCAAAAGGGGTGGCTAAATCTTCTGTAATAATAATCATGGTCATTACTCAAGTGCACAGCTTTTCAGCTTCAGAACTTTGTCCCTGGTACATGGATGGGCAATAAAACATCTGTGTTGTTTCCCAGTTTGCGAGACCAGTGAAGGTTTCACACAAAATTGTAAGATAAGTGAAGGTTACAGTATAATTACCCATGACATAGAGATTACAATATACAAATCAAAGTGGTGGTTGGACAACTCCATAACAACATGCTAACCATCTCCAATCCTATGTCAAAATAGCTATGCATGTAGGTGACCACAACTATATCTGCATGATTTAAATTTCACCATTCATAACTCTGAAAATTGGGAATGTGCCAAAACTGAAATTAGAGATATTGCAGATTCAAGTTAGAGAGATTAGTTTGACTGGGTCTGTATTCATTTGAGTATTGATGACTGATCTGTCTGCCCCTGTGGAAAAAGCATTGAACACCATACCAGAAGCACTCCCTTTCCATTAATTTTCATTATAGGTTGGCCTCAATGGCATTACTCTTCAACTTAAGCATTTTCTTTTCCCATGTAAAATTATCCCCATCCATCTCTCTCCTGGAGCCGTTGGAATAAGACCTGGAACACTGGTGCAAGCCATTTAGCACCTGCAGTTTGTTATTTCAGGATTTCAAGCCCTCTCTGAATATCCATATTATACACAAGCAAGAGTTTTCTTGGGTTTGTGTAAGCAGCGATCATTAGCATGGAATCTCATCACAGAAGGAAGAAGAGTACTTAGCAGTCAAGTCTGACCTTGTGCTCTCCCATCTCAGACCAACCACCTCAAACTCATATTCAGTCTTAACTAAGCTTTAGAGAAGCATTTGTCTTTGAAGAAAGTCTTCAGTGTTGGGCTAAGAACTGAAATGTTTACTCGCCCTCAAGAAGATAATTTAAAAATAGAAAGAACTTCTGTTTCCACTGCACTTTCCAGGACCTCCAGACATCCTTTGATGTTTTATAAATAATTAAGCACCCTTAAAGTGTAGGTAATGCTGAACAGTTTCTCCCCCCCCACAACAATGAAATAATCACCTGGTGATCCTGGTTGTAAGAGGTCATTTTCAGTTACTTCAACAATGGCTTTTCTTCCATCAAATGGTCAGAACTGGGAATGTTTGGTGTTTGCACAATATTCAGCATCATTCACAACTCCTCCAATACTGAAGTAGGCTCTGTTCAAATGCAGTGAAATATGGACAATATCAAAGTTTGCGCAGACAAGTGGCAAGTAACATACATGCCATCCAAATGCAAGACAATGAACATCTCCAACAAAAAAGAATCTAACCATCACCCCTTTACATTCAGTGGCATTTCCATCACTGAATCCTCCATTATCAACATCTTAGGGGGCTACCATTGACCAAAAATGGAACTAGACTAGTCATGTAAATGCAGCTGCTACAAGAGCAGATCAGAGGTTAGGCATTTTGCAGCAAGTAACTGATTCCCCAAAGTCTTTCCACCACTACAAGGCACAAGTCAGGAGAGTAATGGAATACTCCCCACTTGCCAGGATGCGTGCTCCAACAACACTCAAGAAGCTTGATACCATCCAGAACAAAACAGCTTAATTGGCACCACATCCACGAACATTTGCTCCAAACACCACTGCTCAGTAGCAGCAGTGTGTGCTATCTACCAGCTGTACTGCAGCAACTTACCTAGATTCCATAGACAGCACCTTGCAAATCTACAACCACTTCTATCGAAGGACAAGGGCAACGTGGGAACACCACCACCGACAAGTCTCCCTCCTAGCCACTCCCCATCCTGATTTGGAAATAAGTTGCTGGGTCAAAGTCCTAGACAACTCTCCTTGATGGCATTGTGGGTTTTCCTGTAGCAAATGAAATGCATTAAGAAGGCAGCTCATTGCCAACTTCTCAAAGATAGTTAAGGGTGGGCAACAAATGCTTGACCTCAACAAAACAGTGGGATCCATTCCATCAGTGTACTTCTTCATGGCATTAGAACTTGTCCTTCTTATGTTTGTGTTCACTTTGTGCAGGTTGACAATGCAGGTGTGGACAACTGGCATTGATGGCATTTGATACCTGTGATGATCTAAGTGAACAGGAATCATTTGTAAGACCTCTGTTGTATCTAGAAGTTAATTTTATTAGTTGATCTCCAGAACCACAGAACCTTCGGTCCAACCAGTCCATGTTGACCATGAGCCCAAACTAAATTAATCCCACCTGCTTACATTTGGCCCATATCCCTCCAAGCATATCTTATTCATGTATTATCTGAATATCTTTTAAATGTTGTAACCGTACCTATGTCCATTACTTCCTCTGGAAGTTTATTCCACACATGAACCACCCTGTGTGAAAAAATGCCCCTCATGTCACTTTTAAATCTCTCCTTTCCCCTTAAAAATATGCCGGTGAAATCCCCCACCCTGGGGAAAAAAAACTTACCATTCACCTTATCTGTACCCCTCATAATTTTATAAATTACTGTAACCTCCTACACTCCAGTGAAAAAAAAATCCCAGCCTATCTACCCTCTCCTTATAATTCAAACCCTTCGTTCCCAGCAACATCGTGGTAAATCTCTTCTGAACCGTCTCCAGCTTAACAATATCCTTCCTAGAATAGGGTGACCAGAACTGGACACTGTACTCCAGAAGAGACCTCACCAAAGTCTTGTACAATCTCAGTCTAAAGTCCCAACTCCTATACGCAAAGGTCTGAACAACAAATGCAAGCTTGCTAAATGTTTTCTTAACCACCCCATCTATATGTGATGCAAACTTCAAAGGGTTATGTACCTAAACCTGTAGGACTCTCTGTTCTACAACACTACCCAAGGCCCTACTTCTAATTGTATAAGTCCTGTCCTTGTTTATTTTACTGAAATGCATTTTTCCATTGAGTCATAGAAATGTACAGCATGGAAACAGACACTTTGGTCCAACGCATCCATACCGACCAGACATCCTAAATGAATCCAGTCCCATTTGTGAGCATTTGGCCCATATCTGGGAGAAAGTGAGGACTGCAGGTGCTGGAGATCAGAGTCGAAAAGTGTGGTGCTGGGAAAGCACAGCTGGTCAGGCATCATCCAAGGAGCAGGAAACTCGATGTTTCGAGCATAAGCTCTTCATCCGGAGTGGGAAAGGGGGATGAGAAATAAATGGGAGGGGGGTGGGGCTGGGGGTGAGGTAGCTGGAAATGGTAGATGAAGGTGGAGGTGATGGTGATAGGTCAGAGAGGAGGGTGGAGTGAATAAGTGGGAAGGGAGATGGACAGGTAGGACAGTTCAAGAGGGCAGTGCCGCGATAGAGGGCTAGGGGAAATGAGGAAACTGATCCCCTGTGGTTGGAAGGTCCAAGGTAGAAGATTAGGTGTTCTTCCTCCATGGTGGCTAGAGTTTGGCAGTGAAGGTTGCCCAGGACTTGCATGTCATTGGCGGAGCTGGAGGGGAAGTTAAAGTGTTCGGCCATAGGGTGGTGGGGTTGATATCTGGTCGGCATGGACAAGTTGGACCAAAGGGTGTGTTTTCGGGCTGTATATCTTAAGGGCCCCTTAAAGTTCAAAGAAGTCATATTTGTATTTAACCTCAGGAGGTGGAAGAGATATTAAATGAATATTTTGCATTAGTTTTTATAGTGGAGAAAGAAATGGAGACTAGAGAACTCGGGAAAATAAGTACTAATGTTCTGAAATCAGTTCACATTACAGAAGAGGAAGTGCTGGAGGCCTTAGAGAGTATAAAGGTGGATAAATCTCAGGGAAATGATTTGTGTATCCCAGGATATTATGGGAAGTTAGGGATGAAATTACGGGGCCTTTTGCAAAAATATTTGTATCATCTATTATGTTCTTTAGAATCTCTTTGGATTATCCTTAACCTTATTAGCAAAGGCTATCTCATATCCTTTCTTTGCCTTCCTGATCTCCCTCTTAGGAATGCCCATACATTCTTTATACTGTTCAAGACATTCATTTGAATCCAGTTATTTATATCTAATAAAGAACAATCTCAATTATCCAAACAAGACGGACGGGGAGTATTTAGTTTGGATAACGGACAACGTTTTACAGGACCTTAAGATCTTGTTCGGACAATCCGAAATTCAGATAATTGATGTCTGGATGACCAAGGTTGTTCTGTATACAATTCTTTTTTATTCTTGACTAGATCCTCAATATCTTTATTCATTCATTGTTCTCTAATCCATCAGCCTTACCTTTCACTCTATCAGGTGCATAATAACTCTGAACTCTCGTTACCACACTTTTAAAAGACATCCATTTATCAGGCCTCAACTGTTTACAAGATCAGTTCTTGTCTCAAACCATTAAAGTTTGCCGTATTACAATTAAAAAACATTGTTTTTATAGAAGGCTTATCCTTTTGATCACTGGACTCAACATATTCCCCTACCATCAATTCAGTTACATGTCCTGTCTTATTAGTTAAAGGAAGGTCAGGTTTTGCTCCTTCTCTAGTAGGAACATTTACATATTGGTAAAGAAAGATTTCTTGACACATTTAACAAATCCTTCACCATCCAAACCGTTAACACTATGGTAGTCCCAGTTAATGTTTGGATAATTAATATCACCTACTATTACAACCTTGTGGCTAGGGGGATGAGAGATAAATGGGAGGGGGTTGCTGTTGGGGGAAAGGTAGCTGAGAATGTGAAGATGGGGGAGAAGGTGATAGGTTGGAGAGGAGGCTAGAACGGATAGATGGGAAAGACGATGGACAGGACAAAAGGGCAGTGCCAAGTTGTAGACTCGGGACTGGGATAATGTTGGGGGAGGAGAAATGCAGAAACTGGTGAAATCCTCCTTGGTTGCATGGTCCCAAGGCAGAAGATGAGGCGTTCTTCCTCCAGGTGTCAGGTGGTAAGGGTTTGGTGATGGAGGAGGCCCAGGACCTGCATGTCCTTGGCGGAGTGGGAGAGGGAGTTGAAGTGTTCAGCCACAGGGTGGTGGGTTGGTTGGTGCGGGTATCCCAGAGATGTTCTTTGAAACGATCCACAAGTTAATACCCTGTCTCCCTGATGTAGAGGAGACCACATCGGCTGCAATGGATACAGTAGATGGCATTGGTGGAGGTGCAGGCAAATTTCTGTTGAATGTGGAAGGATCCTTTGGGACCTTGGATGGGAGTGAGGGAGGAGGTGTGGGTGCAGAATTTGTACTTCCTGCGGTGACAAGAGAAGGTGACTGAGGATGAATGTTTAGTCCTCAGCAAAGGCCTCACTTTCATTCCTCTATGCTCCTGGATTCATGAGTTTGACATGCATCGGGACATTGAACATTTCTTCTGCCACCTCCGCCTCCAGGCCCATTTTTTCAATCAGGACTCCTGCCCACCCACTGAGGACCCCTTCTTTCGCCTCCAAAACACCCCATCCATCTGGACATCTCATACTGGCCTGTTACCCGCCCTTGACCTCTTCACTTCTAATTGCTGCTGTGACAAAGACCACCTCATTCTGTCCACCCCCCCATATCCACTCCAACCTCCCACCCTCACAACACGCAGCCCTCTGCTCCAACCCCAACATAACCATCAAACCCGCAGACAAGAGGGGGTACTGTGGTAGTGTGGCGCACTGACTTTTACACAGCTGAAACTAGACGTCAGCTTACAGACTCCTCCTCCAACTGCCCCCTTGACCACGACCTCACCTCCCATCACCAAACCATCATCTCCCAGACCATCCACAACCTCATCACCTCAGGGGATCTCCCATCAACATCATCCAACCTTACTGTCCATGTACCCCGCACCACTCGATTCTACCTCCTACCGAACATCCACAAACCTGACTTCCCGGGGTGATCCATTGTCTCAGCCTGCTCCTGTCCTACTGAACTCATCTCCGCATACCTTGACACCATCCTGTCCACCTTAGTCCAGGAACTCTCCCCACCTACATTTGGGATACCACCCTTTACCTCCTCCAAGACTTTCATTTTCCCAGCCTCCTAAGCCTTAGGTTCACCAAGGGCATCCAGTCCCTGTCTGCCACTACAAATGCCTCCAAGCCCTCTGTTTCTTCCTCTCACACCATCCCAACCAGTACCCTTCCACTGACACACTCATCCATCTGGTTGAACTGGTCTTCACCCTCAACAACTTCTCCTTCCAATCCTCCCACTTCCTCCAAACCAAAGGCGTAGCCATGGGCAGCCGCATGGGCTCCAGTTATGCCTGCCTCTGTGTTGGGTAAATGGAATAGTCTATCTTCCGCACCAACACTGACACCACCCCCACCTTCTCCTCCGCTACATCGATGACTGTATTGGTGCTACATCAAGCTTTCAAGAGGAGCTTGAACAGTTCATCAACTTCATTAACACCTTTCACCCCGACCTCAAATTCACTTGGACCATCTCGGACACCTCCCTCCCCACCCTGGACCCCTCTATCTCCATCTCTGGCAACCAATGTACCATGGACATCCACACAAACCCACCAATTCCCACAGCTACCTGGACTGCACCTCGTCCCACCCTACCTCATGTAAAAGTGCCATCGCTTATTCCCAATTCCTCTGCCTCTGCTGCATCTGTTCCCAGGATGACCAATTCCACCATAGAAAATTCTTCTGCAAAGATCACAATAATCCCTTCGACGTGGTGATGATGCCCTCTAGCACATCTCCTCCACCTCCCGCACCTCGCCCTTGAACTCCAACCCTCCCAATGCAACAAGGACAGAACCCCTGGTTCTCACCTTCCACCCCACCAACCTCCGCCACTTTCACCACCTACAAACAGACCCCACCACCAGGGACATATTTCCCTCTCCACCACTATCAGCATTCTGGAGAGACCATTGCCTCTGCAACTCCCTTATTAGGTCCATGGTGCCCACCAGCCCACACTCCACTCCCAGCACCTTCCCCTGCCACCGCAGGAAGTGCAAAACCAGCACCCACACCTCCTTCCAAGGCCCCAAAGGATTCTTTCACATCCAACAGAGATTTACCTGTCCTTCCACATATGTCATCTACTGTGTCCGTTCTCTCCATGTGGTCTCCTCTACATCGGGGAGACAGGATGCCAACTTGCGGATCGTTGCAGAGAACGTCTCTGGGACACCCACAACAATGAACTCCACTGCCTCATGGCTGAACACTTCAACTCCACCTTCCACTCCACTAAGGACACGCAGGTCCTGGGCCATCCTCCATCAACCAACCCTTATCACCTGACGACTGACCTCATCCTCCGTCTTGGGACCCTGCAAACCCATGGGATTGATATGGATTTCACCAGTTTCCTCATTTCCCCTCCCCTACCTTATCCCAGTCCCAAGTCTCCAACGCGGCACCTCCTTCTTTCCCACCTATCCACTTCACCCTCCTTTCTGACTTATCATCTTCTCCCCCACCTTCATCTACCGATCATATTCTCAGCTACATCCCCCCAAACCCACCCTTGTCCCATTTATCTTGCAACCCCTCAGCCCACCAGCCTGATTCCTGATGAAGGGCTTATGCCCGAAACATCGATTCTCCTGCTCCTCAGATGCTGCCTGACCTGCTGTGCTTTTCCAGCACCACACTCTCGACTCTGATCTCCAGCATCTGCAGTCCTCAATTCCGCCTACAATTACAACCTTATATATTCTTACGTTTATGTGAAATCTCTCTGTATATTTGTTCCTACATATTTGAAAATTAAACATCTTATACAACAACAATAGACCCTTTTAAATCATTTCCAGATGGGTCTCTGTGAGGTAATCCATCATCATTGGGAATGCAGACCATCCAGGCTGTGCAACAATACAGCACAAACAATGATGTATGGGCAAAGAGTGTCCACTGAATGAACTTGAAGACAGTTTTAAAAATTTACATCTCACCGCTGACACAGTTACTGCTTAGATCTATGATGATCCAGACACTTAAACAGGCAAAATGAAATGTGCTATTCTGCTGTCCCTGGGATCAATTTAAGGAGGGAGTGTTTTTGTGGATACTGCTGAAAGAAGGACAACCTTATGAGCAATACTATGAAATTGAGTCCCTAGTGCCAGTTGTGATAGGGAAATGACACCAGTTTTATAGAAAGCAACCCTGTGATCAAATTCCATGATCCAAGTCAACTTTGTGACCCAATTCAGAAAAGGGGCATGGAAGCTGCTGGGTTGGTGTGAAAATTCAACTGGGTCCTTCTTGTTCCTCAGGGTATGGGACTTGGCCTGATATGGGACTCCTGACCTCCACTTGTTGGACATTTTATATTTTAAACTAGAAAGGAATACAACATAGGAACAAATACAACACATGATAGAACTCCATTACATTAATAACTTTTATATCCAATTAATGTCAGTGTACATTTTTCATGTGAAAGCATATATGACAATAAATTTCTATTCTATTCTATTTGGGTGTTAAAAGTCTGAGAAGATCTTGTGTTACACTGGGCAGTGTCCCTATCTTAAAGTTAGAAGCTCCATTTTCATGCTGGACTTGGTAGGCAAAGAAGATGCATTCATAATCCTGACAAGTAGCATCAACTGGCTAATCCTCCAGCTCACACCAAACACAGGTGGGAAGAGCAGTAGAGATTCCTGGACTCATCATGAAAAGAAATTGGAGTCCCTCCCTTCACAATCCAAATGCGTAACATGCACATAAAAGTATATGTTGCCACAACAACTCAGATTCCTTGGGGACTGGATGGCTGAGATCAGTGACAGTGGTGGTGGAGTCCAGTCCTTGTACCAGCTGGGGTGGATTCATGACCTGTATCCTTGCTTACCCATGGTGTGGGCTGTGGCACTGCCGCTCAGAAAAACTTGTGGTTCTCACAATAATTCTCTGTCCTCCAATTTGTCTGCATGTTTCTTCAACCACTTCACTTCCATTACTAGGTGGTCTCCAGGTTACACCTATAGTCATCTGACAAATCCTTGATTATCTTTCATCTCAGTCCACTTGGATCCTACTTCAGTCTTGCTGCCAGCTGTGTCCATTTTCTCTACTACATTACATTATCCCAAATAAGTACAGCTCCTCTATCTTCTGTTTTCCCCTCTCTTTCTTTCCTGGGGTGTTTATAGCCTGATATTAAATTACTATTCCTGATTATTCTATAGGTATGTCTCAGTAATCCCTACTGCATCTTGTTTCCCCCAATGGACGCTTGCCTGCAGATCCCCTCTTTTATTATAGACACTGAATGTGTTGCTGTATGGACACTCCAACCTTTCTCTCACTTTACCATTTTTTAATATTCCTGTTCTATAATTATCAAGTTCCTTGTCTTTAATGTTCTTCCTTACTTTATTCATAGAAACATAGAATCCCTACCGAATGGAAGAGGCCATTCAGCCCATCGGGTCCACACCAATCCTCAGGTGAGCATCCCACCCCCCCAATACCATCCCTGTAATCCTGCATTTCCCATGGCTAATCCACCAAACTGCACATCCCTGGACACTATGGACAATTTAGCATGTCCAATCTGCCCCAACCTACACATCTTTGGCCTATGGGAGGAAACCAGAGCACCCAGAAGAAATCCACACAGGCACAGGGAGAACGTGCAAACTCCACACAGACAGTTGAACGAGGATGGAATTGAACCTGGGTCCCAGGCGCCGTGAGGTATCAGTGCTAACTACTGTGCCATATTCTCCCGTATTCACTCCCATATTCTCCTACCTGCTCTTGTTTCAATTTGGCCTGCTTGCATTTACCTTGATCCCCCGCTCCTCTCATCCCTAGCCCACTCCCTCACATCCCCTTACTAACATACAGCTTTAGCCGCCTCCCTCTTTACCTTTTCAGCTCATGCAGGGATCCCATCTGCCAGAACTGGTGACAGTGTCCCTTATAAAGGAAACTCTTTCCAATGCGTTTGTCATGATTTAAAGTGATGCACAAACAAGCACGAGCGATGTGAGAAAAACATTTTCACACAGCAAATAGGGAGGAGATGGAAAGCACTGCCTGGAAATACAGAGGAGGCTGGAAGAACACAGCAAGCCAGGCATCATCAGGAGGTGGAGAAGATGACATTTTGGGTGTAACCCTGCTTCAGATTCTGGAAAGGGTTACACCTGAAATGCTGACTTCTCCACCTCCTGATGCTGCCTGGCTTGCTGTGCCCTTCCAGCCTCCTGTTTGTCTACCTTGGATTCCAGCATCAGCAGTTTTTTTTTATCTCAACAGAAATATGGAGGAGGTAGGTTCTATTGAGGTGTTCAAGAGGGCATTGGTTGGTTATTTGCATAAAAATAGTGCTCCAGGGATATGGGCAAAGGCAAGTGATTAGCAGTAGGTTTCCCAATTCACTCCCTTAGAGTGTGGTAGATGTTAGCACATTGAATAAATTTAGGGAGAAAATAGATTATTAATTAGTTAACGGGTTACAGTGAGCAGGCAGGAAAGTTGAGATAAGGCCATGATTTTGTTAAATGGCAGAGTAAGTGAATTGCTGCAACCTTACATTTAGTTCTCATGTTCTTATGAAAGCAGATTGGCACCACCTACTTAAGGATAATTAGGAATTATCAATAAATGTTGGCCTTGCCAATAAATACTACATTTTAGGTATGAATAAAAATAAGTTCTTGCATAATACTGATGAAAAATGATGTTGCCAAAGTCAGAGAGAGAAAGAGAGAGAGAGAGACAACTAGTGGTATGTTTAACCTAAGGGTTACAACACCTCAGGCGATGTTAAGAAGGCAGGACCTTCTGGTAACCTCAGCCAGTGTGAGAATTGAACCTGCACTGTTACTGTTAATATTACTTATCATCAAAAAAAACAACCATGCAGCCAACCGGATGTGCTGTTTTTGGATTTTTAGAAGGCATTTGACAAGGTGCCATGCGTGTTACGGGTAATGTGTTAGCATGAATAGCGGATTAACTAACAGCAAACAAAGTGTGAGGATATATGGGTGATTTTCTGGTTGGTAATCAGTGGCTAGTGGTGTGCCTCAGGGACCACAATTGTTCACAATTTACAGAGATGATTTAGAGTTGAGGACCAAGTGTAGTGTGTCAAAGTTTGCAGATGACACTAAAATGAGTGGTAGAGCAAAGTGTGCAGAGAACACTGAAAATCTGCAGAGGGATACAGATTGGTTAAATGAGAGGGCAAGGTTTTGGCAGATGGAGTAAAATGTTGGTAAAAAATGAGGTAATCCTCTTTGGTACGAATAATAGCAAAATGGACTTTTACTTAAATGGCGAAATATTGTAGCATGCTGCTATGCAGAGGGACCTGGGTATCCTTGTGCATGAATCATAAAAGGTTGGTTTGCAGGTACAACAGGTAATTAAGAAGGCAAATAGAATATTGTCCTTCTTTGCTGGAGTGATGGAGGTTAAAAACAGGGAGGTTATGCTACAGCTATATAGGGTGCTGGTGAGGCCACACCTGGAGTACTGCATGCAGTTTTGGTCTCCTTACTTGAGAAAGGATGTACTGGCACTGGAGGAGGTGCAGAGGAAGTTCACTAGACTGATTCTGGAATTGAGAACATTGGCTTACGAGGAGAGACTCAGTAAACTGGGGCTATACTCATTGAAATTTAGAAGAATGAGGGGGAATCTTGTGGAAACATAGAAAATTATGAAGGGAACAGATTAGATAAAGCAAAGAGGTTGTTTCCACTGGAAGGTGAAACGAGAACTTGGGGGCATAGCCTCAAAATAACCATGAGGAGATTTAGGGCTGAGTTGAGGAGGAACTTCTTCTCCTACAGGGTTGTGAATCTGTGGAATTCCCTGCCCAGTTAAGGCTATCTCACTGAATATTTTTAAGGCAAAGATAGATCGATATTTGAGCAGTAAAGGGATTGAGGGTGAGCGGGTGGAAAGTGGAGCTGAGTCCACACAAAGATCAGCCATGATCTTATTGAATGATGGAGCAGGCTCGAGGGGCCTCCTCTTACTCCTAGTTCTTATGTAACTGAGCTAATCAAGCCCAAGTGTGACCTGTACCACCATTGTGACTGCTGTCCTCCTCTTTCCCAAAATGTATCACTTCAGATTTAATGACATCAAATTGTATCAGTTATTTTTCAAAGGCTTCACTAATACTTCTTCTCACTTTCCTTTTATTCTTCTAGAAATAATTTCTCCTAATTTAGTGTCATATAAAAACTCCGCAGCACTCCCATATGACTTTTATTCAAACCATTGATAAGACAACGAAACACAAAACCTCGCTCTGATTCTCCTAACTAGGTAGAAAGGGGAAAGCAGTTTGGTCAACTCCGTCTTTCATTCCCCTCAATATTTTTCCAGTAATTTTCTGAGTGATAAATTGTCAAAGACTTTTCTAAAATGCGTCCACACCATATTTACCATATCTGACTTTTGTCAAACACCATTTTCTCTTTTGCAATCAATGTGGCATTGTGACTTCATCCTTACTAGAATTATGGTATGGGTGCCTGAATTAAAATTTGCCAATCAGAATACCAGTATCAAAAGTGAGAAAATAAACTATTGATTGACTTTATTGAGTTGAGGTTAAAATAAGATTACAGTTCTCACTTTAACATTAATGAACAGTAGTTTCCAAACATTGCAGAATGTCAAACAGGTAAAAATAAGTGTAAACAATGATAAACAAATTTCAATCACCACTAATTAATACACAGTTCCCACTAATGGTAACAATATGACTAGCATTATGGTAATTTCATTGTAGAATCATCAACGATGCAGTACAGAGGAGGCCATTTGGCACACTGTGCCTGTGCTAGCTCTTTGAGCAATCGAACCAATCCCATTGGCGTGCTCTTTCCCTATCAACCTATCATGTTTTCCCTTCAAATATTTTGAATGTTAGCTTTGAATCTGTTTCCACTACCCTTTCAGAAAAAGTTAAAAATTACACAACATCAGGTTATAGTCTAACAGGTTTATTTGGAAGCACTAGCTTTCGGAGCATCGCTCCTTCATCAGGTGGTTGTCATGACCTCCTGAAGAAGGAGTACTGCTCCGAAAGCTGATATTGTATGATTTTTCATTTTGTCCACCCCAGTCCAACACCGGTCCCTCCTAGTCATGCCTTTCAGAAAATGCATTTTGGATCACAACAACTCTTTAAAAACATCTTTCTGCATCTTGCCTCTGGTTGTTTTTTTAAAATTTCCTTTAAGCTGTATCCCTGATGTCAACTCTTCCTTCACTTCAACTTTGCCACATTTCTCAAAACCATTCCTGATTTCAAATCTCATCGCTTTCTCTGATCTGAACAGAATTATTCTTCTCCCATCTCTTAGCATAACTTAAGTTTCTCAAACCCTGTCCATTCTAGTAAATGTCTTCTTCACCTTCCTATGTCTTGACATCATTCACAACCTGCGCTGACCAAAATTAAACACTGAGAATTGTACCTGAGACATAACTGGTATTTTACAAAGGTTTAGTAATCCATCCTTCCATTAATAAAGTCAAGGATCTCATATACCTAGTTTTAAAGCATGCAATTTCACTTGTCAAGACATCTGCCTCATTTTGCTAGGATCCATTCCGTATTCCTCTTTCTGTACCTGTTCAAAATTATACCATTTAACTCATAGTGTCTTTCCTCACTTTTTCTACAAAAATTAATCACTTCAGATTTCTCTGCGTTAAATTTCATTGGCACCATTTGAAAATTCTGTGAAACACAGACTATATTATACAACAGTCAGCGTCTTCACAGTCACACAATGTTTCTCAATATTCTCAATGCCTTTTGTCCTTGTCTGTGCAAGGACTGAGTTAACCCTGAAATGTGAGCAGCTGTCAAAATGGATCAGCACTGTAATTTCACAAGTTGTCAAGTTAAAAAGAAAAACAGATTCATTCAATGTGCATTGAACAGAACCAGAGAAAGGGCAATGATTTTGTTTAGTTTTGCATCACACCAGTTCTGCACAGCAGAAATTAGCCGAAGACCAATATTTTAAATCCTCCTGGCACATCACCATCTGATCTTCCTTCTCTTATCTAAGAAGATCTCTTGCTCTTACAGGAACAGAATGGGATAGTTTAAAAATAAGTTATGAAATATTTTGTGGTTCTGCAGCAGGTCGTGTCTGCCAAAAAGAATCCAACTGAACCAATACTCAATGCCTACGAAAGATATTGAAATGTGCAGATTTCCCCACAATCCATTTTCTGGCATACTATCGATGGCAATTAGTTGAAAATCATTTCTGAAGTATAGAAGCACATGTTTTGCTTTTCAGACAGTTAAGAATACAAGCCCACCTGTGTGTTTGCAAATCCAACTGAAGTATAAAGCTCAGGTGAATCGGTCATTTGTCCATAGAAAGTGCAGCAGATTTGCACAGCATTTATTGCTGCTCTCTCCTCAGGGCTCTCCTTCCTCATTCACTCTTCCTGAATCTGCTGCTCTCTTTCTTTGACTCAACCACTCTTAGCAGAAAGTTCCCATCTGCCTTCTCAAGCTGCTACTTGCAGTGTTATTCGTAAACACTGGTTCTCTCCCACCAACCCTTGGCAATTTTGATTCTGCCCTATTCTCACTTAGAAATTTTGGGGAGGGGGTAGCATACTGAGTCAATGTCCTAGTCATCCAGAGACCCCAGACTAACCTTTAGAGGATGTGAATTTGTACATGTGCATGACACAAGGTGAAATTTGAATTCAACAGAAAAAAACCTGGAATTAAAAGTGAGCATTACATTGATTTTGTAAAACTCATCTGGTTCACTAATGTCCTTTTGGAAAGGCAAATAGCCTTCCCTACCTGGTCTGGATTACATGTGACTCCAAATCCACATATGACCGAATGTGACCTCAAGGAGTCCTCGCAGAACTGGAGTCAGTGGGAATCAAAGGGAACCGCTGGCTGGAGTCAGATCTGGCACACAAGAAGATGCTCAGGGTTGTTGGAGGACAGTTATCTCAGCTCCAGGACATCTCTGCAGGAGTTCCTCAGGGTAGTGTCCTAGGCCCAACCATCTTCAACGGTTTCATCAATGGCCTTCCCTCCATCTTAAGGTCAGAAGTAGGGATGTTCACTGATGATTACACAGTGTTCAGCACCATTCCTGACTCCTCAGATACTGAAGCAGTCCATGTTCAAATGCAACAAGATCTGGACAATATCCAGGCTTGGGCTGACAACGGGCAAGTAGCATTCACAGCACAAAAATGCCAAGCTATGACTATCACCAATAAGAGAGAATCTAACCATCACCCTTAAGATGCAATGGTGTTACCATCACTGAATCCCCCACTATTAACACCTTGAGGGTTACCATTGACTATAAGCTGAACTGGACTAGTCATATAAAAACAGTGGTTGCAAGAGCAGGTCAGAGGCCATGAATACTGTAGTAAATGACTCACTTTGTGATTCCCTAAGGCCTACTTACCATCCACAAGGTACAAGTCAGGGAGTGTGATAGAATATTCCCGTCTTGCCTGGATGGGTACAGCTCCAAAAACACTCAAGAAGCTTGACATAATCCAGGACAAAGCAGCCTGCCTGATGAGCACCACATCCACAAGCATCCAATCCCTCTTCCACCGATGCTTGGTAGCAGCATTGTGTACTATCTACAAGATGCACTGCAGATGTTTATTCCTTCGGAGGCACTTTTTTCAAACCCACTCCGATCTAGAAGGGCAAGGGCAGCAGATACATTGGAATATCACCACTGTCGTTTCTTCAGTGTCGCTGGGTGAAAATCCGGGAATTCCTTCCTCTGCAGCAAATGGACAGCAGTGGTTCAAGAAGGCAGCTCCCTGCCAGCCCCTGCCAAGAGTAACTACAGATGGTCCCAGCAGAAATGCCATATCCCAAGAACGATTTTTCAAAAATTACATTGAATGCTGAAAGGTAGGGACTGCTCTGCTGATTAGATACAAATGCATTGATCCATAGCCTTGCCGTAACTGAGGAACTGGTGAATTAGAGCTGGTGTCACTGGACTAATAGGAAATAATAGCCAGGAGTATGGGTTAATATCTCACTGCGTTAATTTTAAATTCCACACATTTATAATAATAGTGTTATAATATTGATCATATAATCACTGATGACCATTGTAAATTGAAAGAAATCTACTGAACTTACCCAGTCTGACCTACATGTGACTCCAGATACACAGTGACATGAATCACTCTTAAGTGGTCTCTGGACAATTATGGATCACCCAAATCCAATGAATGAATTTTAAAAAGAGGTAAACTTAGGGAAAGCCAGTGTTTCGACCCACTAGATCATATTGAAGATGTTTACTTTGATTAAAAGATTAGAAAAGCAGAATTTCTTTTAAAAAGTGTCAAACATGTAGGTGTTGGTGTTCAAACAGGCTTGGCTGAGACAAGAATTACAGAAAGTCTCCGTGCAGGTGCAGCAAGTAATTATGAGAGCACATGGCTTTTATTGTAAGAGGAATAGAGTCAGGCAGAAAGAAACCTTGCTATAATTGTACAGGGCTTTGGTGAGATCACAGCTGGAGGATGATGTGCAGTTTCTTCCTCCACATTTAAAAAAAGCATATTTGCATGGGTGAGACTGAATCATACATTACTAATTGTTCCTTAAGATAATGGGTTGTCCTATGATGACAGACTGAGCAAATTGGATCAATATTCAAGAGAGTTTTGAAAACTGAGGGCTAAAGTTTACAAGATTCTAAACTTGTGATGCAAAATTGTTTACGCTAATCAGGGATGCTAAAGCACAGAGGCAGTTCCTTAGGGAAGTGGCTGCTCATTGAGGGCTGAGATGAGGTAAATTATTTCACTCAAAGGGTTATGAATCTTTGACATTCTCCACCTCAGAGAGTTGTGGACACTCTATCATTGAATATATTAAAGCTGGGGAGGACAGAAGTTTGGTCTCTCAGCGAATCAACCAATGGGTGGCATGTTGACTTGGTGATTAGCACTGCTGCCTCACAGAGCCAGGTTCGATTCCAGTCTCGGGTGACTAACTGTGCTGAGTTTGCACATTTTCCCTGTGTCTGTGTGGCTTTCCTCCCAAAATCCAAAGATGTGCAGATTAGGTGAATTGACCATACTAAATTGCGCATATTATTGAGGGACGTGTGGGTTAGGTGCATTAGTCAGGGGTAAATGTAGAGTAATAGGGTAGGTTTGGGTGGATTACTCTTTGGAGCGTCAGTGTGGACTTGTTAGGCCTAATGGCCTTTCTCTGCACTGCGGGGATTCTATTCTATGACGAAACAATATACAGAGTGGGCAAATAGTGGTGAGTTTGAAGTGAAGGTCAGCCATGATTATATTAAATAGGGGAGCAGATTCAATGGGCCAAATGGTCTACTCCTGCCACGTTTCTTGTGCTGCTATATAGCTTAATAATTCCAACCAATCGAAATGACCAAAAACACTTGCATTAGCACTGTAACTGTGAGTTATCTCACGAAACAGAAACATTTTGCAGTCAACAAGATTTGAGAGCCTTTTATAGACAGCCAGGGTATTGGAGAAATTACCATTTGAGACCAGAGGGGATAGGTGAGTCAGAAATGTTGACGGATAAACAGAGACAGATGACGTTGGTTTTTTAATTCCTGCCCTCAGCATTACTCAAAGGAAAGAACAGAAAATGTGTCTGCATTATTAAACATAATCCATCGAAGGGGGTTTGCAGCTGAGCAGAAAGTCGTCAGCCTCCTCATTATCTTTGTGGTCTCAAGAAATGACAGTACAATCTGTTTTGACTTGCCTGTTCCCCTTTGAAGGGCTATTGTCTCTCTGTTTCCGAACGGTTACATAAAGTACATCCACAGCCATTTTTGAAGGTAACAATCCTCTTGTTTCTAAAACAAAATTGGAATTACAAGTTAAAAATTTCCATAGTACTTTGGGATTCAGACAAGAGCCACTGGTGGAACAATAAAAGCCTGTAGGATATTTGGATTGCTTTATTACTTACAATTAATTTTAGACTCGTGGCATTGTCACAATAATATTGCGATTGTTGTATTATCATTGCAATATTAGGACCATTCAGCCTCTTGAGCCTGTTCCACCGTTCAAAGAGAGGATGGCTGATTTGTGGCCAGATTCCACATATCAGCTTTTGGGTCATATCCCTTCATATCTTTACTTAACAACGTCTATCTATCTCGGATTTAAAATTGACAACTGAACCAGCATCTACTTCTATTTGTGGGAGAGAGATCCAAACATCTACCATCCTTTCCATGTAGAAATGTTTCCCAACCTCTCTTCTAAACAGTCTGGCCCTAATTCTCACACTGTGCCCCCGAGTTCTAGAATCTCTAATCAGTGGAAATAGTTTATTTTTATCTACCCTGTCTTTTCCTGTTAACATAGAGTCATAGAGATGTACAGCATGAAACTGACCCTTCGGTCCAACTCATCCATGCCGACCAGATATCCCAACCTAATCGAGCCCCACCTGCCAGCACCTGGCCCATATCCCTCCAAACCCTTCCTATTCATATCTAGATTAGAGTGGTGCTGGAAAAGCGCTGTAGGTCAGGCAGCATCCAAGGGGCAGCATCCTGATGAAGGGCTTTTGCCCGAAACGTCGATTTTGCTGCTCCTTGGATGCTGCCTGACCTGCTGTGTTTTTCCAGCACACCACTCTAATCCAGACTCAGGTTTCCAGCATCTGCAGTCCTCGTTTTTACCTTCCTATTCATATACTCATCCAGATGCCTTCTAAATGTTGCAATTGTACCAGCCTCCACCACTTCCTTTGGCAGCTCATTCCATACATGTACCACCCTCTGCGTGAAAAAGTTGCCCCTTAGGTCTCTTTTATATCTTCCCCCTCTCACCCTTAATAACATCCTTTCAACAGGAAGGAGACCAGAATTGCACGCAATATTCCAACAGTGGCCTAACCAATGCCCTGTACAGCCACAACATGACCTCCCGACTCCTGTACTCAATATTCTGACCAATAAAGGAAAGCATACCAAATGCCTTCTTCACTATCCTATCTACCTGCGACTCCACTTTTAAGGAGCTATCAACCTGCACTCCAAAGTCTCTTTGTTCAGCAACACTCCCTAGGACCTTACCATTAAGTGTATAAGTCCTGCCAAGATTTGCTTTCCCAAAATGTACCACCTCACATTTATCTAAATTAAACTCCATCTACCACTTCTCAGCCCATTGGCCCATCTGATCAAGATCCGTTGTAATCTGAGATAACCTTCTTTGCTGTCCACTATCTTGAAGACTTCGATCAGATCACCTCTTAACCTTCTAAATTCCAGAGAAAACAGATCTAGTTTGTATAATGTCTCCTCATAACTTAACCTCTGAAGTTCAGATGTCATTCTTGCAAATCCATGTTGAACTCCCTCCAAGGTCAATAAATTCTTCAAAACGTATGGTGCCCAGATCTGCTCATAGTACTCCAAGTGGGGTGAGCTTGGGTTTTGTAAAATGACAACTTAACTCCTGCATCCTTGTACTCCAGTCTTCTCAATATAAAGGCTAATTCCAATAACCCTCTTGACTTTTTTTTCTGTGCTTGTTTGTAACATTTTAAAGATCTGTGCACCTGACCCCCCAAGTCTCTATGCACATTCGCTGTATTTAACTCATACCATCCAGAATATACTCTGATCCATCTCCTTTTAGTTCAAACTGGATAACCTCACACTTGTTTGTATTTAACTCCATCTGTCCATTCACTTAGCCTTAAATATTCCTTCATAATTTTATGATATCATCTCAAATGTCTGAGACGTCATCTCTCTTAGTGTCCTCAGCAAATTTGGGTATATGTCTTTCTATGCAATTATCTAAGTGGTTAGTAAATAATGTGAATAATTGAGGCCCTGACACAGATCCTTGTGGGACACCACTGGTCACATCCTGCCAATTTGCCAATACCTACTCATTATCCGTACTTTCTGTTACCTGCCACTCAAACAATTTCCCAGCCATGTCAGTAATTTCCCCCAATTCCAAGGGCTTCTACCTTAGTTAACAGTCTCTTATGTGCGACTTTATCAAGCTCCTTCTGGAAGTCCGTATAAACGCATACATTGATATTCCTCTGTCCACTGCCTTAGTCACCTCTTTAAGAAATTCAGTGACATTGTCAGGCATGACCTACCTGTCATGAAGCCATGTTGGCTCTTCCTGATTAATTGAAAATGTTCAAAGTATTCAGTTACCGCATCATTGATTATAGACTATATCTCTACACAGATGTTAGACTGTGGCTTGTAATTCCCTAGTTTTCCTCTTTTGCTCATCTTAAAATGCAGAGTGGCACGTGCAATTTTCCAATCCAGAGCGGTGACTCCTGTATGTGGGGAACTCTGAAAGATTATAGTTAGGGGATCTACAATGTGCTCCCCTACTTCCTTTCACACCCTCAAATGGAAACTGCCAGATCCCAAGGGTTTGTCCTTCTTTAATTTCATTCATGTCCTCATTACCAATGTTTTACTTAATTTTATCCAGTCCTTGTTCCCAATCCACTATTAATTTCCTGAGGGCTTCTGGCAAACTGGTCTCCTTTTCTACTCTAAATATTGAGACAAAGCAATTGTTTAATAGGTCTGGCATTTTTCTCTAGACTTTGACAATAATATCCCAACTTTCATTCTTGAATGGACCAAAATTTTCCTAGCTCAGTTCAGGTGGAACCCTTTTTAAATTTCAAGACGTATGTTATTCATAAAACATTTATGTATATTGTATATATATCACATAGTCACAAACACAGTTAGGTACTGCACAGTAGCACATCAAGGAAACAAATATTGGAGTATGACTCTATTTAAACAAACCAAAGATATCTCTTACTTGAATCAGACTATACTTACATGTATTTGAGGCCTGTTCCAACAGGACATTTCCTTCCTGTCCCAATACTGAAGCCAGTGTCCCCACAACATGGAACCCCTCTTTCCTGCACTACTCGTTTAGCTGCCTGTTTATTTCCCTAGTTTTTTTTAACTCTATGGCACCTTGCTGAGAGAAAGTGAGGCCTGCAGATGCTGGAGACAGAGTCGAAAAGTGTGACACTGGAAAAGCACAACAGATCAGGCAGCATCCAAGGAGCAGGAGAGTCGATGTTTTGGGTGTAAACCCTTCATCAGGAATGTGGGGGATAAGGGAGCTGAGAGATAAATGGGAGGGTGAGGGTGGGAGTGGGGGGAAGGTAGCTTGGAAGGCGATAGGTAGATGGAGGTGGGGGTGATGGTGATAGGT